>NW_027271204.1:2752500-3352500 GCF_040938485.1 Diadema antillarum
AAGAACTGGGTTCCATTCTTCCTCATGTTTCACTCGGTGGAGAATCTAGGTCAGCCAGATGATGGCCAGGTAATGGACCATTACTCATCTGCATATTGTCACTTTATGTGATGCTTTGTTCTGAGAATATTCACATGTTGAAACATTTGCTTCCACTCCCAGGATTAGTACAAAGATGTTTTTTGTGTTGTTTTTTTTTTTTCAGTATCAAATTTGAGCCATAACTTTAAAAAGGACAAGGGGGCAGGCATATTTTCCATACAATTGTAGCTGCAGAAGTTACTTTTTATTGTAGCTTTTCATTGTTTATTTTTTTCCAGGGGTGCTTGAAAGCCCACATTAATGAATTGTTCTTGTTCAGATTTGTATGGTTTGATTGGTGACTCTTTCAGTTTGAGAATTAATACGCCAGTCTTTTATTTTGTCTGTTCTGCCCTTGTTCATTACAATTTTCCTTTAATTGTTTAAGATATATGTACTCCTTAAATTCAAATCATATTGTGAATATGTGTTTAAAAACGAAATGGTCTGACACATCGTGGGTGCTTTGGGAATGCTAATTTTGTTGTTAAAAAGTAAGTGCAAACTACTTTTTATCATGAAGGTTCAGTTTCGATGTACAGCAGTTGGGTGTTTGATCTTTAATAGCTCTGTTAATGAAATGTTGACATTCCTTTGATGAGTATTGTATCACAGCGAACCTTTCTTATTTTATCTGTCTCTGTTCTTTTGTTGGTATTCTTGAGAGAGGAGTATGCTGGTTTGCTGATTTACTTTATGCTGTACATGCATCATAATTTTTGGCAATTGTGCAATGATGGTGTCTATTGTACTCATTTATTTTTTCCCTATTGTTTTTGTTGTTTGTAATTGTTTGACATGGCCAATAAGAAACGCTTTCAAAGCTTGTGAGTAAAGTTGCCATGGGGGCTTGCAGGTCTGTGAGTCCCTTCTAAAGAACTGTCAGGCAATAAGGATAAAGTATCTTGCCTTGGAGCACAACCACTGCTACCACTAATGCCAGGGGACTTGAACCAGGGACCTCATGACCGAGATCCTGTGGTGTTATCCACTGAACCACTATGGTTCCTCCAAATTATTCATCTTCCTTCACCCCTCATGTAAATGGAAGTATAAGTTAATATGTATACCTTGTGCTTATTTCGTGCATTGTAGCTCTGCAGTCAGGATTACAGTGTATTACATCAAGGGTTTCTATATGAGTTGAGATACAATGTTTGAAATGAGTTGCTCATCTCCCCACATCACAATTGAAGTAATTAATATTAAATGTCCTTGTCTATTCCCCCTCCCCTTTCTGTCTCTCTCTTTTTCTCTTTCTCTCTCTTCGCTTCTCTGTCCGTCTTTATCTCCCATATTTTCCTCTTTGATTCTCTTCCAGGACAAGTCCAAGCGCCAGACCCAGTACCAACTCCGTTTCAGCCTCTATGACATCACCTTCAAGAGATTCTTTGGTAGGACCCTCATTGGCCCCAAGAAACCCTGCAAACAGAGCTCAAACCATGGCCCTCGACTCCAGTACAATGTGGTAGGTACATAATGTATACAAAGCAGATCTATGGCATAAGTCTGAGACTTACATGTGATGCAGACTGTTCATTCGTTTGTTGATATTTTCTATAAAATTTAGGACACATGCTTGCCAATGGCTGAAACCATGTTCCATTGAAATCTATAATGCACTCTGAAAGTCTTTGATTTGTGAGCTCATCTTATGTGCATGAATAGCAGTGAGATGTGTGCTTCATTTAATAGCAAATTTGGAATTTGTCATGAATTGCTTAAAGCTGAAAGGTATACATCTGCATATATATCTATCGTATTTGAAATATCTCACCTTCACCTAAATACAGACAGGTTTAATAAACAGAAGAAATTAGTCATGCTTTCACACCTACCAAAGAGGAGTGCAGGGGTAGAAAAGAAATGTTTTTATCTATACTGACTGATCTTGCATTCACCTTGGTTTGTGAACCCATTAATATTTTCCTTGGTTGAAGATCAGAGTACACAAGTGGTGATGGCTTTGTGGTTGTATCCATGGTGATATGTGCAGGCAGATATTTCACACGCTTCATGGCAGATAGGTTTATAGGAGTTAGTATATTGACAGAGTTTAAGAGATTCTTGATGTTTCATGTCAACTCAGATAGCAACAGTATGTGACATACATTGTACAGATAGGTTCAGTGCAATAGTCTGTGTAGAAATCATTTTGAAGTAGCTTTGTTATGAGGAGTAAACAATTAACACCCACACACTCAATGAAACACTTGCCATAAACAGATTCACACATGCTTAAATATTGGCATGGAAATTCCCCCCCCCCCCCCAAAAAAAAAAAAAAAAAAAAAAAAAAAATCTTGAATAAAGTTCATGTGTCATTTCCAAATATTTTCTTTATTTTTTTCATGCAAACAACAACAACAACAACAACAAAATTACAAAAGTAACACACATTACTATCATTTCAAACTGTAAATGTAAAGATTGCTTGTGATGGCCATTCATACAATAATTGTTGAACTCATAAAGATGATGGCACCAGATACAATAAGCAAATTCTGTCAAGATTTGACATTTTAAACCAGTTTATGACATTTACAAGTGAGAGGTATGTGTTCAAATCTCACCTGCTATTGCGTGTGCATAGGGAATGATGGTTGATTTTGTAGCGAGAAAAGATCAGTCATACCTCATGGATAGATTGCCAAGTCACTGTTAAAAGTGTTATGACAGCAATCAATATTCAGCACCTGCTCGTGTCAAAAGATTGGAAGAAATCAGTTTATGATTCTAAAGAGTGACCTGATTATTTCAAAATTTCAGCAGGTGGTCAAGGTGCAAATTCATTTGATCCTTGTGATGTTGCTTTAATACCTATTTTTCTCTCTTTTTTTGATTGGACAAAGGTCATTACCTTATTTTTTTCTGTTTTTAGTGTTGCCTTGTGTTTACTCTGTTCAGTAAAATGGGGAATAAAACAAATTTCCATAAAATCAACCAGTCTTTTTTAGATGAAGAAGAGTACAAAAAAAAAACCTACTTTGTGTTATTCCCAATGAGGGCAGAGGATGGAAACAGTTTCAGGACTCATCAGAAGCTGTGGTAGACCTTGTCAATGAAATTGCACAAAAAAAAAAACACCAGTTGACATAGTGGATCATAAATCTGTTTATGCTTACAATTTCTCAAGAAGTTTATATAATACTGTCAAAGAGAGCACTTTTTAAGTTAGTTTAAAATCAGTATCTACATACGTTGTTTGTAGCATCAAAAAAAAAGTCAAATTTCCTTCTTTCTTTTTTTTGACATTTGAGGTACATTCATTGCTGATGTACATGTAGGAAAAAACAGTCTAAAGAGTGGAACAAATGATAATAGTTGGAAACATTTTAAGTACACTTTAGATTCTAGCTCTTACTCTGGGCCACAATTTGTGTGTTTTTCTTGCCACTCTTATGCCAGAAATTCACAAAAATGTAAAATGCTTCAATCTGTAGTGATTGAGGATGTAGTCATGTTTGATTGGTGGAACATAGAGATTTGCAGACCTCCCAGCTATTCTGAATTTCGACCATTCCCAGCTCTTGTTTCAAGAGGAGTTTCCTATTTTTCTTGATAATTCTACTTCACACTCCTTTGGGAACTGCTATTTTTTTCCTTCTTTTTGGCCAAATCATATCTACTTTTCAGCCAAAAAAGGTTGCGAAGTCTGGATTTGCCATGTGTACTGTACGCCATACACCAACAAATTCTCAGATTTGAAGCAGCTTCTTCCCACAGTGGACTGAAATGCCAGGGCATCACTGTGAATCTAAACAGAGCCGGGAATGTTGTGTATGGCAGTGTTTATGATTTGTGTACGATGGTAACGACGGCAACTCCTGACTATAAAGGATCTCGGTTTAAAGTTCAAGTGTGCTGCAGTGACAGGTTCACTTTGATAATGAACTATTTAATAGAATGAATCACTTTCTGGCAAGCGTTGATAGACCTTAGTGTTCAAAGTGAGTGAGTTACTAATGAGATTTGGTGGTCATACATTTACACACCTTGACTGCATTAGATGTGGACAAAGTCCTGCCTAAAATCATCTTGCACCCCATTAGGACATTTTAATAGGATACTCCACGAGCTGTTGTTGTCTTAACTCTCTTTAAAACAGTCACCAACATTTAGGGCTTTCCAGACTTGGTATTGTTGTGTTCACAGAAGCCAAGTTACTAATGAGATTTGGTGGTCATTGATATTCATACTTTGACTACATTAGATGTGGACAAAGTCGTGCCTAAAATCATCTTGCATCCCATTTATACCAGTAGGACATTTAGGGTACTCCACTGAGCACTCCTTGTAATAGTGCTTTTATTGTCTTAACTCTTTACGAAACAATCACCAACATTTACCCAACTTTGGGAATACATCAAATTTGTAAATGGGGTATTGGACATCACCAAAAATATAGAGTAGAATCTGCAGTCCTAAATGAGTCCACTCTGTATTATGGGTCTAAGTGCATCATCAAAGAGCCTTTTTGATAATATGTTACCCTGTACTTTTACACTGACAAGAAGCAATATTTGCTTTTCCAAACTGTGATATGATAAAACAAGTATACCCCCATGTACATGTATCACTGCCTATTTTTCATGCATGTAATGTAAATATTTATGGTCCACTGTATACTGTTTTGAAAAATAAAGATTCCTGAATGTCTTCTTCTTGTCCATGTTTAAAGTGATATCAAGTTAGCTGCCTAGCACAGTACATTGTGGTGTGATGCTATTTTTTCATAGCTGTCAGTGAGATATACAATTTTAACAAATATTTGAATTGAAATAAAGCATATATACAGTGAATCCGATGATTTATCTTTTAAAAAAGAGAAAATCATTGAAAGTTTGTGTAAAACAGATGGAACTCTTTTTAATTTTTTTTCACCAATTATATCAATCTCATAACCATTAAAAGATATATTACAATGTACAATGTATATGATGTGTATATCTTTATAACTTTAAGGGTTGTCAGATTGATCTGTCAATGGTAAATAAATTTGAAGAACTGTTGGAACCATTCCTTTAACAAGTACTTTCAATGATTCATATGTATTATACTATACTATATAGTATTTTTTATCTCTTTGATTCATACTGTAATTCTCGCGTTGAATTATTTGTATTTCACCTATTTGACAAACTGCCCTTCACTTGTACCACCGATTGTACAGTGTTTGATTAACAGCAGTGGTAAGAATCATGGGCACATTATTGTTGTGAAATGGCCCGTTATATTTCTATCGTGGCTGTTACTCAAACGCTGTGGAAAGATATTTCTTTAAATCAATGGAGGGAAATTTGGCAATCAGGTGTCATTTGTGCTTCAAAGTGAATATGGCTACCATCAAATTACAAAAGTAGGTGCATTTAGCATCCAGTTTACTCGATGCTTTCTTAAGTGAGATGCAAGCTGCCAGCTTGACATGCCAAGCCATACAATATGTAAGTGGTACAAAGATCTCTGTCTTATGTGTGTTCAACTGGGTCACATTCTGTCTTGATTATAAAGAGAGACTCCATGTCTTTCCCGGTTCCCTCACTCAACAGCCCGTTTACTTTCACACCTCACTGGCGGACCCAAACATCGTGCTCGTGGTCGAGATCGTTGGCAACCTGTCAGACCCAAAGACTGG
The DNA here is from genome assembly GCF_040938485.1 of Diadema antillarum. Classification (NCBI taxonomy): domain Eukaryota; kingdom Metazoa; phylum Echinodermata; class Echinoidea; order Diadematoida; family Diadematidae; genus Diadema; species Diadema antillarum. Next base: position 2,758,217 of record NW_027271204.1, read on the forward strand.
GCAGCGGCAGTTCTCATGCGGCTGGGGCATCCTCAGACTGTTTCAGCAAGGTAACAAATGTACAGTCGTATAATCAGGCAGCTCACACATACCACTACTACTACTTCTAACAAAAATAATAATGATGATGATAACAAGGGCAATAATAACATGCATGCACCTTGAGCATTCTACAGAGTGGATTTGGTGCAATATAAGTGTATTATTATTATTATTATTATTATTATTATTATTATTATTACTATCATATCACCATCATCATCATTATCATTATTATTATTATCATTATTATTATTATTATTATTATTATTATTATTATTATTATCATTATCATCATTATTGTTATACTGAACAGGTATATCGAACAGGTATAAAAAAATATTCAAAGGACAAGTTCACCTTCATAAACATAAGGATTGAGCGATTGTAGCAATATTAGTAGAACACATCATTGAAAGTTTGAGGAAAATCGGACAATCCGTTCAAAAGTTATGAATTTTTGAAGTTTTTGTGCAGTAACCGCTGGATGAGAAGACTACTGCAGTGTATGAATAACTCAGATGTCACATGCGTACAACAATATAAGGAAAATATAAAGAGAATTTCACAAAATTTCATCTTTTGAAAAAAAGTACACATTCCCTTGACTCGTTACCGACATATGTTATGGGTAATATTATTCCCCCTGCCTTTAGAAAGAGACAAGTCAAGTGGTCTTTTATTATGCAAAAAAAGTAAAAATATGTTGAATTTTCTTTACATTTTCTTTATACTGTTGTACGCATATGACTCACAAACTGCAGTAGTCTCCTCATCCAGCGGTTCCAACACAAAAATGTTAAAAATTCATAACTTTTGCATCGATTGTCCAATTTTCCTCAAACTTTCACTAATGTGTTCTACTTATATTGCTGCATTTTCTCAATCCTTATGTTTATGAAGGTGAACCTGTCCTTTCAAAAAAAAACGATCAAAGAGTGTTAACATTCACCCCTAATCTTGTATAACAAAGAGGGCATTAGCAATAGTTTGTTTCTCTTCAAATATTTTTCCTTTTAGATTTGTATCATTGATATTAAAGTTTAGTGAGAAGATATGTGGGCAGCTTTTGTACAGTGAATTCAGAGTCTAATGTGGAAGCAGACCATATTGGGAGAAAAATACTGCTTCCTCCAGGGACTGCTTGGCTATCATTACTTTTAAATAGCCAATTAATTTTGTAGTCAAGCATTATTGACCTAATGCTGATTGGCATTACACAATCACAAAACAGTGAAATATACTGGTAGCTGAAATTTGCCAGAATCAATCACAAGAGTGAACATAGAAGTTCTTTTCCTCTTGATTTTAAATCAAAAACTTTATGAAATTTATATGCTATTCTTAAGACTTTGCAAAAGCAAAGTTATATCCCCATGCTGGACAAAAGAGAATTTTCATACAAGTATCTTTCTAGAGTCATCACGACACTCATAGTGTTGTATACACTGTCCAAAGTCTGTGGCACAAAAAGAGTTCAGCATCTTTAAGTTACAGCTGTAGCATTTCAATCATCCTTGTGAAACTCTTTAAAGGACAAGTTCACCTTCATAGACATGTGGGTTGAGTGAATGCAGCAGTAATAGTAGAACACATCAATGAGAGTTTGAGGAAAATTGGACAATCCGTTCAAAAGTTATGAATTTTTGAAGTTTCTGCTCAGTCACAGCTGGATGAGAAGACTACTATAGCTTGTGATGTCATATGAGTACAACTATATGAAGAAAGTATAAAGAAAATTCAAGATATTCTCACTTGTCTCACATAATAAAAGAACACTCGACTTTTCTCTTTCAGAAGTCAGGGGAAATAATATTACCCCTGACAAAAGTCAGTAACATGTCGAAGAAATGTGCACTTTATTTAAAAAGTCAAGTTTTGTGAAATTCTCGTTTTATTTTCCTTACATTGTTGTACGCATGTGACATCATACACTGTAGTAATCTTCTCCTCCAGCAGTGATTGCACAGATACATTAAAAATTCATAACTTTTGAATGGATTGTCGGATTTCCCCCAAATTTTCACTGATGTGTTCTACTAGATATTGTTGCCTTAACTCAATCCACATGTATATGAAGGTGAACTAGTCCTCTAAGGACTTTTATCCAAAGGCATGGATAGGAAATCTCCTTTCTACAACACTGCATGATTTATGAGCATATTTTTCTTTCAGTATCATGTTCTTTTTGTATACTGTGTGCAGTGCTTGTGTTTTACTTTTGTGTTCCTTTCTCTTGTTGGTTTACTTTGCACATTACAGATGCACGGTCCTCAAAAATGGGGGCAAGTCATGCATGCAAGAGCAATAGGAGATGGAATGTTGGGGATTTCATGCTTAGGGTGCATGAAATCAGTATGTAAAGCACTGCATCCTCAGGCACTTTCCATCAGACTACATTGTACATATCTGTTTTGATAAACATTATACTTTGATAGTTTGTTTGTTGGAGTTTTGTGAAGCTATGAGTACCCATATATGTGTGAGAGACAAAAAAAGAAAGACACAAAAGAAACAAAAATCACATCTAGAGAAGATAGTGAATTCTGTTAAAATCCAAATTAGATGAATCTCTTTCAGCACCCTGTAATAATATCTATCAAAAGGAAACTGCTTCTATGATTTTCACATTATTTTCAGTTTTTCCTTTATTTTATTGTTATACCCCCGCCAAACGAAGTTTGAAGGGGGTATATAGGAATCAGCGGACGGTCGGTCGGGCGGTCGGGCGGTCGGGCGGTCGGGCGGTCGGGCGGTCGGTCCGTTGCAAATCTTGCGTCGCGAACTACTTCCTCAGTTTTCAACCGATTCCCATAAAACTTGGCACAGATGTGTGCCTTGGGTTGTAGATGTGCAAGACATATTTTTTGACAGTACCCAAAAGTACGTTGCCATGGTAACGGCATATTATGGGCAAAAATGGGTACAAATCTTGCGTCGCGAACTCCTCCCACAGTTTTTGATCAATTTTTATGAAATTAGGTACAGATGTTCATCTGAATATGTTAATGTGCAAGACACATATTTCCGCAGTGGCAAAAAGTGCGTTGCCATGGTAACGGCATGTTATTGGTAAAATATAGGGCAAAATGCTTCATGGCAAAACTGCTTCATCAGTGTTCTTCCAATTCTCATGGAATTCATATTGAATGTTTGTCTTAGGATATAGGTCAGCATGACACATTTCTTGACAGTGACAAAAAGTATGTTGCCATGGTAACAGCTCACATATTATGAGCCAAAATGATGGAAAATTTTGTGTTGCAAACTACTTCCTCAGTTTTTGCCCAATTTCCATGAAACTTGGTACAGATGTGGGCCTTTGGTTGTAGATGTGCAAGACGCATTTTTCGACAGTACCCGAAAGTACGTTGCCATAGTAACGGCATATTAATGGCAGAAGATCAAGGAAAGATCTTGCGGAGTTAACTACTTCCTCAGTTTTTTGACCAAAGCTTATGAAATGTTGTTTGGCGGGGTATAACCAGTCGCTGTAGCGACATTTCTAGTTTTATCTGCGAAGGATTAAAATGCCTTGAGACACACTGTTCGATATTTATGTGCTGTTATTAGGCAAGAATAGTTTGTGAATGCACAGCATGTAGGTAAATTAAAATATTGAAATACAAATATCCCCCTTCTTTGCAGATGTCTTAACTTGTACTCATGTGTTTTCAATTTTAATCTTACTGTTTCCAAAACACTTCACTTGAGCCTAAAAGTATAATTACCAGTATATCTCAGGAAAACACATACATTTGTACACACAAAAATATGTACTTTCGACAAGTCCTGACAGTTTGCAATCAAATTTGTTCAATTCTCTTTCTCAGAGCTGTATTGTTTTCACTAAAATTACTTGATACATCTTTGTGGTACAGTTTACAAAATATTTTCATGACTGATTTTTTGTTTTGCCTTGTTTTGGTTTTTTTACAAATTTGCATCCCTTCTTTTCCTCAAAATTGATTGGATAGGCTTAATTTTGTGAATGCTGGTCAAATTCAGTGCTCTGCCGCACACGAGATGACAAGGCCAATACTATCGGGCTGCGTCAGTCAAGATCTACGTGTACGTGTATGACAGAAATGCATCATCCAATGCCATCAATATTTACAGGGCATTTGATTACACCATTTGCCCGTTCAATCTTAATTTGCTACCATGGAAGCGCAAAGGCCCTGACATTTTCAGCTGCTTGTTAGGATGAGGTGGAGAGAGAGAGATAGAGAAATGCCCTTTCCAGCTCTGAACTCAAGAGGGCGCTGTGTCACAGCTACTGATCTGTACACATCTATAGGAAGTTTCTGAGCATCTAGGCAAATGTTAATACAGTGGTACAGTCATACAAAGTGTACATGTCCATAGAAGCGATCCACTTAACCTATGTATTGAAGACTAGTCCAGAGTATACTCGGACAGGTGTCTATGGGAAATGCATGATACAGTTGTAGCAAAATTAGCTCGTCCTCAGTAGGTTGTAAAGATTGTTGATTTTAAATACCTGTAAGTGATTTACCTTGAGCTTGTAACTGATTGAGTGCATGCTGCAAAAGTATGGCATCAGAGGAGTGATATAATGCACAACTATGGTACAGCCTATAGTATAATGCGAGTATCAAAATGTAGAGGGATGACATCAAAGTATAATATTCAATATTGTTATCTGTATCTAAAGGACATTTTAGTGGCGCATTACAATAGTTATGCGTATTCTTGTCCGCTTGATTTTCAGTGTGCAATTCATCATGAGAGCTTGTTCAGTAAAATGCATTTATAGGCCTGTGTGCCATGGTATTAATTCCCATACATGTGTAGGCTACCATTTAATAGTGACCATGCAATAACACATAAAAAACTGTCAATCTGTTGCGCCTGTGCTTGCTGAGAGCGTTAACATTTGCTATTAACGAGTGCAAACATTTTGCTACACAAGTGCAAGTCATTGCCATCCACTATAATATATTCTACCTAACAAAAATTGTGTGCTTGATAGCAATAACATGCAATCAGACTTTATACTGCATGTCACGTGATGAGCAGTCAACCAATGAGACAGCAAGGAATTTCTCTCCTCTGTTCCATTTTGTTGCAAAAATAATTAGATTTGATTGAATTCCAGCTCTTGCAAAATAATATTCAAAATTAAGGACAAACAACTTCAAATGTCATAAAATACAGTGTTGACTTGACATGTAGTAGTTGAGGTTAATAAGAAGTGAATGTCTAATTGTTTTTGTTTTAAGTTTTTTGTTTTTATGTTTGATTATCAGGCAAGTAGATTTTCCTTGTGGGCAAGCATAAATATGAAAAGCGAGAAATCTGCTTGCCCAAAGGGTGAGTGGGGGGAAAAAAAAGTGTGGAGTCCTGTCTAAAAACATGAAATGTTGACACCTTATTGATTGCATTCAGTGACTTGTGACTATTTTGCACTATTTTGTATTTTTATTCTTTAGTATTGGAATGAATGACCAGAAGTACAATGTACATTGTACTGTCGGTGATTTCAGTTCCTCTGTGATGGGGGGGGGGGGGGGGGGGGGGGAGCAAGAGACTGCAACCAATATTAACCAGAATTTTTTTTTAATGGAAATTTTCCATCTTTTCCAAAAAAAAGATATCTAACTGTACTTCATTAACTCTACTATCTGAATTCAATACAAAATATGTAATTTACAAGTGCCTTGATTAATTTATTAAAAATAACAGGTCTTATTTTAGGAGCAACAAAAACTTAATAGTTCTATGTTTTTTTTTTCCATATCATGTAATGTTTTTAATCACCCACTAGTCACAGGCCATTGTGATAAGAAAACCAATGTTCAGTGTGTGAGGATGTATGAGGTCTACGGAAAAAAAAGAAATGTTCCACATTCCTTTCACATCACATGAAATTTGTATTAAATTAACCACGAAGAACAAGGATAAAAAATGAAGTAATGCCAGCTATTCAGTGTATCAGGTGAATGGACGTTTAGAATTTTAAAAGAGCAAATACTCAGAAATAGAGCAGAAGAACTGTGATAGTACATGTACCTTGGACAAGTCAGTATTAAGAATTTTGATTGCAAGCAGCATGACAAGGTAACAGAATGCCAAACCTGGTTGATTTTTTTTTAAAGGTATAAGTGGTAATTACAGCATTCTCCCCTCCCAACTGTAAATTTGAAAGCAAGCTGAAAGTACATGTAGTTTGTAGGCCTACTTCTATGCAGAGTTCTTAACACAGTCTTCTGCATGTCCTTTGGCATATTGAGCAAAGGGGAACTGTTTCTATACCACTGTACTTAGATACTTAACCTACTGCTGCAAAAGTGGACATTTTCAAGGTGTGGAAATATTTGCACATTTTGTGCAACAAGACATTAGCACAACAATTACAGGAGGTGACTTGGTGCTTGCTGTGTCATGTACACTTAATACGTTTATTAGATAAACACTCTTCTGGGCAATTCCGCAGTTAGAGGGACATGACCATAAAATTTCAATTTGGTTTTTTCCTTGATTTTTGTGTTTGACTTCAGAAAGAACACATTGATAATTCAGGAAAAACTATTTTTCAGGGTATCTTGATAGTTTTAGGTATTGAATTCACCAATTTTGAACAAGTAATCTTTCGGATTGAATTTCATCAGCAAAATCTCCATAATAGCAAAGAAGATAGCTAGTCAAGTTAAATGCCATTTTCTAGCCACAAATATTGAATTCACAGAGGCAATGCAGTGCTTTCATGGATAGATTAAGTAAAATCAACTTACATGTCTTCGAAATGCAAACATTGCATTTCCCCAACCATTGGACAGTCATGTAACGTTACTAACCAAAAAGTGAAATTATTTACCTCCAGAGAGTATAAAGTGTCTATGAATGATAATATTTCAATTTTTCCTGCTGTGTCTAATGACTAACTGAAATATAAAAATAAGTATTACTAATCATTATAGAAGTTAGAAATAACAGCAGTCAAAATGTGTAACGTTACTAACCACGTAACGTTACTAACCACAGCCTGTGTGTATTGTAACGTTACTAACCATGAAATAAGTGAATAAGACTCCAATGGACAGGTCCTGGTCTGGCAAAATTTTGCCTATCAATGATAGAGTCAGATGTCAACTACGAGATTACGTGGTCATACAGTAAAAAGATATTGGCTTCTTTTTTTAGTAAATTAATTATGCAAATTTACGTATGAAATCATATTTTCACCTATAACTCCATAAAAAAGACTGAAGGATTGCAAAATTTTTGTGTAAGAGTTCCTCAAGACACATCAAACAATTTTCTTGCAAAGAAAATAGCAAAATCAAAATCAGTTTCTTTTGTTTTTTATTGTTTTGTTAATTTCTTATGTATTTTAATGTTTTTTTAACCTTTTGTTTTCTATTGGTTTTTTTTTGCCAAAATGTGTTGCAGGCACTTTTCAAAGCTTATCTACATTACAATTGATTGATTTCACTGGTCAAAGGTTGAAACAATCTAATTAATATCAAATTAACGAAAAAACACAATTTGCATTGGATTTGCACATGATATTATGAATTTGAGCTGTTTTCAGGTCGACATGCATTTATGCAAAACATTACATAACTGCAGAACGGTGTACCTGGACGTCGCAAATTTGGTCTCAAAATATGCGGGAGACTTCAATGAAAAAATTCATGAGACGATGCGGCAAAATCTTTGCGCGTTGCGGAATCGTGGCGGGAAATGTTGGGGGGGGGGGTCTACAGCATTTGCATCACTACAGAAGGCTCACAAGGTGCACATTGAGCGATTTTCTGTTTTTTTAACCACTTCCCATGGGAAGGGGCAATTGACGGAATCTGTAGGCCAGCAGAGCATTTTGTGTGGAAAGTAGTGTTAAAAACAATTGAGGCCATCGCTTCAAATTTTCTGTCCCAGTTTGAAATTATCATACAATGGTTTGTCGGGGTTAATTACGCTTCAGGTACAGCGAACAGACTTTTGTTTTCAGAACAGTGCAGAGATTAGACATTCAAACTTTTCTAAAAGAAAAAAAATACATGTCTCTAGACTTGAATAAACATGAATTCAACTAATACACTGTATTATTTGAGTTAATGTTGTATGACTTAAACTACTTTCACAATAATATAAAACATTGCAATATGCTGGATTCCTATTGTGCAATGACTACGCACACCACAATTGGCCATACACTGTACATACTACATACCAGTACATTAGTTTTTGCTCTTTGATTTCTTTCCCCTTTATTAAAGGTACTCTTGATTTCAAGGAACACATTAACTGTTTTGCTCAATAAAACAGGCTGCTTTTGTGAATTACTGTGAGTCATGATAAACAGTGATTGGCGAAGTTATGAAACTGTGGATATCACTTGACCTAGCCTTTAAAAGTGGTACTTTTTTTTAATTTGTAATTTATGCAAACTTTTTTTCTAGTCTTTTTTAACATGTACAAGTACAATGGTACTATACTGCATGAGTTTGATGATTGAAATAAGAGTTTCATGTCTTATCTGATGTTTTTTAGCTTTAACTTTGCATTCTCATGGGGAAACATGTAATGATTTGAGTTAACACACAATTCTGTAATCACTGGACAAACCGTAACGTTACTAACCATGATTTTTGTACTTAATTTTCAAACAAAGTTATTATGAGAAGGGATATTTGGGGTAGACATTGCCCTAAAAGCTAGAAATGAAAAATAAGTGTTGATATATTTCAAACTATACCAGTTTAAGCAAACTTTTTGTTCAAAGTTGCTCATCAATTTTTTATGTCCTTTTTTTGTAACGTTACTAACCGGCATTAAAAGCAGACCTTTCTTCTAAAATAATTCATGAAATGATTTCATTCTTTGCTCTGTTCTAGGTCTACACTAGAATGATCTCTGGTGACATTAATGAGACTTCACATCCACAGATAGAGAAATGAGTCTAATCTAAATCATGAGAATGTCCTTAAAATGTAACGTTACTAACCGCGGAATTGCCCTTCTGTGTTTTGGTTTTGTCTTATTAAAAACACAAAATTCATCTTTTTTTAATGCCTAGTTGAGCATGAATAATTACTCACATGAAAATTTGGCTTTTACAGTATGTTTACCTATTTCACACACACACAAACAAATCAAAGAAAAGCTACAGCCATCTTCCAGCAAATGTCATGCTTCACTTTCAGTATGTATTCCATTTCATATAATCATCCAATTTTATTTACAAAAGTAAGGTGACATTTAACTCTTAACGTACATGTACCATGGTCGCCGAACGGCGACTAAGAAGAGCGCGAAAAACATTTGGCATTTAAGTTCTTGTGGTACCATAATGCGTTATACCAAGAAATTGCCACTGAAATGTACTGGTAGTTATTAGCGTAGCCTAGCCATCGTTTCCACTAAAAATATGAGTATGCTTACATTGGAAAATTTTGAGCAAATACTTGATTTTTCGGCTAGATGTATTTTTTTCGCGTCGGGGAAAATCCGTAGAGAGCACACCCACTGCGAGCTGTGTATAGATCAAAAGTCTCATTGATAAACCAAGCGTGTGTATGCTACTGAATCTGCATTTGTTGTCTATGCATTTCCACTCGCATTGTTCTGCTTGGGTGCTCTCCTGCGGAAGCGGCTTTCATTTTGTCCCTCAAAAAGGGTCAAGCTTTCGTTCGTCGGTCAAGTCTTTCATCCTTTTGTCTTGGTGAGCTTCACATCGTCCCCAAGCTGGCACAAAAGAAGAACACGCTTTTGTCCTTGTCTATGCTCATGTACAGTGGTCGGAAAGTAGACCAGTAAACCAAGGAATTGCGCGATCACAAACCCCTTGCAGACAAAGTCCTGCCGATTTCAATAGAGTACGCCCGCCCGTGGTAGAGACAAAAGAAGGATTAGTAGGTAATTCCTTCTCAAGTGGACAAAAGACACTCTTCCAGGACCTGGGATTTACTGTAGTTTCAAGTACAGGATCTGGGACTAAAGGACTCAGATTTGGAAATGAATTGCCGAGGCAGAAAAAGAAATTGAAAAGACAAAATGAACTGCCAATATCTTTGGAATTATACAACTCTAGAAGACAAATTTGTTATCATTTGAAAGAGGAAATGTAGCTCTAAAACTTTCTCACAGAGTCAAGGGAGCCTTCTATTGAAGAAAAATCACGACTGACTCTTTCTTTCCATACTACACAAAAATTTATGATTATTTTTTAATGATATCGATTATTTCTGTGATATTTCAGGTTCAGATAGATATTACAGCAAACTGACTACAAACAAATGTAACAGAGATTTCCAGTTGAGTTGCTCATTCTCACTGATTTTAGGCCTTCTTCTGGATCAGGCATACCTTTGAAATAACACCAAGATATCCTTTTTTAAACTTTCCCCACAATGAGGATGTGTCAGACCATTACAAGGTGATGGTGTCAATTCCATTGTTGAAAGTGATCATCATAGGTATGGCGTACTTGCCATAGTTTCAGAGTGCAAGAATTTAAAAAGCAAGATCAAGGAGGGCAGGTGGTAGTAGGCTTTGAATACTGTTTTACGCTGCAGACATTAATGATTAAAAGCAGCCATCTACACTTGTAGCTTGGCATTCTGATATATATACATACATATTTCTACATCTAAAAGGTAAAGTGCTTGCCAAAGTCAGTCACTAATACATTCATAGAATCAGACGAGAGAAAGCAAACATCAAATTAACACACATACCGTGTATATAATAAAGTTTGGTACGTTGAGGTAGTTTTTGCAGTAACAGGACTTTCCATCTATGTGTAACAAGATTGTCATTAGTCTTTTGGAGCATGAGAGAAGAGAATCTCTTAATAGATACTTAAATGTCATTGTTTAATTCCAGAACTATTGCTTTAAAAAAAATTTAAAAAAATGGGTTTGACTGTCCTTTAAAAATTGTTAAGTCTCAAGAATGATATAGTGGGAAAAGTTTGGTACTTCGCGATGTCATTCCCTCCTCAGTGTATTTTGGAAAACTCTCAGCAGATGTGCCACTCGAAAAAAAAAATTTTCCGTCTTGGTGAAAAGTAATCACCAAAAAAAGGATTTTCATAATGACCCATCAAGGACAGATTACACTGTATGTATTTAAAGTCAGATGTTTGCTGCAGAATGATGATCTAACAGAATATTCATGCAATATTTCTATCATAGAATTACAATTGTAGTCAAAATTTAGATACATGTAAGATAACTTACTGTATGTATGAAGAGATCTTTCCAAAAGGTATCCAAGATTGGCTGTACAATTTTCTTTCTAGCAGGAATACCAACAAAATCCTCAACTTCTGTCTGTTTTGATTCTGCTGTGTCTGTACAAGATTTTTCCTATGGTCAGTTTCTCACACTGAAGTTAAAACTTTGCTGTTGTGTGGGCATGTCCTTGAGCCGACAGAACAAAATCCTTTGAAAGACCTCCTTGAAATGCGGGTGCTTGAAGCTGTAGATGATTGGGTTCATCACGCTGTTTGCAGACAGGAACAGGACTGCGTAGATTGAGAGCTTATGCAAGGAGGGAACCAGGATAATCAGGGACGGCAGAAAGCAGACAATAAAGATGCAGACCACGATGAAGAGGTTCTTGGTAATTGCAAGCTCTTTCCTCTTCAGTAAAGTGTTCCTCTTGAAGTGCATCCGGTTGGTACGAGGCTCCCTCTTGCCGGAGATTGTGGCAACCACGTCCACCGAATACCTGGCCTGAAATCGCCTGTTGTGGTGCAGCACAAACTTGAGGATGAGGCCATAGAAAATCAGAAGAGATAGGAGGAGGAAAATGATGATGGAGATGTTGAGAGCCGTGACAACGAGGCTTGGTGAGCTGAGGGTGCACAGACCATAGAAACTGTTGTAGCCGAGCTGAGCAAAACCCAGTAGAAGCACCGCAGCCAGGTATGTGATGGGCAGCACCCAGGACAGGAGAGCCAGAAGGACAACCCTGCATGGTGTATGACAGCCGCGGTGGCCACGGATTGATCGGGTGATGGTGTACCAGCGGACGAACGAGATGGAGACGAGAGTGAGGACACTGCATACCAGGGAGACGATGCTGATTCCGGCCACCACAAAGCAGAGCATGGTAGGAAGATGAGCTCCTTCCAGCTCGGCACCTTCCAGCAGGAACCCAAGGCAGGCCAGGCAGTCGGCACAGGCCAAGTTCACCACAAGGATGTTGGTAATGGTCTGAAGTTTCCTAGAGAGGAAGACTGACACGATCACCAAGATGTTGCCAACGAGACCAACCACCGCGATGCATATCAAGGAGGTCGCCACTACAACCCAATTTTTATGCAGGAACCCTCCGTGCACCTCATTCTCCTGTGTGGACGCTTCCATGTTTCAGTGTGACACTGAGTGCTTGAGTCTCTTTTTGTGGGGAGCTGAGCAGATTTAGCGCCGTATGCTGATCAGTAAGTTACATCGGTAATGTCAAAGGTTAAGGATTTCTTGTCTCATCAGTTGCCTTGTGATGTCATCACTTCAAATAGAACAGTGATGTCTTGATATTTAGTAATGATGTCTGGTGAAATTATTGGACCTTAGAAAATGATGAAGGCAAGGACGACTCATGCAGAAGAGAAGGGCCAATGGTGATATGAGTATTGCATGCAGGAGCGAGACCAGAAGAAGAATAAGCAAGGGCATCTTTATAGGGAGAGGTATTATTGGACGGACTGTCGGCAAGAGCAAAATTGGCTGAATTACAACGAAGCAGTATTTACCGGTATCCATTCAGATTCACATCTACGTGCAATCTCTAGACCTTGTGTTCCCATAACTCTTCAAGAGTTTCTCCAAGAAAGAAAAGAGAGAGAGAGAGATTTTGAATGCATTCTTTGGTTTTTGTTATGCATTGTAGCTGCTGAGATTTTTCTATTTTTGTTCTTTTTTTTCCTATATCTTTTTTGCCACGATGTACGCATTAGTGTGGTACTAATGCACTGTATTTGCGCTTCCCGTGGCCTGATTTCAGCCTTTCATTAACCTCAAGGCGCACTGTTCTGCTCTTCGTCATTTATGTGACGCCTTTCTCCGTCCCATTGTGTTGATTTCTTAATGGCTTGTCATGGGATGGAGGATCGATAAATTCGCCGCAGTTTGGCACGAAATTATTGCAAATGGAAAAAGTGACTTCATGAAAGGGTTATTGAAGACTCGGTGTCAATCATAAACCTGTTAAATATTTTTAAAGGAAAGCTTTTGGCTGCCATTTTATGCAGACTGATACACAAAAGAAGAGTGATGTTTTTTAAAGTTTTTTGAATGCTGTCTGAGTATTTTCTATAAACAAACTGGATTTTAAATGTCAATTGCAGTCATTTTGTTTACGTGTTTTGAAGGAAAGTGGAATAACCATATAGGGCCTCATAGAGTAAAAAATACCTTTGCATGTTACCTAAAATTTATGTTATCTGTAACAACTCGTATGGTTTGTTCATATTTGAATGAAGTCATTGAATTGATATGGGAATCAGAAAACAATGGTAGGTAGGTTAAAAGACTTCCTCAAGTGGGAGGCACAGTCCACCGTAAATGTAATTGATATCAAATCATGAAGATGATAATAATAATTGCAATTGAAAATGAAATGCGCAAGGCGCACTCGAAGATGAAAGCATGAACGTAAGATAGAGAAATGGGAAAAGTCCAAATATCATGAAATAGATTAGTCTTCAAACTGGGCCTTAAATTTGCAATGTAGTTTGCTCTCAGACCCCTGTTTTTACATCAAAGCATTATCTGTTTTTACAGAATCTGTCTTTCAAGCAGATGCTCACTACCATTTTATTTACATAACTTCCATAACCTCTGCCTCCTCCCCTCAATAGCATCTACCGGTATCATTTTTTATCACCCTTCACCACACTATTAGGTAGAATTCTGCTTCTTTAATAACAAGCTCCCTCTTTCTACCAACAGATCTTCTTCAAAGTTTCTCTCAAAGAAATATTCTATCCCTCCATATCTCTCTCTCTCTCTCTCTCTCTCTCTCTCTGTCTTCATCTCCTTTCTTCAACAGCATAAAGTGCAAGGATGCTGCTACACTTTTTAACCCTTTCAAGGTACATTGTACTTCCACTTTTTATAACGCTTTGATAGCAGAATGCACTCCTCCGTCAGAGTCTATTGCAATAGATTTCTGCAAATTCCACCAGTTCTTCCTTGATGCTCAATAGAGAGCACCAAAGAAAAATTTCCTATCCTGAAGTTTGTATCGTGTCTGTGTACACAACCATTAATAATCACTTTAAACTCGTCTACTGCTTGTGGACCTCACTCAAGTTCATCATCTCTTCCTTTCACGTAAGACATGAATGTGCGTAGAAGTAGGTGATATCCCATTATTAGTGCTGACTGTTACCACTCACCCAAGGTGCACCACAAGGGGGTCACTATTATTCTTCCATTATCCCCAAAGGTACAACATGTACAGGAAACAGACCTCTTCATCTCAGCCTCACGTGATAGCACTTAACCCATGGAGGACGGTTTGATTTTGCTACAACGCGCATTTCCCATACACAGTTGTAGACGCTTGCCCAAAGAAACTTGGGACTCATCCTCAACGGGTTAAAGATAAATGAGTGAATGAATGCCAGTCAAGAAATAGCCACATCAGACAGAAATCACAACATCACCCTTAATTCTTGGCTTTGTTTCTCTTCCCAGATGATATTCCCGACACCTCCCAGTCCACACCAGCCCCAGTCCGGAGGGCAGACGTCTACCATGGCTCCCCAAGGGCCCTGCTCTACCTGGAGAATGATGACATTGAAGGTACAATGGGTTACATGTTCAGATTTAGCTTTCTAACCCTCCGTTTGTAGCTGCATAAACTGGACAACACATTGTACATTTTGTATGCACATCAATGTATCCATTTTTATTTGGTTTTTGGTGTCTGTTTTTTTTTTTTTTTTTTTTTTTTTTTGAGGGGAGGGGGACTAGGGGTTGTTGTTTCTTCTATTAGGGTATGCAGCTCTTTTCCCATTGGTAGATTATTTGTAAGGAATGTCTTACTGCTGGTAATTGAGTAGTACATGGCCATGGGTTTGCTTCAAAATGCAAGTTTCAGTAGAGATTAATACTATAGCACCTTGCTTGCAACTACTGCATCTATGATTGATAATTATCTCTCATCATACACAGCTCTTTAAGGTTCAGAAAAACAGTGACTGCAACTTGAGGAACTTGGCATTTTGATTCTGTGGGATTTCTTTGTGCCGTGTGACACTTGACAAATAATTTTGATTCCTGACAAATATTTAATGGAAGTGTGACATGCCAGTATTTATGAGAGTGTGGCTGCAAGCAAGTGACAAAAGGCAATATTTGGGCAAATGTTTTCGTGCTTGGGGTTCAAAGAATATGTGAGATGATATGTTTTGTGAAGAGTTTCGAAGTGTCGTGATCATTATGAATTTGTCCATATTGCTGATGCCTAAATACCATTTTTCTCTCTTTGATTCTTCCCATCAGGAAACGAGAACATCACATTTGTTACAGACTGCCAAATCTGCTTCACCATAAAGACCCACCGGTATCTGGAGAAAGTCTACCACCTGTTGCCAGAAAACATCCTTGCTCTTGGCAGCGATGTCATCCCTGGGATCGCTGTGGTAGATCCAAGTTCAGGTTTGACAAACTTCCACATATTTTCATTCATTTGCTTTGCATCTGTCTCTAAAGTCATTTTCCTTTATCCCTCTTCAGTTGGTGTCTAGCTTTTTCTTTTTGTTTGTATTCCTTTTCCTTCAGACCTGATGTTGCATTTTTCGTGATGTAAGTGATGGCAGTGAAAATCTGACTGACATTACAGTACAGTAATCATGATGATACCCATAAAAATGTCTAAGACATCTCCTCCTCTACCTGTCGATATATGTATTGAATGTTCAATTCCTTTATACGTACATGCATGTGAATGCATTTTTCTCAATTTGCAGTAATGTTCAACTCACTGGTCAATATCTCTGAAATTTTTAATGCTCTAGATGCATTGGATGCGATCTCCCAGTCTGTTATATTCTTTCTCCTACCAGTCAATATGCGATGTCTCATTTTCAGTGGCCTTGATGGATTTGGATTCAATATCCCAATCTGTGATATTCCCTTTTCCGCAAGTCAATATTCTATTTAATGCACCTGATGTATTTGGATTCAATCTAATCTCCTGATCTATGATATTTCCCTCCCACCAGTCAATATCTGTTTAATATTCCATGCCCCTGATGCATGTGAATGCTCTCTCTCTCTATCTCACTCTCCATCCCTCGCCATCCTCCTGTAGGAGGAGACAGTCTGAGGAAGCCCAAGCCGCTGAAGAAGATCTCCGCCATCGTCGACAAGATGGAGGTCACTCTCAATCCCAGTGTGGAGAAGTTTGAGGAGGAACTCTGCAGACTTATCAATGCAGACAGATCAGTCAGGGTGAGTCTTTTCTAATTCTTAAGAGTCGACTCTTACTGAAGCCGGGGTGGACCAAATTGCCAAGCAGTGTATGTGTACCTACACGTAATGGGGGGCAGTCAGTAACATAATAGAATTGTGTGGATTGTGATACCCTTCTGTTCATCAGTGGTACAATCTCGTATTCATGTTGAACATTTTGGGGGTTTTTTCCCCAATATCAAAAAAAAAAAAATGCTGGCAGTTTGAATGGCTGAGACAATAAAGATAATTATGACAATGATAATAGCAATGATGGGGGATGATGAGATTGGCATGTTATATGCAGATCTTCCAACCATTGTGAATTTTGAGGAAGTACTCTGAATTTTGACCACTCCCAGTTCATGTTTCAATAGGAGTTTCCTATTTTTCTTCATGATTTTTCTACACACTTCTATGGAAACTGCTCTTTCTTTCCTACTTTTGAGCCAAATCATCCCTAGTTTTCAGTCAGAAAGGTTATAAGTAATTGCCATTTTATAGCGCTGTACATGTACATGTAACTAGTTACAAACTACTGGGAGCACTTGCTGCTCTCTCCAGAATGATATTAAACAAACAATATTGTCAACAGACCTAACTAGGGAGGAACAAAAATTATAGGTTGGGAGGTCTGTGTATACTTTCCTTTATCAATGCAATGTCCTGCCGTGCTTCCACAACCTCTGCTCTACAGGAGGAAGTGGCTTCTGAAAAGGGCACCATCCAGGTGACTGAAAGGAGGCTACAGGTCGGGGTGCACAATGGATGGGGCTACGTGGACAAGCCTCAGATAGTCATGCTGGACGCTGACTCCCTGAGCAGGGGCGGGGCCAGGAGCAGCAGGAGGGGCAGGAGGGGGTCCATGTCAGGTTCCAGGTTTGTTGTCTATTCATCTCTGTCATAATCATAAGTGTACATGCTAACAAATAGATTACGTATGGATAACTGGAATACAAATGAAAATGGTTTCTGTATCAGTCTGTATCTGTGTTGAGCATTTATCCCTCTGTTGCGATTTTAAGTGTATATGTGACCCTGCACCTCAAAACAAACAAAAAGTCGCCAGACATGAATTTTTAGTTAAGACCATATTCTGAAAGAGCAGACTTTAAGCTTTAAAATGGTGTATAACTCAAATTAAATGGACTCTCCTAACTGTATCTAAATATTGGAAAGAAAGCACAAACTCAGGAAAAGTGTGAACTGAGAAAAGATGCTCTGAAGTACAGTGTCTATTCAAGCGCTTAATATTTACCAAACCGTGCTGGCAGTGCGATGAATGGGACAAAAAACAGGAAGTAAACCACCAGAGTAACAACAATGAAGGGATTATCAGATTAAAGTGAAATTAAGCATGCCTCATTAACACATTCTGTCCATAATTAATGCCAACTTTCAAAGCAGTAGCACTATCCTTTCAAAAGTTATTAGAGTTGAAAGTGATGAGTGTGGACAAGGTTTTTATGCCTCCGCAACGAAGTGGCCGGAGGCATTATGTTTTCGGGTCGTCCGTCCGTCCGTCCGTACGTCCGTCCGTCCCGTTTTGTTTTTGTCGATATCTCAAGAACCGTGTGGTGGTTTTACATCAAACTTGGTATGAGGGTATATCCTTGGGGGATGATACTTTGTGTGGATTTTAAGGTCACAGGGTCAAAGGTCAAAGGTCACTGGTTATTTTGTGAAAAAAAAATTGAAATTTCATGTTTTTCTCCATATCTCGCAAATGGTTCAAGGTATCTTCATGGAACTTAGTATATATGCTTGTACCGATGGGCAGTGATTATCTAGGGAAGTTGGGGTCATGGGTCAAAGGTCAGGGGGTCAAAGGTCAAGGTCAACTCCTCAAAATATCACTACTTTCCTTAAAATGCAATATGCCTGAAGGGTTTTTTTTTCAAACTTGATGTATGGCATGTATTACCCAATATATATTTTTGGGGAAGTTTCTTGCCAAAAGGTCAAAGGTCAAAAGGTAAAAGGTCAAGTGAAAGTGCTAAATTGCACTTTTTCCTCCATATCTCGAAAGTAACTCAAGGTATCGTCATGAAATTTACATATTTATGCATGTTCAACCTAACAGTGATTCTCTTTGGAACTGTGAGGTCAAAGGTCAAAGGCCAGGTTTAGATAATGCTATTTTCCCATTTGATACTGAAATTATGCTTTTTCTCAATACCTTGAAAATTACTCAATGCATAGACTTATAAAAGGGTCAAAAGTCAAGTAAAAATCATCAGTTCCCCAAATACCTGCACTCTGACATTTTAATCATTCATCCAATTGAACCTAGTTCTAGAAAAAGTGAACATTCAGCACATTTGTGTCAAACCTGTCATTTTAATATTTTGCCAATTGTGTGAAACTGTCATCACACATTGTCAAGACATTGTACTATAGACCTATTAGGAGAACCATGCATTATGGCGGAGGCATATCAGTAGCCGTAGCGATATATCTAGTTCAGAAATGAAAAAAGAGATTCTAAAGACACACCTAATCACACTATTCTACCAAAAAAAAATTTCGAGATAAACTGCTGAAAAAAAAAACACTTTCCTGCCCGTTTTATGATACCAAATATTAGCATAATGTAAAAGAAGACTCGCTCTTTCAGAAAATATAAAAAAGTCAAGTTCGGCTAGGTTGACCCATTTCACTTATTTTCAGTCCTCACGCAAAATCAATGTGTGCGACTTCATGTTCGTTTTGAGGTGCACGGTCACATATCATCAAATACATTACATATTTGTTGAAAATAACTGTAATACAAATGAAAACAGTATTTCCAATTACATCTGTATGTGTAAAACTTCAGTTGAAAGGGCAAAATGATATGTAGAAATACCTTTAAGAGATACGCTGGAGAGCATATCACCAATTTTGATTAAATTTGATATAATAATCACTGTTGCTGTCGAATCATTCATTGGTACTTTTTTCCCTAAGGGTTTTCAAGTAAATTCTAATTTTCTGTCATGGTTGTGTCTGCAGAAATCATGACTCTCAGACCTGAACAATAGCGTAGCTACTGGGCCATTCGCAAGAAAAATAGCCATAGCTATGTCATAAGGTTTACATCACAACAAAGCTTAGAATTTTCTGTACAACTTTTACAGCATGTCTTTTTTTAGAGCATTAAAAAACATTTCTGTCAAAGGTTACATGGCTTTCAAAGACAGAGTGTTTTCCAAAAGCACTCAAAATATGCTGCAGCCATGATATGTGGCATACAGGGGGTTTGCACCATGGCACACATAGAGTTAGTTGTGTCATATTCCGCACCCAGGTTCTATAAAATAAAAATAAGGAAAAATCAATTGAACATAGATATATGTATGGTAACCCTCTTGATTTCCAGAGAAAGTCTTCAGGGAGGAACATCCGTCCTCCACGTGAAGGGGAGCATCAACCTGACAGAGATCGTTAAGGATCCTCTCTTTGCTATCGTCTTTGTGATGGAGTACATTGTTACCGTGCCAACCTCATCCAGCGAGAAAAAGGTACTGAAAAAAACAAAACAATTATCATCTGTTGATATGTCCAGCTGTATCATCTGCTTGATTTTAGGATGCATTGGAATGATCATTTCATGCTGAACAATGTTATGTAGCTTCCTTACTGTTTAAAAAAAACAAAACTGCTGTACACAACATTCATCTCTTTTTCAATATGTGTAAAAGAATGAATGAATAATGATCAAAAGGGGAAAAAAAAGAAAACTACTGTATATGTCCCAAGAACTTGCATTGTAATGGAATGACAGTGTCATCGTCGATATAATGTCACAACATGCCTTGACCAAAACTATTATTAGTGCCAATGAACATCCCACTCACACGGCTAGAGCTATTTTGTTTGTGTTTCTTGTTGTTGTTGTTGTTGTTGTTGTTGTTGTTGTTGTTGTTGTTGTTGTTGTTGTTGCTGTTGTTGTTTTGTTGTTGAAAGATACACACTGTATATTGATTCCATCAAACTCTTTTTGACCTTTGGAGTGGCCACTGACACAGTATACCCCATAGACACTGTCCAATATCCCTGGCTCAGAAAGGGTTAACCAAGGGTTACAGGAAGGGAAGTCTAGGAGGAAACTGAAGTGCATGTAGTCATTAATTGAATTAATTGACAAAGATAACTTTATTGATTGAACTTGTCTTAGAACCATTATGCGTGGCTAGAGTGTTATAGTTATTTCTTTATGTTGTACATGCAAAATACGTGCAGATGGATGAAGTTGTAGGCAGTCACAGATTAGATTTAGCCGGTTTTGCAAGGATCTTATTAAAGTTGCTCATGACAGGGATGTGAGGCAATGTGGTTGCTGTTCTTCACTGACAAACATACAGAGAGATGAATCGATGGAAAAGGTGCAATATTAAAGATATAGAATGAGTTATGATGATATAGTATATTCACATCTTCTGTAGATAAAGCTATGTTTCATAAACAGTTTGGGTATATATCCAAAGTCAGATATCTTTTTGGGTGATTGTAGCATGATATTGATATCTTTGTATCTTTTGCTGGATCAATTTTGATTGATTCTTTCGTTGATTATCAACAAGTAATACTTCTACCTTAAGCAAATAAAATGTACAAATGTACCTTGTACATTGTTTGTGTAATATATGTGTAGGGGAAACATTTGTATATGTATATATATATATATATATATATATATATATATAGTATACTACAGGTACATAACTAATTAACCCTATTCCCACCGGAGGGGGGGGGGGGGCATTTTGGGCCCCCCCCCCCTCGACGTTTCGCGTGATTATTCCACAATGCTTAATGCTCTCGCCGCAACATTTTATGACTTTTCAAGTATCGCACAACTTTTGAGACCAAATTTGTTGCTCCCGGGCATACAGTTTTGAAGCCACGCCCCTTTGAAAAAAAATTCGTCGACCCAAAAGTTGCTCAAAAACATGATTTTGTGTCCAAATCCAATGTAAATTGTGCTTTTGCAATTAATTCATATAATAATAAATTACTTTAAATGACTGATAATGATTTATTTCAGCGTGATTATGCTTTAAAAATATTCTGCGACAAATTTTGACGAAAAAAACAAGAAAAACAAAAATTTAAAAAAACAACGAAATACATAACAAATTCAATAAACAATAAAATACATAAGAAATAATTATGAATCTGAATTTTTGCTTCAATATTATTGTTGAGGATATTGAAAAGAATATATTCACCAAAAATTAGAAGTCTTGGAGCTTTATTTTTTGATTTATAGGCAAAAAATTATTTTTGCATAAATTAGCATAAATTAATTAGTACAAAATACATAAATTAAACTTTGAAAAATCTAACTATACAGTCTTGTAGATTACATTGGCCTCTACCTTACTGCAAATTTTCGCGAGGATCGCGCGATCCACGGCCGAGATCTGAACGGGGGGCCAAAATGCCGCCCCCCCCCCCCCCGATGGTTTCAAGTCCCTCAAAAAACCCGGTGGGATAAGTCAAATTGGGTGTATTGATGTTACTTTTCTAATGATCTGCTATCAAGTTTTAGCTACAGGAATGAAAGATTAATCATTAGTCCTACTTTTGTCACATTACAGAGAAAATGGATGAATCATTGCTACTTGTAATGTACATGTGTACATATTTCAGCAGCAAGATTGATTAAATTGTATGTACATCTTTGTTTTTATGACATTTGTGTTGAAACTGATTGGAGCTTTACACATGAATGGTCCTATTCACTTGTTCTTATGACATTGCAGCTGACGGCAAGTATGGCCCGCTCCCAGTCGCGCAACGTGGCCGTGCGATGGGTGGCCTGGTCACCGAATCTCCGCGACCCTTCATCCGAGGTCACCCTGACCTTCCAGGGCGGTGCCACACCCAACCCCGAGGGCATCCTCTTCTACAAGCAACGAGATCTGGACAATGACGAGATGACCAAGATGGCCGCCGGCAAGATCAAGTTCATCTTCAAGCATAAGGTTTGTCCCTATTACGTTGATAGTCCCTTTTGATCCCTGTTTTGCTGGGCAGGAATATGTTCCTCATTACCCCCTGAGAACAATAACCCCCCCCCCCCCCCCCCCCCCCAGCTAAATACTGTTTGATGATGAGGTTATGGTTAGGGTTACATTTTGGTTAGGGTTAGAGTTACGTGTTGGGTTATAGTTTGGTTAGGTTTAGATTCAGGATTAGGATTAGGGCCAGAGGGTCTGGGGTAATTTCCAGGGGTAATTGTCCTAGAACCATTCCTTTTGTTTGACACATTTAGAAGCCAGGGTAGTGGCTGTTCATGTTTCTCGTCACTAGATTAGTACCTGATTTTAAATACACTACACAGAATTGCCAAAGTGTATGCATACAAAAAGTGCTATATGAGCCCAGATGCAGGTTTGTTTTATATATGCTGAAAGCTTAGATGATATGGAATTGCATTAAGGCTATTTTGAATAAGAAACATGCATTTAGAATGCATATAATCCATCCCACACATGACAGAGCATGCATTATTTGTCACAGTAAAGCAAGGGTATGGTACTGTATATTACATGTATATTGACTATTTTGCATTGACCACTGGATTCACTTTGGGATTTAAAAAAATGCCTGCAGTGCACAGCCATGCACAGTCAACCATTCACAACGCAGAGGCCTGTGTGAAAGTGATCACAGCGCCATCATGATATTTGTATAAAGATATATATCTGAATTGTATCATTCTTTAGCTAATCTGGTCCAAATGTTCGTGTGAACTGTGGTGATCATTCATTGTCTGGCATGCCCCATCTGCCATGCGTCATGTGTGAACTTAATACATTCTTCTTGAAAACCCCATTTGGGATTTTCACTAAATTTGGCAAGTAGCATCCCTTGGTAATAGCATGTCACTCTAATCAAATTGACACCATGCCTCCTCCCCCCCCCCCCCTGCCCCACAACCATGGGAGTCCCAACCCCAACCCCCCCCCCCCCATAGAAATAATCAGTAATGAATAAATATGTAAATAAATAAATGAATGAGTGAATGAATGAATGAATGAATCAGTCAATCTCTCAATAGATGAATAAATAATGTCTTTCTCTAGAGCCAGAAATGATAGAGCCAAGTTGTAAATAAGTACATTGGTGGTTATTGTTTCAAATTTGTTCATCGAGGATCCCAATATGCCCGCCTTAGCGGTGGGGCAGTACTGGTACATTGTATCATCTTTAGTGAAATAGAATATTCAAAAGGACATCATGCTTCAATGTTCTTACTTTTTAAAAAAACTGCAAGAATGATTGGAAAATGAACTTGAATTACTCATTGTGCTACACCCCAACCCCCAGCTCTTGCTAAAGTTTTTGCCATCTAGATAACCTTGTCATGTTCAAACAGATTTATGCAGTTAAACAAAGGGATAAGTGATGTTCTTTTGTTTAATTTGATGTAAACACCCTCTTTCATTCTGCTATTTTTAGTAGATAAACAATGAAAGAAGGAATGTGAAGCAGGTGAATATTACAATGTAAATATCGAACAGGTGTTGATGTTGCTGTATAAAGGCTTAACTTCAGTAAACACCTGTGTACATTTCACATGCCTCAGGAAATTGAGTACTTGGCTTGCTGTACAAATGTAGGTCATCTGTGAAATCATAGGAACCTGACACACATCACTCTTTATTAGTTTGTTGAATGATGATAAATCTTGCATACAAAGAAGAATCTAACACGAATCATCATAACTAAGTTTGTTGACCTACAGATGTATCATAAGTCTGACAGCATTGAACCATCAAGTCCCAGAAACAACACTTCTATTATGTAGCGCTATATCTTTGTGTTATATTAGTTACTTTTCTTTGTATATGTTTCATAGTGGGGAGTTAATAATTACCTTTCATTCGTGCCCTTTATTGTTAGCTTTTGTGACCCAAAGGCTCAAGTGAGCTATTGCAATCATTCATCATCCAGCATGTAACGTGCATCATAACTTTCCCCAATTTCAGCTTCTTCTTTAAAACCTAAATGATGGATTTTCACCAAACTTGGCAGGTACAGTGTAGCATCCCTAGGAAGATGTTCACACTTTCACCTTCTTTTTGGAAATGCGTGGTCAAATGTTGTACAAACTTGGCAGGAATCATACAGCCAGTGTGATTGAATATACAAATGGACACCATGCTTCCCTGGAGTCCCTCAATGCCCCCCCCCCCCCCCCAACAGGTTTGCAATGTTGATAAGTAATAGCCTGGATGAATGTGTGGAAGGGGAACTTGCAATACTCACTTGAGTATTAAACCTCCATCCCCATAGTTTTTAGTGTGTAAACAACCCTGTCATGTTTAGACAAATTAATGCAGTCAAACAAAGAGAGAAGTGGTGTTCTTTTGTTTCATTTGATGTAAACACCCTGTTTCATTCTGCTATTTTTAGTAGTTAAACAATGAAAGAAGGAATGTGAACCAGGTGAATGTTAAATATCAAACAGGTGTTGATGTTGCTGTCAGACTTAACTTCAGTATTAAGCAGCTGTGTACATTTCACATGCCTGAGGAAGTCAAGAACTGGGTGTACTGTTGGTCATCTGTGAAGGCAGGGACCTGACATAATCACTAATAATTAGTTTGTCGACCTATCATAAACCTGACAGCATCAACCCATCAAGTTTCATATTAAAGCAATACTTCTGTTATGTAACACTATATTTTTGTGTTATATTGGTTACTTTTCATTGTATGTGTTTCATAGTGTGGAGTTAACTACCTTACATTCGTGCCCTTTATTGTTAGCTTCCATGAACGAAAGGCTAAAGTGAGCTATTGCAATCATCCATCGTTCATGGTGCATCGTAACTTGTTTTCAATTTCAGCTTCTTCTTTAAAACCTAAATGATGGATTTTCACCAAACTTGGCAGGTACAGTGTAGCATCCCTACGAAGATGTTCACACTTTCACCTTCTCTTTTTAAATGCATGGTCAAATGTTGTACAAAACTTGGCAGGAATCATATAGCCTGTCTGATTGAATATACAAATGGACACCATACTCCCCTGGAGGTCCTCGGTTCCCCCCTGCCCCCCCACAGGTTTGCAATGTTTTTAGGGGTGACACAACATTTGCTCCTGCAACACTTCCTCCGGTCGTATTTTCTCCAAGGACATAGGGATAGGGTTAGGGTTGTGATTGGGTCTTATTTTCAATTTGATGTGAGGATTAGGATTAGAGTAAGGTTTATATTTGGAAGTAGAAGTAAAATGTTATGTTTGGCCCTTGAGTGCAGATATTTCATGGGAGCAATTGTCACAGGAGCAAATATCATGGAACTGTTTTTAGGTAATAGTCTGGGAGAATGTGTGGAAAGCATACTTGCAATACTCACTTGAGTATTAGACCCCCACCCCAATAGTTTTTAGTGTGTAAACAACTTTTTACCATGTTCAGACAAGTTTATGCAGTCAAACAAAGGGAGAAGTGATGTTCTTTTGTTTCATTTGATGTGTCAGCACTGTTTATTCTGACTATTTTTAATAGTAAAACAACGGAAGGAGGAATGTGAAACAGGTGGATGTTAAATATTAAGCAGGTGTTGATGTGGCTGTATAAAGGCTTAACTTCAGTAAACAACTGTGTATATTTCACATGCCTCAGAAAGTCAAGCACTGGGATTACTGTTGGTCATCTGTGAAATCAGGGACCTGACACATATCACTCTTAATTAGTTTCTTGACCTACAATAAATCTTACATACATTACGAACACAAATCTCCCAAAATAAGTTTGTTGACCTATCATACAATGTCTCCCAGCCTCAACCCAGCAAGTTCCATAAACAGTACTGCTATTATTTAGTACTACATCTTTTTATTACAATGTAGATACTATTCATTGTATGTGTTTCACAGGGTGAAGTAAATGATTATCTGTCATTTAATCCCTTTGTTGCGAGATCACTGTAGCCAGGGTTCCATACTAACTATTTTGTTTGGTGGCCCGATGGGGCCACCAAAATCCTCAATTTCAAAGTTTTGGTGGCCCGAAAAAAAAAAAAAACATTGAAAGTCCTGTTTTTTTTAATGAGTCAAATATTTAAGTTTTATCATAGTAAGAATTGGAAGTTGGACATATCTACTCGTAAACAGACTTCAAGAAACTCGCAATACTCAACTCACTCTCAGGCACTCATTCAGTCCTTTTCATCCATCCTTTAGACAAATTTTACTGCTAATTTCCGGCGCAAAAAGTTACAAATTTATTGACATACTTTTCAAAAAATTTTGGTGGCCCGAGGCGGGCCACCAAATTTGCCCTTTTTTGAAATTTGGTGGCCCGACTTTCATTTTTGGTGGCCCCGGGCCACCGTTAGTGTCAAGCCCTGCTGTAGCCAAGGGCTCAAGTGAGCTATTGCAGTCATGAATTGTCCGGCATCCATCAGCTACTGTGCGTCATACGTAAACTGTTTACAATATTTCACCTTCTTTTTGAAAACCCCATGATGGATATTCACCAAATTTTGCAGGTAGCTTCCCTAGGGTAATAGGATCTAAATTTGTTCAAATGTGATCATGCTCCCTCCCAGCGGGACCCCAACAAAAGCCTACAAATTAAAGAAATCTTTAATGAACCCCAAAAGTTTTTTTCTACAGAACCAGAAATGAGAGAGCTAAATGCTATTAGTATGTATGCATATGTTTGTGACTGTATTTTCATGTTTGTTCATGTCAGACCAAGATGAGTTCCTGTGGGGGCCTGCAGAGGGCCAAAGTAAGGACAAATGTTATCATTTTCAGCATCTTCTTGATATCACATGGTCAAATTTATCACCAAATTTGGCAGGCATTATCGCTAAGGTGATAGAATTTGTACTCGTGGGCACCATGCCTTCCCCCCTCCAATTGGGGACCATATTGGGGTTCTGTTTTCACAGATTTAATCTTCTTTCTGAAAATGCATGGTCAATTCTGTTTACAAACTTGGCAGGTATTACTGCCAGTTTGATGAATTATAGAAATGGACACCATGCCCCCTTGAAGGTCCCCCAAAGCTCCCATACTTTGTTGTGTCCTAAGGTAATAGTCTGTCAGAATGTGTGGACTTGCGATACTCAGGTGAATACTAGACCCCAGGTCTCTTGTTTTTATGAATATCATTACTACAGTGTATCATTATGAATATCATTACTGCAGAGAGAAGAAGCACAGCGCCCTGTCAGTCCTCAGTCCACTTCACTGCCATCGGAGGCCCCAAGGCACCTTGCTCCATCAGTAAGTCATTTCCAGGGTTCAAATCCCTCCCTGCAATCCATGGGAGGTATATTCTAGCAGTATATTTTGGTATGTGTTTTTGTTTGTTTGTTTGTTTGTTTGTTTGTTTGTTTAAGAAAATAAAACAATACAAACAGTTGATGTATTCCTCTGTGTTTAACGTAAGATGGAAGCTTTGTCTGACAATTGTTTGAATGGGTATATTCAACCTTGTGCAAAAAAAGTAAAAATAAAAGTCATAGTTAGCAAAAATGTTAACAATAATGAAACGATGTGGGTAAAGTACAATAGTTTGAATATGTAATATTTATGTTGGCAAGTTCTGTCTTCATGGAGCCTGTTTCCTTTTGATTTTGGATGTTCGCTTTTTTACAATTAGTTTCTGAACATCTGCACCAATCAGTGAAGATAGCACTTCACATGGCTTAACAATCTGCAAATACAGCACTGTGAGGATTAATCAATGTTTGGTCTTTCTGCAGGATATAAGACCGGACTCTAGAGGGCAGTATCCGTCCATGCAGTCCCTGCCATCCCAGACGAGTGGGACAGAGGCATCGGTGCTGAATGAGATCCAGCCGCACCCGGGCATGATGGGAAAGCCACCACTCCCTCGCAGCCCACGAACACCAAAGTATGCCAGCTCTGTTACCTCTTCCTGACCCTGACATTAATTTGCAGTAATTGTGTTGTTGACATTAAAATTGAGATTTATCTTTTTAAGTCAACTGTTCAAAGCATACCAATAAAGTATCAAAAATCATGCAGGCGAGGCAATGTAGAGGCGAGGGAAGGAAAAAAAAAAGGATAATATCAAAGTAACAAAGTGAAAAAAAAAGAATATGCATATGATTTAGTAAGCCAGTGACATAATGATGTGGCCCAGGCATTTCTATTTAAATAGCTTCGGAGGGGTATGAATGCACTTTTTTTTCTTCATATGCTTGTTATCTCACATCTGGTGGAAATAATTATATTTCAGTATCTAGAGGCAATTCTCAACAAATGCTGTCATACTATTTTCAGCCAAGAAAGAGGATCATACCAGTGTTAACAAAATGCACATCAGAAGTATTAATACCACTGCTGTAACATTGGATTTTAGTGAGCTCATGAGGAATTTGCTAGTTATGCAGTCATTTTAGTACAAGTAAGCCTAGTCCACCCCAGTACAATCAATTTCTATTAGTTGATCAAATTATATTGCATGTATTGTTTTGTTCTTGTTTGTATGTTTTGCTTTTTCTTCAATAAAAACATTAAAAAAAAAACTTGTATTAGTTGTTATTCTATCTATATTAGACGCTAAATATAATTGCACAGAGAAGGAGAGATCTTTAGTATTTAACGATGTACTTACTACATTGATGGAGGTAAATCAGTTCTTTTGCTGATTGTTTCATATAAGGATGCATTGCAGACATGTCTTTAATGTGTGTCAGAACCCTTTAACTTAAGAAAATATTCAGTATTAATGCACCAAAGGACATCCTTTTTTCACACCACTTTGTTTATATTTTTGTTTCTATGTTTTTATTTGCTCGTTTGTATGTCTTCACCCAGACTACCTCTTGGAGCCAGCCACAGCAATATGGCACCCAACACCCTCCAGCAGCACTTCACCGCTCCAGAACGGGGTCCTAACCACCAATACATGATGCCCCAGATGTACGGCACGGGCCCCGCCCAGCAGTACATGGGCCCCCCTGGGGCAGGGATGTACAACACGGGAGGCATGCCCCCCAACTATCCTCCAATCCAGCCACAACCCATGTCAGGGAGGCTGCCGTACGAGATAACCCACATGGAGGTGAGAGAGATGTTGGAAGGATGCCGGTGTTGGAAGATGGATTTTGTCGATGATGGTGTTTACGTGATTGAGGTTTATACGGATTGTGAAAACAGTGACAAGTACATATGGTCCCAGTGATTTGGTCGCAATGATGGTGATGAAAATGATGAAGATGATTTTGCAGAAATAGCTATGATCAAAGGTCCTGTTTACCTTTGGGAACAGTGATTTAAAAAAATTTCAAGATATGACATTAGTGCATATGTGTAGGTCTGTTGTACTACAAAACATCCTATCATATAAAATTTTCGTTATAAAGCCTATAATATAAGGAGATATCTGTATTTTTCTCAATAAACCGTAACTGTAGACGGTTTAGTCTAGAAACATTTTTATAATAACTATTGTTCACATTTTATATATTCAACAGTATTTAACACAAATTTTACCAATTCAAATTTTTACAGTGGTTGTTTCTATCCATAACTTGCATTTTAGAACTATTTTAAAGCACTAATGCTGGGTTTTTGTTTCATCTGCAAATGGGAAATTATGCCTGTAAGGTGATTTTAATAGAAATGGCTTTGATGAAGGTAGTTCCTTCCCCGCATAACAGTTTTGCCAGAGTGTCTTCATACTCACAGATTTCACCCTCCTCTCCATCTCCATCCCCCTCCTCAGGCACCTTTAGGTGTTGGTGAGCCAGTGGATGAGATCCCGTTTACCCCCGTCCACGCCCCCATCATCACAACAGGACCGGGTCAGCAGACGTAAGGACCACTCTCGCTATCACCAATAAACTCTCTAAGACTCATCTCTTCTTAATTTGACTGTTAAAAATGGTTTAGTTTTGTCAGTCCCTGTCAGCAAGACTTCTTCTGAGCATCAGGGCATCTTATTCTTAGATGCGCATGATGGACATTTAGGCAAAATTGAAATTGAAGGTTCTGTTTCCCTGCTGTGTAGCAACTAAAAGAAAACATCTTTTCTTGGTGTGATACTACCCCAAATACACCCGAAAATGGCATTACCTACCATTTATTCAGTAATATGCTGAGGTTGTCTTATTCACTCAGATGTAAAGAACGCAAACGCAAATAAATCAGGCTATTAATACGTCGAGGACAGACTGATTTTGCTACAACTTGCTTTTCCCATAGACATTAGCTTGAGTATACTAGGGACTCATCAACAGGTTGAATGGTTATGTTTCATTCAAAGGGTTACAATACTCCACTGTATGTTCTTCCAGACTCTGATTCAGTGATTACCACCACATGATTCAGTGTCATTTCATCACTCTTTCTTTCTCTCACTCAGTGGTGGAGGTCTTAGCCGAGCTGCCTACGCCAGACTCTTCCAGGCTGGGTTCCCGGAGATCACGGACAGGACTGGGGAGGCACCAGAGGTCGTTGACCCCAATGACCATGTCAGGCTCAACCCACAGCTGGAATATGCTGACCAGCTCCAGTGCAATGAAATTGTGATTCAGTTTCTGGCAATATCAAGGTAAGCTGTCAGCCTGTACTTTTTGATAGTGTAGTTAGTCAAAAACTGTGCCAGGTTAAACAGTCTCATTAGTCAAAAGAGTGATTGGTTAAACAATGTGGTTGTTGAAAAAGAGTGATTAGATATGAAAACAGTGTGGTTGGTCTAAAAGAGTGATTTTATAAACAGTGTGGTTGGTCAAAAAAGAATGACTTTATAACCAGTGTGATTGATCAAAGGTGTGTTTTCAATAAACAATTTGGTTGGTCAATAAGAGTGATTTCATTTAAGTATGGGTGATCAAAAAGAGTACTTGGTCAAACAGTGTGGTTGGTCAGATTGAAGATGGTAAAGAGAGTGAATAGGGTTTTAACTATAAATCAGATATGCTCTTCTGTGCATATGTTGTTTACATAGAGCTAATACATTGTTTTGTCATTCATGAATGCTTATCAATTATATATCTACAGTGTATTTGAATTGACATTCTGTATTGTGAAATAACATGCATTCTTTTGTAATTTTGTGTTACCAAGCATGTATTCAATTATACTTGCAAGAAAGAATGACAAATGTGATTGGACAAAAAGAAATTGTGCATATCTGCTAGTTTTTAATTGATAAGATTTTTCACAAACTATATGTATGTGAGAGAAAAAAAAAATGTCTTCATTCATTTCAAAATAGTAATCACAGAAATTGTTAAGAAATAATATCCCTTTTTTATTGTGAAATTACACTCCCTCCAGGCTTCTCTCGTTCGATGTGAACAGGAAGGACTTGCCAAAAACAGTGTTCTTCACGTTCCAGTTCTACAGATATCCACCTGTAACCACAGAAAGGTATAAATACAAATACGTAGTTTGTATATTATTGATGAGTGTCAAGAGAATATGGAATTAAGTAGAAACAGAGAGAGATAGAGAGAGAAGGAAATGTCATAGAGACACAGGATCAGACTGTGGAAAGTGATGCAACAAATGTGCATCTAATTTTTGTTTTGCTGTTTATCGACCAACAAATTGTTGGTCTAGGATAAATTTTCATTTCAGCGTATGTGCGCGTACTGTATAATAGCAACTAAACTTTTGATTAAAAACCCAGTAACATGGAGTTACCATGGAATGGGAGAGCTGGCCCAGCTCTGATATATTCCGGATTTTTATCACTCATCTCTATGTAAGTATTACTCAGAGCCCAAGAATCTCAACTGGAAAAGACCATTACCCATGAGTGTACACTTCGATGCACATATTAGCTGATCAGTGCTGTTCATGGTTTGTGAATGTACCTCGGTGGGCAGCAAATAAATTGGGCCACCGATAATCCCCACAATTCCAGGTCTTTATAGATAATCCCCAATGTAATGGCCAATATGACATTTTGATATTTTGGCAGGTTTCAGATGACAGTGTTATAGGAAATAAGCAGGAAGATGGATGACATAATAATTGCTGGCATACTCTTTTGTTGCAGGTTATTACTTGGAGAGGTGGAGGGACAGCTTTCAGCCGACCCCCAAAGTCTTCCATTCATCCTGAAGAGACTGAAAAAAGAGAGCGACGAACCAGAAGGTGGTCCTCCAGGATGGATGGTAAGGAGGAAGAGGAGGAGGAGGAAGAAAAAGGAAAGAGAGTGGAGCGAGGAAAATGTTGAAGAACAGGAGGAAGAGGAGAGAAAGAGGGTGGAGGAAAGAGAATGTTGAAGAAACAGTAGGAGGAGAAGGAGGAGGATGAAGAAGAAGGAAATAGGATAGAGGGAGGAGAAGGTTGAGGAGGAAGAGGAGGAAAAGAGCATGGAGTGAGGAAAAATGTTAAAGAACAGGAGGAGGAGGAGTGAGAAAGTGTGGAGGGAAAAGATGGTGAACAGGCGGAGGAAGAGGATGAAGAAAAGGGAAGATGATGGAGGGAGAATGTTGAAGAAGAGGAGGAGGAGGAGTGATAAAGTGTGGAGGAAAGATAATGTTGAAGAACAGGAGGAGAGGAAGGGAGGAAAATGTTGATCAGGAGGCAGAAGAGGATGAAGAGGAAGGAAAGAGGACAGAGGGAGAATTTTGAAGAAGAGGAAGAGGAGGAAAAGAGAACAGGAGATGAGGAGGAGGAGGAAAGAAAAGAGGAAGGGGAAGATGAAATGGAGGAGGGACAAGGAAGAACAAAAGAAGGGAAGAAGGAAGGAACATGTCTGCTATTGGAGATGCTGTTGTTATTGTAACAGGAATGAGTGATTGATAGAGTGGATTAGATATCAAAATTTAGTTTAATGCAACACATGATTTGAATTGACAGAAAATTTAATAATCATCAGAATATTTTAGTAATTACGTTTGGTCCCTCTTTAAAACCATGAGGAATTCATTACATGTGATAATCAGGCGTCATTGTATATTATATACAATATTTTTCAAAAAGCACATTTTGACACGAGTGGAATTAAATAGGAAAATGTGGTGTTTACACAATATGTACACATTTGATGTAAGGGATACAAACATGACTAGAAATGTATAATCTACATCAGTACATCTGACCACCTATCTGTTATAGTATGCTATTATCCCGATAATTGCCCTAACATCGAACAAAGAAACTTTTACACAGTAAGCCTACCTTACACCGCCCGTGTCCCCCAGGCCGCACGCACGTCCGCCCGTACGCACGTAACCAGTCACCCGCCATGACTCTTCCTCTTCCCTGTTCGCCCACCATCGCGTTTAGACGTGTTTTCGATCTCTCGTGATAACCCGACTGCATCAGCGGGATCCCCCAGCAATCAGGCAATATCTTTCCTTATTTTTGCTCCTTGATTGTTGTATCACATTTGTAGATCGTTTTTGTCATCATTTGTTACCGAGAAAGGGGCGAAATCGTGAATTTTATTTCGATCCAAACCTCCGCGGTTTTGTTTCGCGCTGCCCCATACGTTTGTATGGTGTGTGCACCGTGCCTCGCTTCTCGCCACGCACTGGCGGGTTTTTTCCCCCTTTCTCGTCTTAGCCTACCTCGGTTCGGCTTTTTGTCGTTCCTTTTATGTTTTTTCCTCCTCCCGTTCATGCTTTTATACCTTCTCGGGAGTTTTTTGGTGTTTTTTGACCTTTTTGAAGGTGTTAGAAACATCGAGGTTTCTTCGTAGGCTCTACGCCGTGAGTTAGTATCTCGTTACCGTAGTTAGCCTATGGCTGGCCGTGGGTGGCCGTCTTCGCCATGCTTGGGCTATGGCACGCCATTAGCGTCATTATTACCGATCGTTGACCTATGGCAAGCCCTTTGGCCATATTTACTCAACTTGTAGTCGTATGGCACGCCATTAGGGTCCTTATTATGGTTTGTAGACCTTATGGCTAGCCCTTTGGGACTTAATTGCACCTTGTCTTTGGGTTTTCGTCCCCAGACTCGGTTCCGTGCATGTTTCATGTGTGTCGTGCCCCCCTTAGGCCTTTATTGAGGTGGCCCACGCCTATGGCGCGCCTCTGGGGCTTCTTTTATATTTCGATTGGGTGTTTTTCTCACCCTTTTCGCACATGTTTCATGTTTGTTTACTGTCTCTTGGGTATTTTATGCTGAGCCTTCAACGATAATTTTGTCGGCCCAGCTCGGCCCAATTCCCGCCCCTTGTCTTGTACGCTTTTAAGCCTACTTTGACTTGGTTTTTGAGTCCCTTGTTTTAACATACACTTTCTTGTAAAGATACTTGTATGTTTATTCATGTCTACATTTTCTTTATGTTGTTGCTAACTGAGTCCTCTTCTCTTTTATACAGGATGACTCTTAGATGCACTTCTTGTCGCCGGGCCATTCCAGATTGGGACGCACATCCAGTTTGCGCTTTGCATCGCACGTGCACCCGATCTAGTCCCTGTCCCACGTGCTCCACTTGGTCAGACCCCTTGTGGGCCACGTTGGAGGCTTGGCTATCCTCCCACCCCCCCATACTTAGGGCTCCGGCCCTGGTTCCGTCCGGGGCCGCACGGCCGACGGACTCAGAGCTTTCTGCTCGGAACCCCCTCGCGGAGGGAGTCTCTTTGCCGGTCCCTGAACCGGAGGGGCTCGGATCCGGCTCCGCCGATCCGCCCCTTGAGATTCTCGCTTCTGAGGGAAGTGATTCGGGGGAGGAGGGTGGTCGTCCTTGGCGACCTGACCGGAGTTTGGCTGGCCTCTCGTCCCCCGGCCCTAGCCGGCCCATGGTGACAGAGAGCGGTGGGGTGCCGCCACGAGCGCCTTCGCTCATGCGAGCCGCCCCCACCCCGCCTGCTCGCAGCCCTGCGGCTGCAGCGGCGTCCAGCCTCGGCCCCGCCCGTTCCCCACCACCCGGCTCTCTCAGGCCGGCGGCGGCGGGGTTCGGGAGCGGTGGTGCGCCAGCTGCGGGTCCGCCCCGGCTGCCCACCACGCGGGCCCCCTCCTCCCTCCGACTCGGCCAGCACCCCAGGGTGCATGGCCCTAGGTTGGTAACTGCCCGCGCTCCTAGCAAGCCGGCACCTACCACCACTGGGACCCTCCCCGGCCCGCCCGCTCGGGCGGCGCCGGTTGAGCCTCCCGCTCGGGACTGGCAGCTTTCGGCGGCGTCCTTGACCGGCACCCCACCGGCCGGACAGCCCTTAAGCTCGTCCCTTGGGACTCTGAAGAGGAAGAAGAAGGCTAAGAAAAGGCCTTCCACGGCCCCTTCTGCCTCTCCCTCTTCCAAGAAGTCCAAAACCTCGGGCAAAAAGAAGAAGAAGGCTCCTAAGGCTCAGCCTAGTGAAGCTGAACTCTTTGAGGTGTTCAGCCGCTTCGCAGAGAGCCGAGGCTGGTCGCTCCCCGGCCTTCCGGCCGAATCGACCGCTGCTTCTTCAGTGCCCATGGCCCCACTGCCGCCACGCGGGGAGCTCATAGCCGGCACGAGCCGTGCTCCCGCGGCACTAGGGGCTCCGCCCGGGGAGGAAACTTTCCCCTCTCAGGCAGAGAGCCTTCGACTGCATCGCCCGGCCCCGGCCGCTGTCAGTCAGGCTGCGGTAGCTACCTCTACTGGTGGTCTGCTCTTACCGCCCCCTATCCCACGCCCTGCCTCGGGCCTGACGGCCCGTTCCTTGTTGGACGATAGCGCACTGCCAGCGGAGACTTTCTCCCCAGCACTAGCGCCTCCCCCTTTCCCACCCCTCTCTGATCAACTCGGGGTACCTGCCTCAGAGTCTGACCCCTCTTTAGAGTGGGAGTCTATGTCCACCTCATCGGCGGCGCCCTCCCTGATTGGGACCGAGGCCCCGCCTGGTTTGAAACACCTCAGTGAGGAGGCGGAAGCCTTGCTCCTCCGCTACCTGGAAGAGTTTTATACGGTCCGCCCGGACCCTGCGGAGCAACAGCCCCAGGCGTCCCGACTCTTCCGGGGGGGATCGGGTACTCATCCCGGCATTCCACTCACAGCCGACTTCAAGGATGAGTACGGGCGCATCGCTCGTGAACCGTCCCCCAGGGGTGGCCCTCCTGGTTTGAGAAGAGCGTTCACTTTTCAACCGGGCGACATGGCCCGTTTTCTGTCCCCAGAGACGCTATCCCCCGAGCTGCTTGCTCTAGGCGATTACGTGGGGAAGGTCAACCCCCTACGCAGACGCTCCTTTCTTGAGGAAGACAAGAGGTGGACGCATATGTCCATCTTGGCCAGATCCACGATGCGTCTGGCAGCGTACGCGGGTGCTCTGACCAATTTGGCCGTACAAGCAGACGACCTGCGGGTCTCTCCAGAAGACAGGCAGTTGCTCGACGCACTGCTTATGTCTATCTCGGAACAACTGTGGAAACAGTCTACCCGTGCAGCCTTGTACACGACTCGTCATCGCAGGAACCTGGCTCTAGAAGCACTGGGTTTTTCAGCTAGACAGCGGGTTCAGCTGACCGCTGACATGCCCTGCGAGGGCCCCTTTCTGTTCTCAGGTCAGTTTGCCCCTTGGATCAGGGATGAGTTAGCTAGGTGCCAACAGGCCCGTGAATTGGCCACGCAGCTCAGATCCGTCCAACCACGAGCCCCCCGACCCCGCGGGGCCGCTCGCCCCTCGGCGGGACCCCCCCGCGTAACGGTCACCTTGCCTCCCCCTAAGCCGCCCCGCCGCTCCGGCCGCGGGCGCCGCAGTCACAGGGGTAGAGACAGACAGCGAGGATCAACCCGCCCGGCCGCCAGGGGCCGCGGCGGCTTTTGACTCCTTGCCCCGAGCGCTTCAGGCCCCCCCAGCCGGGGTGGGCGGCCGCCTTCAGGCCTTCCAGCCGGCCTGGGCGGCCATTACGGACGACGCCTTCGTGCTCTCCGTTGTAGGCGGTGGCTTCTCCATCGAGCTCGCCACTCCCTTACCCGGAGGCGTCATCCGTCTTTCCCCCCCTCGCTTGCCTCCCCTCAGACACAGAGGCATGGCGGCCGAGATCGCCGCCCTCTTAGCGAAGGGGGCAGTGGAACGGATCCGCGACCACCTGCGGTTATCCCTTTCCCCTACCTTTCTGGTTCCCAAGCGCTCGGGGAGCTTTCGCCTCATTCTCAACCTCAAGAGAATAAACAGGCACATCCGTACGGAACATTTTCGAATGGAGACATTGGCGTCCATACTCCCTTGCCTCAGACCGGGAGATTGGACAGTGTCCATAGATCTCAAGGATGCTTACCTCCACGTCCCGATAGCACCAGCATCCAGGGACCTGCTGGGTTTCTCCTTCGAGGGGAACGTGTTCCGCTTCCGCGCCCTGCCTTTCGGCCTGAAACCCGCACCACGCCTATTCACCAGGCTCGTCGCGTGTGTAGCAGCCTTCCTCAGGCAACAGGGTCTGAGGATATTTTGCTACCTCGACGATTGGCTGTTAGCAGCCAGCTCCCAGACCCTGCTCTCTCACCAGTTGTCATTTCTGCTGAGAACAGTACAGTCTCTCGGGTTTCTCATAAATTGGGAGAAGTCGGAGCTCGTGCCCACACAACGCCCAACCTTCCTGGGTGCAGTGATAGACATCCCCCGTCAGCTGGCGCGCCCCAGCCCAGCTCGGGTGTCTACGATCATATCCGCCGCCCGCCGTTTCAGACGGCAGCGACGAGTCCCTGCCAGATCCTTCCTTCAGTTCCTAGGATATCTGGCGAGCCTGGTCGATGTGCTGCCGGACTGTCGACTGCACATGCGCCCCCTGCAGATCCATCTGCTCAGTCATTTCCATCCGTCTCGGGACCCCTTGACGAAAATGGTTCCCCTGCCCCCGGCCACCCGCCTGTTATTCAGGCGATGGTGTTGCCCGGAGTTTCTGAGCAGGGGCAGCCCTCTGCAGCCCCCCCATCCCTCGCTCACAGTGACTACCGATGCATCCCACAAGGGTTGGGGCGGTCACTGTCAGGGGCTCCATGCCTATGGGGACTGGTGCCTTTCGGCTACCCTCCCCCACATCAATGTGCTGGAGTTTCAAGCGGTTATCCTGAGCCTCCACCACTTCTTACCTCTACTCCAAAACCAGACTGTGTTGATCCGCACAGACAATGTCACAGTGGCGGCATACATCAACAAGCAGGGCGGCACGCATTCCCCACGCTTGAATGCCCTCGCTGCCACACTGTGGAGATGGTGCAGGCGCAGGGGGATTTTTCCCATGGCCTCGTATATACCGGGCAGGGACAACCTCATTGCGGACTTCCTGTCCCGAGGCCGGGTCCTCCCCTCCGAGTGGAGACTCGACCCGCATATCATGAGCCGACTGGTGAATCAGATGCCACCACTGGAGGTGGATCTCTTCGCCTCGGAGCTGAATGCTCAGCTACCCAGGTACTGCACGAGAGTGCAGGACCCCGCAGCCTGGCGGCTGGACGCCTTCTCCTTCCAGTGGAAGGGATTCAGAGGCTATGCGTTCCCACCCTTCCCCCTCATTCCCCGCGTCCTGCGCAAGATCAGGCGGGACCAGGCTACCATCCTCCTTATAGCCCCCTGGTGGCCAAGGAGGTCTTGGTTCCTAGAGCTCACAAACCTACTGGTGGGGAGCCCAAGGCTCCTTCCAGCTCGCCCAGATCTAATAGCGCAGCCGGTGTCGGGAGCTCTACATCCCCGACCGACCTCTCTCCACCTGATTGCCTGGCCCTTATCAGGGAATCCGGTACTCAGGCGGGCTTGTCAGAACGAGTTGCTTCACTCGTTGCCCGCAGCCGGAGAGAATCCACCCGGGAGGCTTACAATTCCCGTTTGGCTGGATACTATTCCTGGTGCCAATCTCACGGGGTGGATCCCCGTTCAGCCCCTCTAAGAGATGTGGCGGACTTTTTGGTTTCCCTCTTTGACAGAGGCTTAACCATCTCTACCATTAGGGGGTATCGCTCCGCCATCGCGGCAGTGCATACTGGCTTCGAGGATGGGTCCACTATATCCACTGCCCCCGCCCTCTCAGGCTTACTTCGCGCCTTTTTCTTGGAACGCCCCCCGACGAGGAGATTGCTCCCTTCCTGGAGCCTTCCCCGTGTGCTAGAGGCGCTTGCCAGGTCGCCTTTCGAACCCTTGGCCGAAGCCTCCCTTAGGGATTTAACCATCAAAACGGTTTTTCTCTTGGCTATCGCATCTGGGCAGCGCCGTAGTGCGCTGCATGCTTTGTCTACCCTGCAGGGCCACATACGGTGGGAACGGGCTGGTGTGAGGCTAATCCCTAGCCCTTCGTATGTGGCCAAAAATCAGACAGCAGCCTCCAGTCCGGTTGAGATCTTCATCCAACCTCTGGCCGCTCATTCCTCTGTCGCAGAGGACAAAGTCTGGTGTCCGGTACGGGCCCTGAAATATTACTGCGCCCGTACCAAGGACCGACGCTCCGGGGATCAACTCTTTGTAGTGACTAAGGAGCCCTTCTCTGCTGCCTCTAAAGACACCATATCGAAGTGGATTGTTGCCGCTATCAAAGCGGCTGGCTCAGAGGCTCTCTCCCCGGGGGTAGCGCCTCGCGCTCATGACACTCGCGGGATCAGCGCCTCCTGGGCCTTATTCGCAGGAGTGTCGGTTGAGGAGATCCAAAGAGCAGCCTATTGGCGTTCTCCCAATTCTTTCATTTCTTTCTATCTGCGGGACGTTCCCGCTGCTGTGCCCTCCTTCTCTAGGGCTGCCCTTTTGTCAGCGGCGAAGTCCCGTTGATTACACCGCCTTACAGCCAAGCCTCCCTTGTTAGTCCGTGTCGGTCTAGCATACTATAACAGATAGGTGGTCAGATGTACTGATGTAGATCATGAGGATCAGGCGTGATCCTCTTATCTACGAGGTACATCGACCACCTATCTGTGTCCCCCCCTCCTTCCCCTCGCCTCGCGGCGCGACTTGACTGTGTGTCCCGTTTGCGGGTGACCTGGTTGTGTGGAACTGGAGGAAGAGTCATGGCGGGTGACTGGTTACGTGCGTACGGGCGGACGTGCGTGCGGCCTGGGGGACACGGGCGGTGTAAGGTAGGCTTACTGTGTAAAAGTTTCTTTGTTCGATGTTAGGGCAATTATCGGGATAATAGCATACTATAACAGATAGGTGGTCGATGTACCTCGTAGATAAGAGGATCACGCCTGATCCTCATGTTTCCTCATTTTCTGTCATTCTCATGCTCCCTAGGTGCGCTACAATGTAGACCCGTCATTCCTCAAACCGGGAGAGGCAGGGCTATTCCTGCATTACCTTGAGAAGCAGACATTCCACATAGACACCTGGGACGGAGATTCTCTCCTGCTCCTTGGCTCAACTGCTGTCGACCTCAAGGTAGGCATTGCTAAAACTTATTATGCAGTTCTCCGATTGTGACACCATTGGTACATGTATTCGCATGAAATCTGACTCCAGAATATTGTTGTGTAGAAAAAAAAAAGGAGCAGCAGCAACGAAAAACAGAATGAAAAGCAAGCTAATCTAAAGATACAAGCAAACTGGATCTTAAATGTGATCTTCCCTGTCTGTGAATTCTTTAATATGGCTTGAAGTAAAGCTATGGCCTGTATTGCTTGTTCAAGTACCGTGTTGTTGTGATTGATCGTAGAGTTGTAATCAATACAGCAAACATAAAATCTAAGTGCAGGAAGTAGTATGGGATTTCAATGATATTGCTTATGTCATAAAGTGAGTAATATTGTTTTTGAGTGATTGGGTATAAGTACAGACTAAATTCAGTCTTGAATCATTAATATCTTAGAAATGCTCTGCCTGAACAGTCTCAGTAGGATTGGCTCCACTAGTTGCAGAGAACAAGGACTCAATGAATACAATAAAGTGCACAACAGGAAATTGATTTACTTTTTATTATTTAATGTTACAGCAACTGCTACGGGCGGGGCGAGAGGCCGTGCAGGTGACCCATGAGGTGGATATCATGACAACAGAACACAGTGACGAGGATTACGTTCTGACTGGAGACCTGGTGAGTATTCAGTGTCAACTGCTCAGTGGTAGTGGATGGATAGAGAGAGAGAGAAGTCCATTCTTTCACCTCCCCAAAAAGCATAGCGTAGGGGAATTTCTTATAAAGAGGACCTAAAGATCATGACAATTCCATTGTTGTATCAGAGGCTTCTCACTTCTGTAAAAGTGGATATTTTGGCGTGAGTAATTTTTCGTGCTAGGCTTGGTAAGATGAATTTCATGTGTTTTTTATTCTGCGGAATCGGGACGCTAACTACTGGAACATAAGACATGTAAAAATATTTGCTTGCTTTTATTTCCACACTAGCTTCTGGTTGCGTGAAATGCATGAAAACTTCAACACCGTGAAATTTCCTTTTTTCACAGTACATTATGGTACGAAAAGAGAGAACCATAAAGAATTGGGACCTGCAAACAAACCTTGTTAGAAGATGGTTTTGCTTTTATGTCACTCCTCTTTCTAATGAAGTTTCCACTGTACATGGTTCATGCTGTAGAGTATGTGATTAAAGAACACAGGCCATAATTATTTCTTCACTTCATCCTGAAAGCATAGTGTATATTTCATAGGTTTAGAGTGTGTAAATAGGCACAAGGCATATTCATTCATAGCCTAAGTTAGACTTGATAGCATAATGTAAAGGACAATGCTTGAGAGGAATTTTATGCTGTGAAGCAAAATTCATTGTTCATGGAAGGGATAAAGAAAGCAGCACTTTCCCATTCATAAATTTCACTAACTCATACAGATGCTCTAGAATCAATTGTGTTGTACAGTCATCTACATGTATGTACAGTAGAAGATACCATAAAATATTACACTTGTTCACTTCTAAGCAAGCCATTGATGTCCAATCACACTCTTGATTCTGCCTCACACAGCAACGAGGTGGAAGCATCCGCCCTGTGGGCTCCAAGAACGTCACGCGAGGGCGCCTGCACCTGCGACTGGCCAACGTGGGCCACCAGGTGGACGCGAAGCTGGTGAAAGCAGCCACCCTGCCCCTCCAGGACACCAAGATCATCGTGCAGGAGGATGGCAGTGGAGCCTTCCTTGGGGGCAGCCTTCACGCTGGGACCAAACAGACAAGTAAGTCGGACAGTTCCATGACATATGCTCCTACAACAATATATTTATATAAATTGTATATGTATGGTTCCATGATATTTGAGCTCGTGGCAATTGCTCCCATTAGATCTGCATAAAAAGCCAAACATAAAACCTACTCCCACACAAAACTCTTACCCTAATCCTGATCCTCACTCAAACCAATCCTAAAACCCAATCACAACTCTAACCCTAACCTCAAGTCCTTGGAGAAAATAAGACTAGAGCAATTGTCGCAGGAGCTAATGTCATGTAACCAAGTACGATACAGTTACTTTCTGTAAACTATGGATATGATTTCTAATTACAGTACAGTCAACCTGCCATGAATTGAATCCAAAGGGACAAGAGAAAATCTATCTTTGAATTCTGACTTCACGTAATAGAATAAACACATGCATATATTCATAGCTGTCCTGGTAAATGTTTCTTCGACCTACCCTATTTTTTGACTTACAAGATGTATGCGAGGTTGACTGTACCATTTGTATGTGTGTATATTTTCAGCAAAATATAATGAAATGGAAAATGTATTCTTACCTATTTCAACCATATGTTAATATACTTGTGTATGCAATCTTGTATTATAAAACCAATTTTTATCTGTGTACCAAGCTACCATTCTTTATTTTATTTTTCTCCAGCTAACCATCTTCAGTGGCTTACT
The DNA here is from genome assembly GCF_040938485.1 of Diadema antillarum. Classification (NCBI taxonomy): domain Eukaryota; kingdom Metazoa; phylum Echinodermata; class Echinoidea; order Diadematoida; family Diadematidae; genus Diadema; species Diadema antillarum. The sequence continues at coordinate 2,801,338 of NW_027271204.1, forward strand.
TAACCTGTTGAGGACAGACTGATTATGCTACAACATGCATTTCCCATAGACACGTGTCCAAGTATACTCAGGACTCGTCCTCAACGGTTTTATAATCAGTCAGTTCTCGTAATCCTTTCCACCACTCAATCTACCTTTTATATCTATCCACAGATATGTCTCAATGTAAATTTCTTTTCATTAAGTAGATTAGTCATACTCCATTTAAATCCTCTCTATTTTGATGTCAGGTGCCAGTCTTGCCAACCTGAAGCAGAAGCGTAGCTTCCTGGCCTCCCACATGGCAGAGGCGGACCAGGAGCTGGCCACGGTACTCTTCTCGCGGCGTGACAAGACCACGGCAGTCCTCAAGGAGTCCAACCGGGAAGGCGACCACGTCAAGCAGCGCAAGCTGGCCCGTATGGAGGCAGTGCGCCAGCAGGAGGGGCGTGAGAACGGACTCGCCAACACCCTCCTTGTGAGTGATGGGGGGTCTACCTTCACCCTGCTTCTTTTCAGTTTTGTGTGTGTCGTATTTTCGGTTGACACACAATTACCTATAATTATGCGTACTATACTTGTTTGAATACACTGGATGAAGTAGCTGCAATTCCCTATGCACAAGAATATCTGTAAAGAAGAATTTCTCTCAGAGCTGTTTTCCTTCAGTTTGTGATGTAGTAATGATGTTAGAACTTGTGATTCAATGAGTTGGATTATTAAGTAGGCACATGAAAATCAGCATACAATGTTGATTCAGTAATGTGTGGGAATCAACATAAGATTGGCATACTTCAGTTCTTGAACAGATGTTTGTATGTGTTTGTGTGTTTAAAATGCATCCCTAAAAATTGCTGGGAGAAAGGGAGGATTATTTTCTAAATTCACTGTTATTTTATTTTTGAAAGTGTGGTAATTTCTGTCATGATGGATTATATTCGTTAGTGTATTCTGTGAAAGGAATCACATTTTGTTTGTGTTTAATAAGAAAAAAAAAATGCACCGTAATACAGTTGTTATTTAATATCTGGCTGTAAGATTGCCAAAGTTAGGCCTCTCCTTCCCTTATGCATACAGAGCAATAATACATTGATGTTTGTTTTTCCAATCCTGTTTTTTTTTTTCTCTCTTCTGCTTTAAACAAAGGTGAAGAAAGAAGAGAAGGTTCAAAGAATGAGAGACCTGAAAACCATAGAGCTTTACAGGTGAGCTTCAGTAGTGTTTGATTATGAGTGGGCTGTACTCCATTGTGTCAGGCCATGAGTGTGATGATGAAGAGGATGCCAGCTGAGAATAATGCTTGAAAGGCTGATGATGATGATGATGATGACGATGATGACGATGATGATGACGATGACGTTGATGATGGTGATGATGACGATGATGATGATGATGATAGTGGTGGTGGTGATGATGGTGGTGGTGGTGGTGTTGGTGATGGTGATGGTGATGATGATGATGATGATGATGTAATCAATATTTATGTATAATCCATTTGATCAATTGATAATTGATTTTAGAGACAAAAACTTTAATCTTGCCTGTCCTGTGATCAAGCTGATAATTCAGATTGGCAGTTTATATGTAAAAACCCAATACCTGTGCTAGTTATAAGCTTTTATCATGGGTCATGAAAATACTTACTTGGCATCCAACAGCTGCTAGCACATTTTGTAACTTATTCTGAGAAGAAAAGCAAAATTAAAAACAAACAAACCAAACAAACATGTTCTTACTTCTGCAGTGAAAATTGCCAGAATGTGAAAAATGGCTTCAGATGGTCAAATGCATTTTTGTATTCATTATTACATTTAGTTTCTCACATGGCTGCATTGCAAATATTTGTATATTTGTTGATGCAAAGGCACAATTTGCAGCTCAAACTCTGCTAATATTGCATTGTTTAATTTGAAGTCAATTTAAAATAACCTCGTTATTAATGTAACAATTATTAATTGATGGTAAATATTAGTTTCATCATGATTACTGTCATTGTGATCATTAGGTGATCCGAGTATCCTCTCGGATCACCTTCTGTATCTGTACGGATTCTTTGTTCTTCTTCTTCTTCTTCTTCTTTCTTTATTTCTGGACAAAAGTTGTGTATCTACGTACTCAGAAAGTTATCACAGTATCAATTTCAAACTCATACCATATATGTATCATGTCCCAAAGACGAAAAATTTTATAAAATCATAGTGATCAGTCGACCGTGACGTCACTATGACGTCATTATATGAAAACACATTTTCATCCATATCTCATTAACAGAATAGAATTCTTCAATGAAATTTACGTCACATATATTTTAAGTCAAGCGAATCCTACTCATATTGTCAAAATTCATATTTATCTAAAAACGCGCGCGTACGCACGCGTTGAAATATTTGTATGCTCAAATCGAGCTCAAAATTTTTTTGCACACGTTTCAGACCATTTGGAGCATTTTTTGAAAAATTGAAAAAATTGGACGGACGCGTACGCGCGCGCACATATTCGCACACACAGCTCATATGCAATAGAAATTTCCCGTTTTTTTACACGGATCGGATGTCCAAAATGTCAAGGAATATTTCTACCAAGTTTCAAGTCGATCCGACTCAATATGACGTCATACGGGCCCGTCAAATTCAAAATTCCGCGCGTGCGTCAATGGGGATACACAGTGCAAGTATGCCAAAAAACCGCCAATTTTAAATCGGATTTTACTCGTCAGGATGGACAATGACCCCCAATTTTCTTGACATATTCTGAAAGCTGATGAGTTGTACATGTTATTTCATGGGTTGGCTATGCTGACAAAATGATTAAAAGATATCAAATTTCTTAATAAAGTAAAAAAAGTAAATTTTCAAAATGACGTCATCAAATTTCAAGTTCACTCAAGCGTATCTCACTTATCCTTTGCCAATTTTCACCCAAATTTCAATATGTCGTAGCTTATGAAATGTTCTTTCATAAATATATAAACATAAAGTTAATTGGATGACGGCATCACCTCGTAAAAATGGATTGAAAGTAACCTTGTCAAATTTGACCAGTTTACGTGTAATCTCTATGGGAGTGCAGTTTTTATGGAAATGAAAATTGACATTACTATTCTTATCGAGCACTTATGCTTCGGTGAATTTCTCCAAGATTTTGATATGTTGTAGCTGAGACTTTGGGCTATCGTTAATGTGCCCTTCAATTTTTCATACGTTGTCGGGATCACGTCCAAAAACTTGGTTAAAATTAAAGCTTATCTTCGATGTATTTTCATATTCCTTTCTTTTTGCAATTTTCTTTGCAATAACTCACGAAAAACATACCCTATCACCACCATATTTTGCACATGTTTAGGTCATGTCACGTACATTATTTCATAAAATAACAACTACTTGATCGGACGCCATCTTGGGTATGTAAATTAGGGTCAAAGGTCATAAATGTATCATCCTGTATCTTGGTGAGTACATGTTCTTTCTTTCCCATATTTTGTACACGTAAAGACCATGTTTCAAGGATCATTTCACAAAATAACCACTTTTTGCTCAGATGTCATCTTGTCCGTGGAAAGTGGGGTCAAAGGTCAAATATACTTCATTCTGTATCTTCGTTAGTGTACACGTAATTCTGTACCATAGATGGCAGATCTGACTTCCTTTTGTAAATGAGAATCCAAACATCACACGGCCAATGTCCACTAAACACTGATGAAACCGGTATGGTCATGCCTATTTGGATCAGGAGACTCAAACAGTTGATTTCCGAACAGATCGGATCACCTAATTTGTCAGTGTTGACAAATTCCGGTTCTAGTTAATGTTGATATTTCATTCCTACGCAGAGAGAGATCCAAAAAGGAGGGGATTCTCAACATGCTGCAGTCAGTCATTACCACGGAGCACACCATCAATCCATCCTTTGGAAGAGCCGAGTTCTTTGAGTTCGTCCTCAAGAATCCGTACAATGCCTCACACACCATCTCAATCCAGTGGGAACACCCAGATCTGAGGTAAGACAATTAATGATACTTTCACCCTGAGTCTCCCCATCTATATAGTAATGTGGGTGATTTTATATGATTCTTTGTTGTTGTTGTTGTTTGGAGGTATTTTGGGGGTTGATTGGTTGATATTTGATTGGTTGGTTGGTTGGTTAATTTTCTTTTCTTTTCTTTTCTTTTCTTTTCTTTTCTTTTCTTTTCTTTTCTTTTCTTTTCTTTTCTTTTCTTTTCTTTTCTTTTCTTTTCTTTTCTTTTCTTTTCTTTTCTTTTCTTTTCTTTTCTTTTGTGTTGTGTTGTTTTGTTTTGTTTTGTTTTTCTGGGGAGGGGGTGGGGGTAGTTCAATGTTCTGTGCTTTTCCAAAATCAAGGTAAGATTGTCCCTGTGTTGCACTGACCAGCAGGGGTCAAAATGCACTATCCACCTTGAGCTTTATATTTGACCTATTACATACAAAAAGTGGATGTGCCATGTATCCACTGATTCCTTGAGAATTGCCAAGTCATAGAGGTAGTGAGTTAATCACAGAATCTGATATTTTTTATTCTTAATCAGGCAGTTTATAAATGTTGACGTTGAATGTGTACTTTTCAAATTTATATTTTGATGGCAGTTTGTGAAAGTGTATTTTGATCATTATAACTGTGATACAGTGTATACAGTATGTGATATGAGTGTTTTATATACCCCTTTGGGTGACTATGATGTTCATTGATTTATGCATTGTTGGATAGAGGTATATTTCTTTTACCACTAAGTACTGTGTCAGGGACTTTGGACAGTGTGTACAATGCTATGGGTTTTTGTGCCACTCAGCACTCAAAGTGTTAATGATTTATTTTGTGTAGCGTGATCACTGACACCAAAGAGTGGAGGCATTTCAAGGCTGTCTTTGAGACTTTCAACACACCCATTGAGGAGGGTCTGTTTGATGGCAGTCAAAGGCAGGAGGGAGGAGCCCCAACCAAGGGGGAGGTGCCAGGGTTGAAGGTCTTCCTCAGACCCAAGGAGGAGGTCAACATCCCATTTAAGTTTCAGAGCTTCAAGGCAGACCACACTGTGACGTCCAATGTGAGTTGCCATGGTTATTCAGCAGAAAAATACTTGTGCCATTGATGATGATGATGATGATGATGATGACGATGATGATGACGATGATGATGATATTGATGCTGCTGCTGCTGATGACGATGATGATGACGATGATGATGATATTGATGCTGCTGCTGCTGCTGCTGATGATGATGATGATGCTGATATTGATGCTGTTGATAATGATGATGATGGCAATTATGATGTTGATGATTAAGATGCCAGTGATGCTCATGACAGTGATGATGCTGATAATGATGCTGCTGCTGCTGATGGTGATAACATTAATGATAATAATGATGATAATGATGATAAAGCTGACAGTGATAGTGATAATGATAACAGAAGGATATAATATCAGCTATATTCATTAGAGCAGTTCCTGCTTACACTGTAATGAAAAAACAAATGATTACAAAGATGAATATTATAAGTTGGATGTAATAAGTTAAACTCAATGATTCTGATTTAGGTATAAGAGATAGTAAGAAATTGTTTGCATTACCAGTCAGAGTGGAGTATTTTTAATGATAGTTGTGTGTTTTTGTTGGATTTTTTTTTTTGTCTTTGTTGATGATGATGACGATGGTGATGGTAGTTTTGAAGACATGAAGAACGAAATTGAACAAAACAATTGAATGGAGAGATGACAGCTTCTATGCTCGTAACATAGTTGCCATCAATTAGATATTTGCAATCATTCACATTTATCTTATTTTTATTGATTTTAAATTACTGACCAATACTGATACTTCACCTTTATCATCTCATTAGACACCATATGTTGGTCCTCGATCGCAATTCCATCTTCGTGGTAGAGACAACAAGGTTGATTCAGCTCTGGAGTCACAACTTGTCAAGGTAAGTCCCACATCGGCCTATGCCTCTCTAGGCAAGGAAAGAAATGAAATAAATAGCACCAAGGAGTTAACCATCAGAAGCCAGAGACTTGCTGTGTATTATCCTCTTTCATGGGGGTCCTGTGGCCTTGTGTTCTGTCTTATTCTATCCCATAGCATCTTACACAATTTATTCAAGTGCTTACAACCAGATGGGCACTTTCTCTGTAGGCCTAGGACAAAGTCAGCTGAAACCACAATATAAAAATCCTTGTGTGTTTAAAGTAATTGGGAGATGGACTGCAATATGTACAGTATGCTAACTTTAATACCAGTGAAATCAGAGTTTAGTGAAAGTACATTTTGAGTTCAAAATGACAGACTTTTGTGTAAAAATAATGTGTGAACATTTTTCACTTTGCCAGTAAGGAATAAATGCTTATGAGTTAAAATTTTCATGGGACTGACATATGTAGGCACCCTCAGATGAACTAGACAAGGAATATAAAATACCTTGCCTCTGAAAGGGCATATGCACTGCTGCCAGGGGACTTGAACCAGGGACCTCATTACTGAGAGCCTGTGGTCTTATCCACTAAACCACTATGGCTCCTACATTGATCTTATCTATCTATATGCATATCTGTTTGTCTGTCCATACAGATATTGTATGTATGTGAAAGATTCTTGATTTCACGTTATGTAACTTAACTCTTAATGTGCCAGACCCAAAACCCCTAACGTGCCAGACGTTTTTACCCAACGCCAGAAAGTTTACAAACTGGATTGACAATGTAATTTAAAACTGCCATATCTTTGAAACTATTGACTGTTTTGAATTGAGTTCTACACAACAAATATCAAGAAATGATTGTTCTTTGGTGTCATGTAGTCAGTTTGCTGTAATATCTATCTGAACCTGAAATATTGCAGAAAAAAATCGATATCAGTAAAAAATTATCATACATTTTTGTGTAGTATGGAAAGAAAGAGTCAGTCGTGACTTTTCTTCAATAGAATGCTCCCTTGACTCTGTGAGAAAGTTTTAGAGCTACGTTTCCTCTTTCAAATGATGACAAATTTGTCTTCTAGAGTTGTATAATTCCAAAGATATTGGCAGTTCAATTTGTCTTTTCAATTTCTTTTTCTTCCTTGGTAATTCATTCCCAAATCTGAGTCCTTTAATCCCAGATCCTGTATTTGAAACTAAAGTAAATCCCGGGTCCTGGAAGAGTGTCTTTTTCCACTTGAGAAGCAAGCACCTACTAATCCTTCTTTTGTCTCTATATACTACGGGCGGGCGTACTCTATTGAAATCGGCAGGCCTTTGTCCACGAGGGGTTTGTGCTCGCGCAGTTCCTTGGTTTACAGGTCTACTTTCCGTCCATTGTACGTGTGCATAGACAAGAACAAAAGCGTGTTCTTCTTTTGTATATGCTAGCATGGGGATGATTAGTGAAGTTCACCAAGACAAAAGGATGAAAAACTTGACTGACGAACAAAAGCTTGACCCTCTTTGAGGGACAAAATGAAAGCCACTCCCACAGGAGAGCACCCAAGCAGAACAATACAAGTGGAAACGCATAGACAACACACGCAAATTCAGTAGCATACACATGCGTGGTTTATCAATAAGAATTTTGATCTATACACAGCTTGCAGAGGGTTCGCTCTCTGCGGATTTTCCCAACGCGAAAAAAATACATCTAGCCGAAAAATCATGTATTTACTCAAAATTTTCCTATGTAAGTATACTCATATTTCTAGTGGAAACAATGGCTATGCTAATCAACTACCAGTACATATCAGTGGCAGTTTCCTGGTGTAACACATTATGGTACAACAATAACTTAAATGACCAATGTTTTTTGCGCTCTTCTTAGTCACCGTTCGGCGACTATGGCACGTCAGGACTAAGGTCGCCGTTTGGCGACCATGGCACGTTAAGAGTTGATATGTTACTGTATTAAACAAAATGAACCAAAGTGCCAATACATGGATAAAAATGAATAGTGTAATTTCTTATTCTTTCAATTCTACCTTGTATGTATGTTTATTTGTCTTCTCTGTTCTCTGTCTAGGTGTACTTCAAGACCCAAGACAACAAGGCTATAGCTGTGCTGTCCCTCAATGTTGACCCTCAGCCCCACATCATTGACCAGACTTTCCGCCTCCAGCAGCCAGAGCACTCCTTCTGTCGAAAGTCCATTCGCCTCCCTGCCTTCAGCTCAATCATGGGTACACATTTGCTATTTACTTCATACGCAAATACTGTATTTTGTAAGGGTTTTGTTTTTGTGAATTTAGCAAATCATGTGCTATTTGCAAATTACAACGTAAAAAATATTAAATTCCATCCTGACATGTACGCAACATGCACACGTTCTTGTACTGGTACAAATAAGATGCATGATAATACAGTTTAGTGGACCTAAAACACTTTTTTGTGCACCGTACAAAGGAATATATAAGGTGTCATCACTTTGGGCCCCCCCCCCCATTTTTTTTTTAACCCGGAATAGATATAGATCTTGAAGTGTGAGCACGGTAAGGTTATGTTTTTGCGCTGAAGACTTTCTTTTCTTTTTTTTTTTGCTTGTTAGCTCATGAAACCTGGAAGTGGGCCCCCACCCCCCACTTTTGAAAACACTCTGCCGGCCCTGCTTCATACATGCATTAGAATTGCCATGACTCAACTCTGATGCTCAATTAGTCAATATCCTGTCAGCAAACACACCAATTAATAAAAATTTGATTGATATTTTGTGATCATATTTAATGTATTATCCATTCATTTGTGCATAATTCAACCCAGGTCCCATGGCCATTGACAGAATATTTGTGAAGTGCAGTGACGACAATGTTATCTGTGAGACAAAAAATACTGTAAGTACTTGATATACCTGATGATGTTTAATAATACCATGCTGTGCAATCAATCATGTATTGTATGGGCGATGACAGATAATGCAAATTGAAAGTTAAGGCTAATAATCCATCATTCCATGTGAATTCATGGTCATTCCAAGAATAAGTGATAAATGATTTGCTCTGCCATCAGAGCTAAATTTAGCAGCCCATAAAAGAAGTATATAGCACTTGAACACATAGATTAAGCTGAGGAATAAAATAAAGTTCTTTTTCTCTCTCTCTCTCTTAGTGTAAGATCTTCTGTGGTGTTATGTCTGATTAGAAAATACAAGACTAGGGTTATGTTTTTATTCATTTGTATAAAGTGAAATGTTGCAAAAGGATTAGGTTTCTCAACAAGTTTGCCAGATGATTGAGGGGCAGAAAGATTTATGATTTCATTCCAGACTTTCAGCCTACTTTAAAGATCAATAAATCACACACTGAAGCTGTTGAAGCATCCTGAAAAAAGAAAAAAAACATGGTTGAACATGTTTGATACTTTTTTTTTTCTTCAGATACCAGGAGAGCCTAATGAAATCTTCCTGAAAGCTGCCTGTGGAGCCTCGCCCTCTGTTAAGAAGTTTTTCATCCTCATTTACTCGTAAGCATGCCTTGTGTTGTGATGCTACAGTGTTAGAAATATTGCAAGGTTATGCCACTTGACAGAACTACACTAATGTACATATGTGAGCCATGTCAAACAGCAGGCTTATTTGGTTGTACAATAAAGATCTTGCCAAGATATAGACTTACTCTTCATATTTGTCCATTAAATTTATCCTTTCTGCTTATATGAGTGTGTAACGTGAACTGTACAATCTTCAACACACTTCAACTGCAACCCACAACAACTTGTTCATCCTCAACTCATATCTGAGCGCCATTGATGCTACCAGGCATTGAATACTAGTGTCTCAATTCACTGATACCAGTCTTTGAAAATTGAAGTCTAGGAATTATGATGAAGTGCTGTTTAAATTGTTCAACAAAGATCAAGGTCTAGTGCCTTATAGTTGCTGTGATTTGTCCTGTAGTTGGTTTGCAATATTATGGTTCACAACATATTACAGTTGGTAGTGCTTCTGAATGTAGTACTCATTGTCACCAGTGTTGACTGAGTTACATCAATGCAAATTGCATGACCTGCATCTCCATCGTCCTGTGTTGTCTTCCACTTACAGGAGCCAGTACTTGTCCCGTCCCCTCCAAACCTGGGAGTTCTACATCCACACCCTCCAGCGGGTTGATGTGACGTGCGTGGAGGGTCAGACGGCCCACATCACCCTGGTGCTGAAGGGGTCCAGCTCCACCCGTCATGTCCAGTGCTTCACCTCCCATCCCGGCGAGATCAAGGTTAAGAGCCAAAACCGCACCCCTCTCCATTATCCCTGTATTCCCCAAACCCTAAACCCTACCCGTTTGGTTTGATATTGAACCTCCAAACCCAGGGAAATCAAGGTTAAGATGCAGGCCACACCTTTCTCCCTTTTCCACATTCCCCAACCCTTAAACCCCACCCACTTGGTTTGATGGTATACCTCCAAACTGAGGGAGATCAAAATTAAACCCTAATCACACCTTTGTGCCCTCCACATATTCCCAATCCCTTAACCCCACACACCTGGTTTAATGTTGTACATCTAACCTGGGGAGATAAACATTAGACTGTGACCACACCCCTGGGCCTCTACCCTCTCCCCCCCCCCCCCCCACACCCCTTCCCAATCCCCCTAACTCCACCCACCAGGTTTGATTTTCTGTTATGATGTTTTTCTCTGATGTCATTGAGGTCAAAGCCTGCCCACCCACCCCCACCCCCTTCTTTGCCTATTTTCATGGTGTAGTATTGCACTTTGCATCCTGCTAAAATACATGTAAATATCAGACCCAACCCCTCTCTCTTCCCTGCTCTTCGGCCCCCACCACAACCACCAACACCACCATATGCAAAACTTACGAGGCCCAGGGCTTCACCTCCCACCCCACCACACCAGCCCTTTCCCACCCAAGTCTTGAGCCAAAAATAAGTTTGCGTCAACTTGCAGTCAGTAATGTTAATGCGTGTACGTTGTACATGTAGGTACCATGCTGGTAGACACTCCCATGCTGGTAGACACTCCCACGGGCCATATTTCATACGAAAGCTTACCAACAGTGGTTCATTAGAGTCGTTGCACATACCACAACAAAGACTTAACCTGTCTGCCAGACTCTCTTAAAGCTTTATAGACTTTGTACAGGATCCACCAGTTTTCCATAGCAAATGGGGTATGAGTGCTCACAGCTGACTGCTTTTCACCAAACTGCAGCTGCTAAAGTAACCTTTCTGTAAAAACCAGGACCCTTGAGTTGTGCCATTTCAGGCAAAAGTCCTGAATTCATGCCCTAATAATATCAAAGTTTAGGTCCTATTGTGTACAAAGTACTTTTGTGTAGATGTACGCTGTACATTGTATTTGAGGCCCTCTCCTTCATTCTAACTGGTATCCCTGTATAATGTGCTAAGTTATCAAGCAATCTTGCCTCTTAGTTCTTAGCAATATCTATCCTCTTGTCAGAAGTCACCATCAAGTAATCACCATCTGCTGTCAATTCTGTCATGTAAGTGTATGTACAATTTTCAAACTGATAAATAAGTTATACATTAATGTCATAATTCTTGATGAAGTTTTGTATTTTTTCCTTGTATTGCTAGGTTGCTCCTGGTGAACCGTTCATGCTCCTTGCAAACTCTGTCCACGAACTCAATCTGGGAGTGCGCCCTCGCTTGAAAGGAAACAAGTTCATGTTCATCAATGTTGTTGGTATCCTTACCTTTACATAAGATTCATAAGTTTTTTTCTCTTTTTTTTTTTACAATATTGGTAATGGTGTGCAGATTCAAATAGTTGTCTGTATTTTTGATGTTCTTAATGTTTTAGGTTTCAAAGCCATTACAAGATTTGAAAAAAAAAATTACACAAAATTCTGTTACAAGATTTTTTTTTCTGTTCTCTTTTTCAGGGGAAAGGGAAATATTCCAACAAATTTGGAATGCAAAATTATTTCTATTGCCTGTTGAAGGTAATGCTCGATCGAGACTTATCTTTTTATATTTATCCTGGTATAGTAGTGAAGAGGTGGATATGAGACTAAGTTAGTGGGCGTAAGCTTCAGCTTACAATGTTATGTCTTTCGGCATAACACTCCTTTTTGACACACAATGTGTAAAGGTGTCAAGGTACTTGTAACTTATGATGGCCCAGGAATGTACAGTACCCAGGAATTTCTGGGATGTGTTGACCAAGTCCAATGTGTAGCAGGTGGTCATCTATTCTTATCTCATTCAGAGCAGCCATCCATACACTAGACATGTACTAAGAGCAATATCTAAAACAGCTACACTATAATGATAATTAAAATAGAATCATGCTGATGAGATAGTTAAAAGTGCTGTTTTTCACTATTTCTAGTTTAAAAAATGAAAAGTCTCTCCTGCAATGTCCTACATACTGACAGACTCTCTGATATAGTTATATGGTAAGAATACAGCATTCAAGTAATGTTGATTCATAGTATGAAAGGTCCTTCCTTGACCTGTAGGCTTTGTCCAATTAGACATTGAGTACCACGTCCTGGTGCGGTCATGGCTAGTATCGGTCATCTGTAGAGCTCCCTACATCACCAAGTCCTTTGAGCTTCAGCTGCCCGTTGGTGGAGGCAAGGGGTCAAATAAGGTAAACTTTATCATTTGAATCATTCATTCAGCTGCAACAGGTGGTTTGCTGTTCATTTACTTTCACCATTGTTAGACAGACTTTTCAGACTTGAGAATGTGATGGCCCTTGCATTCTATATTCTTAAATATGCCTTTCAGGTGATGGTTTCTATAGCTGGGCACTGGTAAAGTAGCATTCTGTGCCACCCTTTCTTTTAAAGAATGCCATAATTAGCATAATTCAAAGGAATTTAACCTCTTCTTCAGTAGCAATGAAGGCACTTATGATTTTTGTTTTAGCTGTGACATGTCATTTGCTGCTGTTAGATTGGTCCATTTTATGACATCTGTAAAACCTTGGCAAATTTTTTTTCTGAATTCATCCGAAGTGCTTGCATTATCGCAGACATTGAATGAATTTTCTGTTTGCTCTTGTTGCATTCCCTATTGTGGAATGAGCAAAAGTTTTACATTTTGTCCTTTCCAAGATTGTAGCATATACACAGCATATAAAGTTGTGCCTAGTGGTAATTTTCTTTGATTATTCAATTTGATATATGGAGTGATTGTACCTTATTAAAGAGAAAGAAAAAAAGACATAGGTTTTATAATCATGTAGGTGTTTGTGTTTTTATTTGTTGAGTAGTATGCTGCAATTGAATTTATTTTCAAATCTGCAATACATTTTCTTTCTAATTTTTGTGACTGACATTTTGCAGAGGATCAGCTACACCAATCGGTATCCCCAGAAGAAAGTGTTCTTCATCAGATGTAACCGTGACGACCTGCTTCAGTTCAAAGAGACGAGAATAGAGGTGGGTGGAGGAGCTGTGATTTGATGGGGGGGGGGGGGACAAATGCTAAGGTTCATAAATGAGCTAAACTATTAAGTATAAGATTGCAGAATCATAAAACAATGTCATTTATTTTCAGTTCTCTTGTTCAACTTCTCAAAATGTGTTTTCTGAATCATATGTAGATTTGTTTGCTATCTCTGCTCAAAAACTTCCTCTTGAATATTCAGGTTTCAGGGCATGATTACTGTAAAACGTGATATTTTAGCGGCATGAAATTTTCGCGAATTAGAGCAGACAGCCTTTTTCACTGCATGAAATGTGCCTCTTGCATTCAATACATATAGTGTAGACAAGAGCCTTTGCGTGCCTTATAATTTCGCGAATCTTGGCTCACGCAAAATTAGAATGCACGCGAACATTCCTTGTTTTAATGTATGCTTCTTCAATTATTACCAAGGTCACTTTGTCGTGTGTGTAACAATATACCACAGTTCAGGGCTGCCATCATTAAGTGTTCTAAAAATAAGGTGAAATAATATGAGATTTAGCGAGATGAAAGCTTTCCAAACGTGAGAACACCTGGAGAAACTGGATATAATTGTGGTAAAACTTCTAATATCAACTCATCAAAACGTTACAAACCCTTAATAGGAAGTATTTTGTAAACATGCCGCAAAGCATGATCATTGGCATAATGTATTTGCATTGTATGACATGGGTATTGGAAACATGATTTCAATAGCAAAGAGAAATGTTTTTGAAAGATCTGGGCCAATGAATGCTTGTGGATCTTTTTTCTTTCAGCTCTTCTCAAAACATATCATAGTTGTTTAAAAATGGGTGACATATTTAGACCCATAACTTACTTATCAGTCTCACTTTGAATCTTCATGGCTGTTCTCTCTTTCCTACACCCGCACACACCACCATCCTTTCTTCCAGATTGGAGGGGGTGAGACACACCCCCTTGGTCTCCGCTTCGCCCCCAACCACCAGGCTGGCAACGCTGAGATCCTCATCTTCATCAACAACGAGGATGACAAGAATGAGGAGACTTTCCAAGTGACGGCCATCTACTCATGACAGTCCTAAGATGTGCGACCTTTGAATCCACCCCCATCCCCATCATCAAAAACACAAAAGGGCCATTCTTATTTCAAGAAAATCATGATGTAAAAGCTCACAATGTTCTGCACTGCATATCCTCATTGCTCAAAAAAAAAAAAAAAATGCGATGTTAGCTCAACCGAAAAATGTTTTGGGAAGAACTGTGTATGCCCAGTTTATCCGTTTGACGTGTGCTAAAGGAAGAGCAGATGCAGAAGTCACATGAGTAGATTTGTGATTTTTCTCCTACGTACATTCTCATCACGAATCGCCCTCCGAATTTTTGTAACTCGAAACTTTTTTTTTTTGGTGCAAAAATTCCAGTGGAATTTGGTACAGTTGCTAGGTGACATTTGCCCTAACTTCATGGGTTTTCAAGTCCAATGAGAATGGCCCTTATATGTTTTATATAACTCACATATTGAAACCTTCTATTGCAATCAATCACCTTGAAAACCTCAGTGAGAACTGCCAGCATGTTGTTGGAGGAAGCATTTTAGTGATCTACTTTGCAAGAAGCTTGATGAGAGGGGAACTCAAATGTAAATCAGCATTGCCAAAATGAATATACATGTATGAACTCTTACATGCTGCCTTGATGCTTGTAGCAGTCTTTTCAGCTGCCTGTGAGATCAGTAACTACAATATATGCACCTTGGGAGACAAAGTTATTTTGTATTCACACCTTGATATTCAACATTGTTGATAAGCTGTACTTCGGAAATCGTATTCTCCTTTTATCATTTTTGAGTTTGGCGAGAACTATCAAGTTGGTTACTACAATGTATGCATTTAAAGATATCTGTAACAGCACATTATATGTGGTCAAAGGTATCAAGATTTCTGCAATATCTAAATCTGTTGAAGACAAGTCCTGAGTTTACTCAGGCAGATGTCAATAGGAAACGTGTGTTACAGCAAAAGCAGGTCGTCCTCAGTGGGTAAAGACCCTCATGTTTGTTTGCTTCTTTCACAATATATAGGAATACTGCTTTTGAGGCAGCAAAATGGCATGTGCAGAGTTGAGATTCAAAAGGTTGTCTTTGAATTCAACAAGTTTTGAGAACATACTGCAACATTTTCTGCCACTGTCCATGCAGTTTATGTGTGTGCTATATGCTAATACATGTAGACCTACTGTCGCACCATACAATGCTGCATTGCGGAGCAAGGAAATGCTTAAGAATTATATCTTATTGTCTAAGATATAATTGAGGCAGTACAACAATGATTAAGTCAACCTATCACCAGTCATATCTATCTGTATTAAGAAAGATGTTTTCACCTATGCAGTAAATGACTTTTTTTGAGATGATTTTCATTATATTTTATTGTGATTTCATCAAAAGATCATTGCCACCTTCAAGTCAGCATTGGACAAACTGATGCATTCTCTCGACAATTTAACCCCAAATTTGATTTTACTTTATATTGGGGAGAATGAAATATTGAATTGGTATTTGATAACAAGGGTATTTTGTTCCTATTTCTCTCTCATTTAAGAAAACTGCTTGTCAAGCAGGAAAAAGATATGACTAGAATTCGTTTAAACAAAATATACAAGTGTGCATGAATCATTATTTTTTTTTCTTCCCCTCTCTGATATTGCACCTCAACTGTCTATGAGAAGTAATATAGTTAGAATACAGGAAATCACGTTGTCTATATCTAAATATACTCAAAGAGTTTTCAAATCAATGTTACTTTATTCTGTCCCATATTCATTAATGGGAGAAATATAATCAAACTAGTATTTTGAGGCACCTGCGTATCAACAATGGAAATGGTTTTGACTTTTAAAATCACAACTTTTGGACCATAAACTCTCCACCCTGTTGTCTTCTATTTACTTGACTCAGCATGATTTTGATATTACCTAACATCAAGTGGGTGAATTTGACTGCCAGTGATTTCAAAATCAGTTGCATTTCCTGTTTACTTATACATAGTGACAAACAGTGTGAATGACCAAGTTTCAGGATATGAAAGAATACAGTGTTTTTATCATCTCTCATCTCTTATGAGCATTTGATATAGACAGACCAAAAAAAAAAAAGAAATCGAGCCACTGTGAAATCTTTCATTGCCAATGCTACACATGAAGTTGAAAATATATGTTGTCATTTTTGCCATGCTATGTATGATGTATAATTATATATATGTATGATATGTCAATAAAGACAGCAAAAGTAATGGATGTCTTTCCTCTTCCTTTAATTGCATAAGACTTCATGTGAATGTTTAGATGACACTTATCCAGTAAAGTCAGGTACATTTTCTTGAACCCCCCCCCCCCCCCACCCAATTAAAAGACAAGTCTAGATCAGAAATAAAATGATTAAAAAACACACACACTCATAAACAAACAAACAAACAAACAATTTACAAGCGCAATTATGACAATTCTGTAAAATCGAATTATGATTGAGGAAATTATGAAATTTTACAGATCTGCTAATGTTGCAAACAGTTCTCAAACAGTTCATATATGAATGTGTAAATGAGTTAGCTGTCATCACCTCACAATTTTCCATTTTATCATGTTAAAAAAAAAAGGAAAAACTGATGGGAATCAGTTCTTTTGCTCTGAAAGTGTGAGATGTTAAAGCAGAATAACTTCAAGATAAAGAACAGTCAGATATATTGGGATTTGAGACTGGGACATGATTGCATTTGAACCAAAAAAAAAGAGCAAAAACAGGAAATTTCAAGATTTTATGCCCAAACTATATTGCAAGTTGTGGGGCAATGCCATCATCAACTCACTTTCTGCATATTGACTGTTTAAAGGGATGGTACAGTATTGGTGGAGCTGAGGATTTGGCTTTTAACTTTTTGCGAGATACCAAGAAACCACTTCTGAAATGGTACAAAGCATGCCATTCTAAGAGGAATTTAAAGTTTATTCGATGAAAATCGGTTTTGGAATTGCTGAGACATCCAAAAACAAAGTAAAACAAAGCAATCATAATAAAATGTGGGTCCCACATTTTATCAGTAGATGTATTGCTCTGTTTTGGGTATCTCAGCCATTTTATAACCAATTTTCATCAAATAAACGTTGAATTCCTCTTGGACTTACATGCTCTTTCATATTTCATGAGAGGTTTCTCATTATCTCACCCAAAAATGTTAAAAACCTGGAGTTAGGCCTCAACCAAAACTATACGAGCCCTTTAAGAACTCTTCTGTAACATTTCCAAAACTTACAAAATTTCATAACTTTCCTAATCTTAATCCCAGTTTGAGATTTCCTCCGTTGTGCTTGAATGTCATACATGTAGTTTACTCTTTCTTTTCAGATGAACTCCTAAATTCCCCTTTTGAAACTTTGTAAGTGCAGCAGTACAGAAATGTATTTCTTGATCTTGCTGGGTTATCAAAATGGAATTTTGGACTGAGTAGGCTGGAGTACACTGTATAACATACACAAATCACATTTACATGGTATACCAAAGCATTCACAAAATAAGACGACACGACGAAGAACGGTCGATTGTCACCACAAAGTTCACACAAAGAAAGAAGTGGGGGGAGAAAAAAAGTTTTACAAGTCACACTTCACTAGCGAAAAGTCGCAAGCGTGAAGCATGTGTGCGGTGTTGTTATTCAAATGATTGTCTGCCATACCTCCATGCAAGCAGTGAATTGAATAGGGTGCCTTAAACAGGGGAATTCCCTAAGATCAAGAGGCTATTGGCATCTGTGGTGCTGCATAGTTATCATTGCAGAGTTCATTGGTTTGGGTTTTTTTTTTCCTTGATCCCGTTGAACCGAGCTGTGTGACTTGTGCCACTCACTTGCGCGTTTACCCCAAAGAAACCATAACGTGTGGTGTGATTACTGTGGTTCACCCCTTGCTCCGCCGTGAGTCCTACACCTTGATGAAGCAGGGTCAAATGTTAAATTCGCTCTGTGTTGATTATAATCCTTGCGTGAAAAACCCGGAAGCCTGACAAAAGGCTAAGATTGTATGTGGATTTTTTTTTCTTTTTTTTTTATACATGAAGATGTTCTCGAGTTCATTTTTTTTTTTCTCAGTACACTGTATTTACATCTACTTAACAACTAGAGATATACACATTTGTCCGTGCTGTGGACGCGGCGAAATATACCTGCAATCATCTAGTTTTTGGTTTTTTTTTTTTGGGGGGGGGATTTTATGCGTATTCGTGTCATCAACAAGATGTCCCTTCAAATATCATCTCTCATTTTAGCGTGTCACTTGATTACTTTTAGCCATGTTGATCCAGAGTGCATCGTATGTGATTATTTCCATCCCAAATTTGCTGCGTTATTTTTGTGATGTTTTTGAATCATTCAATGTCGTGTGTAAATGTACTTGTATACATGTATCATATATTTGTGTAACTGTCAATTGTGGTGTGATGGACCGGGTCCACTGTATTTCTTTCCTTGTACTTACCTGCCTGTGGGCAGGTAGTATCCTAAGATTATTTATCACATGCTTTAATTTGCAATGGAAATAGAGTATGTTATACCCACAAGATGTGATGATTTCCGCAGATTTCAACCAACGCGCGTTCTTTCTAGGTGCCTAAGTACAGTGTACAAAACGGGAAATGGACAGAATTGCCGAAGTTTAGAGCGTGTTGATTAACATACCGAAGGGGTTAGGAGAACTCCGTCGAGCCAGTGAGATGAAAACTCGACGAGACAAACATCCTGTTTGGTCGAATTTACGAATCCATTTTGGTTCTCTTGGGTAAAACGAGATGAAGAAATAGTCAAAGAAGAGAAATGTGTGGCAGCATGGACCATCACGATGTTGGAACACTTTTCCGTTTAGTGTTAATGGAATTATCAAAGGGTTTCACAGCACAGAGCTTCTTTATAGGTTATCCGTACACGTGTCAGATTAATATGGGTGTCGTGTGGATGTTTGTGTGTTTGGGTGTCTGGGTGTTTCTTGCTATATGCGTACTTTCCCAAACGCTTCTAAGTTTACCCTCTGATTATTCATCGCGTCATGATATAATCCATAATGCATCAGTAGACTCGTGATAATCATGATTGTTCATATTTTAACCGAAATATTCCAAATTGGCTGCGTTTGTAAAAGGTCACAGGATAATTAAAAATGTTTATGTTCGTCAATAAATGCAAAAGTGATGATCATGGTTTGGGGCATGTTGACAAAATACTCCCTATCTATAAAAGAAGAAATACATAACGTTTTGATGAGTGTTGATATCAGAAGCTTTACTACGATTATATCAAATTTCTTCGGGTATTCTCAATTTTGGAAAACTTTCATCTTGCATAACATCTCATATAATTTCATCTCGTTTTTGGAACACTGAAATAATGATGGCAGCCCTGAACTGTGGTTTATTGTTTCACAAATGACAAAGTACATATCACCACTCAAATGAATATGGATAATTATTATACATTATATACGAGCTACAATTTCATAAACTTCAAATGAAAATGACTCTTGGCATGTCAGTTAAATGGGGACAGATAGTTGATTGATAACATTGCACTGTTCCCAGCCATAGGGTTGAGCGTCATTTTGTACTCGTGACATCTGACCGAGCTTTAAAAAGTAAGAAAATAATTTATGTACATAATAAATATATGATATGCATGTATCTATATGTATGTATGTATGTATGTATGTATATACATGTACAAATATACATATATACATATATATATATATACATATATACATGTACAAATATACATATATATATATATATATATATATATATATATATATATATATATATGTTGAGAAAGGGCGGCGAGACGCTCGAAAATTTGTGTGAAGAAATAAACCGTTGGTGAATACAGCATGAACTTTGTTGCAGTTTTGTTACTTATCTTTTTATCTTGCCAACACGCGGACTACCTTATCAACGTATATATATATATATATATATATACAGTGCATATAATCCACATCACAATTGGAGTTCGGTCTGCGTTAATTGGTAATGTTTACTTTAATATGATTGTCTCTTACGAAAGTAGGCCTACTCGACTTTTGCGAGTAATATCAATGTAACTAAAATGTCATGTATTTCTCTGACTGTTTGTAGGCAAAGAAATTCAGCGTTTGTTCACCTGTCTTTTTCTATCATGATTATTTTTCAATGGCTCACTTCGATATAATTATGGAAGTGAAACTTCATAGAAAAAGCTGAACAGTTCGAATGATAGATTTACATTACACTGAGAAGGAAAACCGAGTATCGTGTAGAAGGTAATAAAAATGAGCCTCCACTATGGTGCGGTCTATGAGTCATCCAGGACAACACAGGTGACCCATTGTGTAGAGGGTGGAAGGGGGTGTGGTTTGCCCCCATTGATTAAGAAAATGCCATAATGGAACATATTGCACTCCATTAAGCTGAATATCAGTAAGCCCACTCCAGGCAAATACAAATCTATCGTCAGTGTGTCATTGGCGCAAGATCATAATTAAACAACAACAAAGCATCGAAATTAAAAGATTTGGGGTTCCTCGCTTGGCGTGTTTTGAAAAACTCGCTTTCAATGATTGTTTTTGTATGGCCTCGCGTTTTCGTCGCATCTTGTCAAAATTCGTGCAGCGCGCGAAGTCGCGAACCATAATAATTTGATTTGTTTGTGCTATAGCCTGGATGAAGCGGACTTTTAATAATAGGCTGCACATGAGCACGTTCGATGAGGCAGAACGCTTGGCCATGTCCTATTTCAAGAGCGATTTGCCGGGACAATAAAGCGCTCACCCGTATTTCGCCCTCCGATGCACCGAATAATAATAACAATATTATATGCGCGCCGTTCGTTCCCCGTTATATCGGGCATAGTGTTGGCACTGTCAGATGTGTCTCGACACCGAACCTATTCATACAAAATGACACTTTAAAACCTGTCGGCTGCCTATTTCACCTCGGGCGTTGTTCTGAGAACAGACTGGCACCGTTAAGACGCTGTTTATTATTCTGATGTTTGGTTGGCCCACAACGATTGTATGTCGGCTGCTTCTGCAAGACGAACATTTTTTGCTTGCATCCACTTCCTGTATTTTGCTGCGCTTAGTTCACCGGAGCGCTGCAGTCTACTGCGTCGGCACACATCTTGCCTATACAAGTTTCGCGCACATCATTGTAGTTCAGCAGACGTCGTCTCTTCGCGTACAGACCTGGAGGTCCTTGGCGGGACTCGGGCTTTGCTGGGATCAGTCTTGGCATTGGTCCCTTTACAGAGGCAGTTTTGGGACTGTTCCTTTTCTAATGTCACCGTCAAACAGGTTAGTATCTCCCTCCCTCTTTCTCTATCTTTTTGCGACAAAGTTTCGGCGAATATCGACTTCTCTTCATAAAATAGGCCCATGACGCCGAAGCTGATTAATTTTTGTAAGTTCTCTTCATGCATTGCCATCATTTGAGCAGCTTACCACTTCAAGGATTCCTTAAAAGTAATTGATTACTATATGATCTGGAATCACAAGTGAATCATCATAATATTCTTTCTGTCATCATTGTTTCCATATTAATGTGCTCACTATCTAAAAGCTTGGTGCTTTTGTGAGAACTGTTTGGAAATCTTGGTTGTTATTTCTCATGTTTATAACTGAGGTTGATATTCGTCGCGCTTATATATTTCACGTCATGTTTAAGGATATACTGTTTTATATGTATGTACATGATATATATACATATAGCTATATATATATATATATATATATATATATATATATATATATTTGTTACATGAAGTAAAAATCGGTCTGTCAAACGTATCTGAGCGCCTTACTTGGAAGTAGCCTAATTCTAATAAAGTTTGGCAAGTCTACTATTCAAACGCCACTGATATTGAAAAATATGTTTATATAATCTATATAATTGTATAATCATATGTTCGTCGTAACTGTCGATTTTTCACAATGTTCATCACGAATGGTATATTATTCTGTATTTCTGGAGCCTCTTTGTAGATGTCAACTTTCGGTATAAAATGCCGTTAGATTTTTGAGAGGCGTATAGATTTTTCATTCACTCTCATACGATATTGTAGGTGCGAATTAATACGACGACAATTATTATTTTAGAGTCTGCACTTCCATGTATTTTGAAAATCTTTCTTCCTTTAAAGTTCCATGGTTTCTTTTTTCATCGTTTCATCTTTTATAACATTTTCTATGCCAAAGAGTAAAATGTGCCAACTTAAATTTCACACACATAACGATGGACGGGGAATTAATGTACATGTAGTTCCCAGAGAGTAATTAAACTAGTGCGAGGTCTCGAGCAGAAATTGGTTCGTTATTATTCAGCACAAGATGTAAAACAACTCGCCAGGCAAAATGTATCGCATCATTTATTTCATGGTCTAACGTACATGACTTAAACCTACCCTCTCTCTCTCTCTCTCTCTCTCTCTCTCTCTTTCAAAAGAAGACTGTCAATGGAAAACTCAATTATTCATACAAATCAAATGGTGTGCTAGGTCGTTTCGCGGATTCGCTTCGTGAAAAGGTTTTAGAAATGATTGAAGTTACCAAGGCAACGATGTACAAGATTCTTGCAACCGGTTTATGGTTTCCCTGCTGATGCTTAGTAATTGTAATCTGAGTAAATTGTAATTGTAATGTGGAGGCCATCATAATGTAAAGCCATTATAATGTAAAGCCATTATGTAAATCAAGGTTTGCCTTGTCACGCACTATCCTGACACCAAACACCATCCCAACTGATGTTTTATTATTTAAGAAAATGTGAAACCTTGCTGAAAGAATAGGCCTATTACTCTTCCAAAGCAGAGTGCGAAATAATTTAAGTCCGCTGCATGTGGCCGACAGATCCCGTTTCGCATACCAGATGATCCATTGTTATGCGCATACACAGATTCGTGTTGTTCGACACCCTCACCAAATGCTTGTGAATTTAAATGTTTTTTTTTCGTCTTTAGAATATGATACCATGTTTGTTTGTTTGTTTGCTGTTAGATGAATCGTATATCCTGTTTCTTCTGTATTACTGGATTATAGGGATGCGTCGTAAGTAGGTGTTTAGTGTCCCTCCCTGCTCTTTTGACCAGTGCTAGGGTAGCATATATATATTTGCCAACTAACATGACTTAAGTCATTCAAACGGGTCGTCTCTCTCACAGATGAACGTAGAACATAGTACAAAAAGAAACAATCTGATATCGTGATACTTAATTTAACGAAGTTACGTTTGAATTTTACATGGCTCATGGTTAACATGTTATCTGATGGCACAAATTTGCATAATTTGCGAAATTTAGATTTGACGTCACAAATGCTTCGTTTTTGTTGTGGCTTCTGTGATGATACCATGTCTTCTGCTGTTGTTGCTGTTGTTGTTGCTGTTGTTGTTGTTGTTGTTGTTGTTGTTGTTGTTGTTGTTGTTGTTGTTTTAGTTGCTGTTGTCGTTGAGTTGAGATAGTGAGATGTGAATATTGTTATAGCTTCAATCTTAATAACATGGTTGTCCCTGTACACGAACCAAAGCAATATGCATCACAGTGAGATCCATTTACTATACGGGAGACACAAGCACAGGGAAAATAGCAATTTTAGTGTTTTGATCATCCGCATAATGAGTGGGGAATAATGATATAATGGATAGTGCGATCATGACATCCTACGATAATGCGTTTTACAATAATCGCGAAAATTTCATGGCTATGAATGAGGAATTCAGCCTTGCTTTGATATCAAACAGACATTTTTTTTTTAACAGTGGCGTGTTTGCTCAACGCTCAGTGAATTTACAGTCATAATGGAATGGTGATGAAAATAGCAGTAATGACAATAACAATAATAACCCAGTGGTCTTATTCATCCGGCGACCCTGCTATCGCCATACCATTGAAAGGTATCCATTTTTACACCTTGGTCGAAAGAGATATTGTGGACAAAATAACTTGGCCAATGGTGTTAGCTCTTCGTAACGATCCTAGGTTATTAATAATGCCTTGTAGAGTTGTGTTTTGTTTTGTTTTGGGGTTGGTTTTTTTTTTGGGGGGGGGGATTCGCTTTCATGTAAACCTTCCTAAAAGAGTTAGAATTAAACTGTTGTCCGCCTATTGGAGATATTCATTGTCGTTCTATGAGACAAAAACACTTAAGACTTTTTAGCTCTACTCAGCTTTGATTAAAAGTCATGACTGGACTGAACGTTGCATAATCCAAGGCATAAAACACTGAGGTAGCGGGTTAATCATTGATATTTGCGGTTAAGAAAATTAGGGTTTTACTACCTTGTGAGATCTTGTAAATTTGTTATGATTAGTCATTTTGACTATATAGTCAACCTTATATCTTGGATTAAAAGCTGCAGCGTTACAACTGACGTGTCCTTGTAGTTTGTAGGTTATCACATGAAAATGTGTTACTGCTAATCAAGGAAAGAATAACGCTTTAAAATACAAGTCAACACCATGTTCAAGTTCAGTTTAATAGAGAGAATATAAACACTAAGATACGATTTCAAACAATAGGACCTAAGATACATGAAGGTTATATGAAACTTTACAGTTTGACTCCTTTTCATCGAGCGGTCATAATCTGAGGTGATTATGCTAGCAGCTCCTATAAAAACTCCAATCAGCTTGTACAAAGAAATACCATAAATGAAAACCATTTTTTCCCCCAAAGAGGTGACATTACTATATTATTGTGACTCAAACTTAAATTGTTGCTAAAAACACAAGCTTTTCTTTTCTTTTTAATTTCATGCCAAAAGGGGATACATTTAGTGAATAGCAAATTGTTTGAAGGTTAATAGGAGACTTGTCAGTCTATGACAATTCATGTGTGTATGTGATGGCTCCTAAATGAACTCTTTAGTTCTATTTTTAGTTTATATTTTCTACATTCCGCTGTTAACTTCTGGCATTCTGCCAGTCGAACACAGGATGGAATTAAGTTTTTAAGGGCGTGGTAGAGATATAAAGAGCAGTATTTTTTTATTTTTTTTTTGCCATTGCTGATAATAGTAGATATCATCTACTCTTCTGTGAAAACATTTGAAAATTTGACATTTCAAAACTCTCTTATCCTTAGTCGGATTTGACAAAGTTCCGCCATTATGTTCTCTTAGTGCCCTCATGTGTTCAAACCAACTGTAGATTCAATTTTGTGGAGAAGCACTTTAAAAGATGAAAACATTATAGGAATGATGGACTTCAAAGGCAGTTACGCTTTGCAAGTCCATACAGAAGTAAAGTCAGCAAAGGAAGCAAATTTGTCATTGAATTCAACCATGCAAAAACTCATGACAATGTATCACATTGTCAGCATTTATAACAAGGTAACTTCCTCGTTTGATATTCCATAACAGCCCTCCCTCCCCTTCCCCCACCCCCGCTTGCCATTGTCTATCGTCTGCATGGACACACAAGACACATAACATAAGTAAACACCCAATACACATACCACGCCATTAACCCTATCAAGATACGTTTTTAAAAACGTATCTGTTCAGAAAGTAACATAGTGATTGTCGATGATGATTTATGCAGCATTCTACTGTTTCTGTAAAATTTTATATTTTTGTATGTTTCTTTGTCTCCCTCCAAAGCGCATAGAGACCTTGCCAAAGGTATTATGCGCTATATAAGAACGGTGATAATAAGAATAAGAATAATAATAATTGTCCGTAAAATCTCACTGCCACTGCACATAGTCATCTGACATGTGGCTGTGGGAGGGTTAATTGTAGAGAGTTAATAGAGCTGTGATCAGATCTCTTGACAGTATACGGGTTGTTTACTGATCATCTTTTTCACATTATGACACCAGTCTCCCAAATCAAGTTTTTATCCTCAGCATCCTCTGCAGCTGACGTTTAATGTACTGAGCATTAATACATTCTTCATAAAGCATAACGCGAAGAGGCAACATTAATAAGAAAAAAGAGGGTACCCGCAACTTCTTCACCTGTCTTCGATAACATAACTTGAATAACTTCCCTCGTCTTACGTGTCTTAGATTTAAATGTGTCTTAAAGTGAGTTGTATACTTGTCATTAGTTTACCTATGAATGTATAGGTTTGTATAACGTTATTTACACAATATATATACGAAGCACTTAACTGCTTGAGAATATCAAACAAGTTGAACATCTCTTAATTGTGAACATTGATGTTATTCTGGGATGAGAGGTTATTGGACATAACCACCCGTTCTGGACTTCAAATGTAAGCTTTAATAATGTTTTAGTACAGAGACCCTAAACATACGTTATTCTACAGTCATATTAATGTGCCCAAAATAAACTCTTCGCTGGGAAAATTGCTGAAATGAAATTATGAATTCTCTATGCAGCAACTGCAAAAGATAATAACATCAGGCAATCTGTAAGCTGTATGCAGGGTCGATATAATGTTTTCGTCTATAATCAAAGTATTATTAAAGGCAGGTCGCTGTCGCTGCATGTTGTTTTCCACTCTCACTCACTTCCGTCATTGTTCATGTTTTCATCTCTTTTGTTCACTAAGCATTATCCTCCCCCTCTCTCACTTTATGTCTACCTCCCTCTCTCTCTCTCTTCCTCTCCTTCTCTCTGTCCCTATCCCTATGTCTATCTGTCTGTCTGTGTCTCTCTCTTAATCTTTATCTTCATCTTTTCCTTTCATTTTTTCTTAATTCATGAAGCAGTCTAACTTTCTGTAAATGTGCTATTGTATTTATCTACACATTTCTCTAACTATACAACTTGGTTCTCTTTTAACGCTGTGTCTATTACACAATACTATCATTAATTTTGTTTACCATTTCAACTTCGATGTTTTCAGAATCTAACTTTGTCATTGATATTATTAGCATCTCTCGATCCCCCTGTCTCTCTCTTTCTCTTTGGAAAGAGAACTATCCATAGTTTGTTAATAGTGTCTCTGTTTTCCCTCAATATTTGTCAGTTTATTGGATATAACGCAAAGTGATAAATGAAGATCGACACGACTCATTATTATTGGTAACGCGAAGTCATAACCATGTTCTATGTGCGTGTAGTAGCAGTGAAGCAGCAATGAATAATTAATCTAATTTAATCGAAGTAATATGTGTAAAATGCGCGTTGGTTTTTTGTTTTTCAGGATTACTATGGAATATTCAGGCATTATAGACAGTGATACTTTTCTCTTTTTTTTCATCAGTGGAACTGAAGAACCTGAATTTTCTCCCTTTTTTAATCAATCCGCCATCGATGAATTAAGGTCTCCATAGTATTCAGGGCATGCCTGTTGCAAAGATTAACCACGTTTCACAGTGTTTGAGAATGTGCGTTTCCATAATTTGAACTTGTTACTATGAATGATATCAAAGCAATCATATGATTTAACAGTAAGGCGAAAGCACATTTATGTCACTGATATTTCAAGCACGTGTTCTGCAATGTCCCTCCATAGATTAAAAAATAAGCACATTTTCACTATTTTAAGGCTATTACGTATCTAAAAAGTCTGTATCACCCAGGCAAGACAAGATCCAAGAAGTGGCGAAAGATATAATTCAAATTTCAAAAATGGAACACAAATCTCACAAAACATGACTGCAGAAGCTCACAACCATCGAATAGACACACTCACAGTCTCACATACACTTACATGTGCATATAATATTTCATTTCATTCATTTATAAACTATACAATTATGTGTGTATGCGTGTATGTGTGTGCCCTCATGTGTATGGATACGTGAAGCATAACAAGCAGCATTGCTCATAATTCCTAGACTTAATGGAAAATGCCAGGTAATAATTTGGGTGAAAACAACTTACAAATTTTTAATGAATTACAGCTTTCCACTGTCATTTGCTCTCCGTTTCCAGTTCCTTAGCGTGAGTCATATTATCATCGCTGTCATAAACGTTTTATGAATTGGGCTTAATTCCTTCTGTCAGACGGACACAAGGCAAAGCGTGCGTTTTGTCGGATCTTTACAGTTATTTTTGGATGCATGTCTGAAAATAATCTGCGTTAATAAACGTTGTCTTACAGCACGCCGTCAGACAACAAAGAAACATTTCATCCTATTATATTCATTCCCTTTTTATCCTATATTTCAATTATTTTATTAGTAATTACTCATGAGAGTTTGATAGGGTTTTTAATCTATTTTACCTCGTATATATAGGCAAAATATTAGTCGCGCGTTTTCTAGATCTCGCAGGTTATTTTTGGATGCATGATCCTCGTCGAAAGCTCTTTGACAGTCACGCTATCATAATCAAGTACACAACAAATATTTCAAATGGGTGGGTTAAGCACGAACTTATTCAATTTTGAATCTGATAAGCCGCTCTCATTCCCAACGCGAGTCGGGCATTGATTAAATGACTGGATTTGACGGAAGAACTGAAAATTACATATCCCAGTGAATAAAGAATATATCATGATTTAGTCATAATTTCCACGGCAGCAGGAAAAAAGTTGCTGACGTATTCATGTCGAAATGACAAAGGGACAAAACGGGCATTTGAAAAGTGCAAATGCGCCATGCGTGAAGGTCAGAAAAGATCCTGAAGCTTTCCGCGTTCAGCGTCATCAAAATTTAATGACATTGTCCGGGCTAGGCGCGATATCTGAAGATTTCAGAAATGATTGAAATTTGTGGACGTTGGTGGAGGGAATATGTTTGAGCTATATCAAAAACATGTGTGTGGATGTCGTTCTACTGCATTGTTACGACTTTGAATTCTTGCTTTGCGTTTTGCTGTTTTGCCGTGTTGTTTAATTTTTGCTGTAATTGCTTTGTACACATGGGCATAGATCCTCTGTCAAAATCCGTCACGTGCTGACGTGTGGTGATTGTTTGCCGACAGCAAGATAATTAAGGGGATGTCCATGCTATTCCTATTTGCGTTAGTCGTTGAATATGGAACTTACCTGTTTTTGTTCTTCTTTTCTTTTTTTGGTCGCTGTCATCTAATGATAACTGCATATTAATGGATATACCTTGTCGTGTTGAAGACTGAATATCTGTTTCAAGAAAAATACTTCTTCAGATCAGTTTTTGGATCAATTGTCTATTTCAATATCTCATGCTCTTAAGAATATTTCTACTTTATTGAAATTGAACATGTTAAAACAACTGAAGTATTTGCTGGTGCCTTTTGATCGTGTATAATTATGTTTGTGTGTTTGTGTGTGTGTGTTTGTTTGTTTGTTTGTTTGTTTGTTTGTTTATGTTGTTTTGGTCAAAACTAAAAGTACGATTTTGTTCATCTTTATACAGACTTTTCGGCAATGTTCGTCATCCGAAGCTTGCTACGATATATAACGTCAAAACAGAGGCACAGTTTTCACAAGAGCTGAAGACCACATCTTCGAAAGCACGAGCTCAGTCAAAATCTACTTCGTCAATGGGAGAATCACGTGACCAAGCGTCTTGCTGCGCTCTCTTCCCTGATTGGCTGGACTACGCGCTCAGCGTACTCAGCCTGCGCATCGGCGGTTACCGAGAACTTGAGGAAGAGATCCCTGCAAACAGGACGCTCAACATTCGCTGCCACGACTCGGACCGGGCGTGGGTGGACCAGCAACTCAGGCCATTTGTGTCCGAGCACCTGCCGTCATTCTCCGAGGTCTCGTTCGGCGATAAACTGCTGCGGCGCGACGATGCTTTCGTCTTCGACCGCTTCAAGGACGACCTCGAAGTGAGCTTCAAGACGGTGTTCGTCGTCAGCCGATCGGCGCTGGCAGACGCAAACTTTATGGCCATGGTGCGTGCGTCTCTTCGACACTTGAACATGTCTCGTCTGCAGAAAGTATTGCTCATCTTTCTCGACCACGTCAGCGAGTTGGACATGCCATTTTATGTAGCCTATTACGTGGATCAGCGATTGCCGTACCTCGAGTGGCCGCAAGGAGCTGGAAAGAGAGCATATTTCTGGAAAAAGCTTGCCAAAATGACAGCAATCAACAAAAGAATGACCATTGTCTTGCCCGAGAGATGCCTCTCAGAATCTCCATTTTACCGATGATAAGGGAACGCAGCTTGATCAAGAAACAAAGACAAAAACCGCTTAACGTTCAAAGGAAAGTCGTTCTTGCATGTTTATAGACCAGTTAATATAGGCTTTCAAAGAGATATGTTTCTAGCCTATGTTTTGTCTAAATAATCATTGATTGGTACTCGGATTGTTAAAGCAGTCATACGTAGTTACAATGCGAGATAGAGTGGGCGAATGAGAGAGGCAGAGAGAGAGAGAGAGAGAGAGGAGGAGAGAGAGAGGGGCGGGAGGGCGCTGTGCAGGCCGAACATAATAATAATTTTAAGAACAAAAAATACATGACATCAATGTGATTTGTGCACATTTCGTCGGCTTGGAATATCACTACGTTTTATAGTTTGCTCATTGACTCTTGAACTAGATTTGCGTATGTACTTTTTGTTTTGGATTTGTGTGCGACTTCAATCGTGCAAATAATGAAAGCTTCGTGATATTATGCGAATGTAGACGACGTTGTATTCTCACAATAAAATTTCATCCTCAAATGTGCCAACGAGAAACCAGACGCTATTTGAAATGATCTGCAAAAATTGTAGATAAACGTAAACAATGTTGACATAATACACTGAGATTTCCTTTAGAGTTATCGTCTGATGATGAGAATCGTCAGTCTGTTACTGTGGTATTTATTGTGTCAATCTTTTTTAATACATTTCCTGTGAATGCACTGAATGAGACATCAGCTGAATATACACTGAAAGGAGAATTGTTCTAACGCTTGTTAAACAAACTACGTGTAAATGCAAACAATCAATACTCATTGTAGAATGAATAATGTTCTGTGAGTTTCGCCACATCATAATGCTCCAACCACTTTGCCAGGTATTGTTATTAGTACAGTGTATTATTATTATAATGTAGTGCTATCATTATCATTATCATTGTCATTATCATTATCATTATGGGTGTCCCCGCCCGGTAGTATGAACAATAATAATGATAATAACAATAGTAATGATGATAATGATAATAATGATGATGATAATAATAATAATAATAATAATAATAATATCAATGATGCTGAAAGTAATCGTTATAACAATGATACTAGTAAATGACAATAGTAAGGCCAATAATATCACGACGAAGAAAAAAGCACATGAAAAAGAAGCAGAAGAAGAAGAAAAAAAAATAATGAAATCTTCTTTATCTGGCAGGGTAGCCTCTTTAGTTTTGCCATGAACTGCTGTACCAGAGAGGGCCCTGTAATTATCATTACCCCTAGCGTTGGCAGTTACCCTACTTTATACACCTTGGTCGAGACCAAACATGTTGACTAATGTCCGATGAAGCAGGCACCTGACAGGATTCGAATCCTAAACCTCCAATTGAAAGTCAAGAGTCGTATTCACTATGCCACAGTGCCCTGACAGAAGCGTACCCATGCTCTATCAGGTGGACATAATAATAAACGCACACAATACACCAGTTGAGCAGAAAAAAGGTCACTTGTACCAACAGGCATTTTTGTTTGTTAATTCACTGAGATAAGCATCTGTGATGTGATGATTATTAACGTATCCTTATATTGATATAGATGGTGCTTGCCAGCACAATCACCTGGCAGCAAGCCTGGTATTTGGCAATATCAAAAGAATACTGTGTTAATGCATACAAAACAAAACAATAAAATGGATGCCTCCTGAAAATTTCAATTGGTCATTGTGGTCACCAGGGCCCCGTTGCTAGAAACTCAAATTGCGCTTAAACGCAAGTCCTTTCAGCAACAGACTTGCGTTTAAACGCAAAGTTGCCTGAGATTTGGAGGACTTGCATTTAATTTTTTGAATTGCGTTTAAACGCAAAGTTTCTAGCAATGGGGCCCTGGTCTAAACGCAAGTTCATTCTTTGTTTGAATATGAATTCCATAAATTGTTACGTCGGGCAAAGCTTGTGCATTATGTCGCTTTGAAAACGAGAGAAGTGCCTAACCAACTGAGAAAAAAGAAAGGTCATATCATGGACCACCATGGTCATATGTACCGATGTGTACATGAACTAATTACGAACTGGCTTATTACACACAACCGCACAAGCAGAAACTATATGCACTATACCGATAATGCACCAACAAACACATTTACGTTACGCTCTGACATCATTGTAGAGGTTCCCTCCACTTGACCGAGTAAGATGAGATTGAGAAGGATGATTATATTCACCAATGTTAACTGCTGTCAATCAGATGTTAACTATAGACATGTATTCCATTGATAACGTGTCTTGTACATTTGTCTTTTTCAAATTTTGGGAATCAAAGTCAACAATAATTGCGAAGTCTGAATGTAACTCTTAACGCATTTTTGTTTGCTCTTCCGTTGCGTGCAGCATGAAATTGTATCATCGAATAAAATAAAGAAAAAATTTGGTAAATCAAATGCATTTGACAAGTTTGAGGCAATATTAGTAATATCAACAACAATGAGAGAGGAAGAGAGGGAGAGAGAGTAAGTGTTTGTGTGTGTGTATGTGTGTGTGTGTGTGTTAAAATATGTATAAATGTAAATAATAAAGACAGCGACAGGTGGGACAGGTGGGATTTACTCAGTAATATTGACTGACACCCTCTATCCGAACAAGACCACGGCGGTGAACGGTGTGTGCCGTGGCAGACACTCGACTAGACCCCTTCAAGCTACAAAAACAAGACTAAAATAAAACTGTGAGAGAACAGCAGAAACTGGACATTGAAATGGAGAGACTAAAGATAATGATATCATGTTGAATGGATATAACAAACACTTGAGTTTATGTTTCATCTCGGAAAGGAAGATACAAATTCTGTGACATTTTCAAACAAGTATAAGGTTACTCTTGACATAATCAAGTTTATATATCCATTTTTACGACATAATATGCTGGTTGTGATCACAAACATGAATTATCTTCTAATATGTATACCGACAAAAGTAAGATGATAAAGAAACATGTACAACATTGCACTTCAAAGGAAACCCAAAATCATTGTTCATGTTGATTTCGCGTAGAAGAAAACTGCTGAAATAGCAGAATCAATTGTATCAATAAGATTTCAATAAGATCAGATTGAAGATAAGGTACATAAGATATTTTCGAAAAACAATAACGGTGATCACGATCACACAGAAAAAAAAAATTGTAAAGAGACAATTTCATCCTTTTACAACTCCAGTTTTCAGTGTTTGTTTGCGCATCAGATACTGAAAAAATCTTCATTTTTGTAAAAGTGAATACCATAACGTCCAAAATAAGGGGTGCGGTTTATGTATCGTTTATTGCACGTTTGCCTACAGTGTGCAGACAATGTCCACCAATTGATTTTGTACTGTACGTAACTGTACCGGTATACAAATCCACCAATCTCACCTTATTCTCAGCTTGGATGGTTAGGTTGGACTAATGTGTAAATAGAGGCACCCTGAATACGTTTTAAACATTCGAGATTTGATGGCACGATACAATTTTTTTAATTTATTGACGAAATACTTCACATGTGCAGCTGGAGTGATCGCGGCACTTTCCTTGTGTCCACTGCCGTGCAAAGGTGTTTTTTGTTTGTTTGTTTGTTTGTTTGCTTTTGTTGCTTATCCGCTTTCTTTAACATAAACATTCATGGCTGTAACTTGGTCTCCGTGAGATTCTTTACATGACAAGAGCCAACATTAGCAGGCTAAAGGAGACGTAACGTTGTCTAAGGGCCTCGGCACACCGAGCACGGTAACGGCAACGGTCTGGTTAATCTTTTTTTTTTTTTTTTTTTTTTTTTTTTTTGCTTTGGTGTGAAAAATGTCTTCCCACCAAAATGTTTGTTAGAAAATAAATATTCAACTTGGGATTTTGTTTCTATTTATTTTGACATAAGAGTAAAATGTTGGGTTATTTGGTATCAAAATTATTGATGTTTTAACAGAACCAGACATGGTTCCATTTGGCGCACCATATATAAAAATAAAAAACAAACTGGGCCGTTGCCGTTACCGTGTTTATTGTGACAAAGCCTTATAAACACCACAATCTTTGACTGTTTTTGATCCTCCTCTTAAAAAGAAAAAAACAGCCGTCGACCTGTGCATTGGATATCGATCGTCATGATTACAATGCTAAAAAAAAGAAAGAAATCCTTCTGCGTCACATTGTCCACTGAAGATTGCACTCACATTACATACATTATACTTAAACATTGCCAAAGTGTGCTATCGAAAACCGTGTAGTAAACATAAAATGTTTCATCGGCCTCTGTGAATCCTAAATACCTTAGCGTATACCTTCGATTTTCCTGCAGTAGGTTGCATCAGAGGAAGGGTGCATGTGTTTCTCTGTAAACCAAGTCTGCACAATGTTTTTGTTCAGCTTGATATTTCAGCAATATTGGGTTAGGCCCTATCTGGGAGCATTTCATGAAGCATTTTGTCCGACAACTTTGTCGGACAAATTTGTTGTCAGCCAATCAGATGCAAGGATTTCTGTACCTTTTAACAGTTTGTCAGACGAAACATCTGACAAAATGTTTCATGAAATGCCCCCCTGATCAATGCAAGTTATATTATTCTTTAACGCCTTTAAGCAATCTCTCTCATACCTTACCCTTATCATGTATTCAGCCTTGGTGTTCCCGAAAGTTTCTTTAAAGGTTTGGTCATAACAATGCACTGTAACCATCATCACTACTGCCTGCGGAACACTATATCCACAGGATCAGCAATAACTACATGCGAATATCGCTAAATGGCTTTCGGGGGGGGGGGGGATGTCCAAAATCAGTCTGGAGAAGTTGTGTCTATAGTTACCTCAAAACAAGAAGGGTTTATTTCAGTTCCGTCACCTCCGCTCATTCGCGTGCTTCAGATCTGCTACGCGAACGTTAAGACGACGGTTGCATTGACCGTTCCCCTCTCTTCCTGCGTCATTTTGCAAAGAAGCTTTAGTTTTCGTGAAGACGCAGCCTACACAAAGAAATAAAGCGTTGTCACCATGGTATCAAGTAGCTCTCGACCTGCGTCTTGAAAATGAGCGGGCGCCAAAATGGCCCTGACCTGTCATGAAAACTGAAACGACGCGATTGTGATCAGAGGTCTTGCGCATACGAAAAAAAAAAACAGTTTTTTTCTCTCGTAACGTTCACGTCGCAGATCTACAGCTTCTATTATGCTGCTTTATGACATTACAACATGGCCACCAGAACGAAGGCGATCATGGCAACGAAGGCCATCAACTTGTGGAAGATGTGGAAAAAGCTCTCCTTCTCCACTCTCTGTGCCACGCAGGTGCGCGTCTTCGTGGGGTTCGTGGTGTTCCCGGGGGCGCGCATAATGGCATCGCGGGCGCCAGCCCAGGCGTGGGGACCTACCAGACGATAGAACATCGGGTGGTTGGATCCGAAGATAAACTTGAAGGCCAGGGACAGATCTGTTTTCAGGAGGTCTAAAAAGGCGGGCCGACATCCCATCTTTGAGGCCAGCATGTCCATGTATGACGTCGGAGGGAACTGGTGACAAAAAAAGAAGCAACAAGATTTTGCATTCATTATAATATGCATTAATGTATTTTATAAAATGGGTTTTAGAATCTCTGCAACCTGATTGGTCACCTGTCTTGCATTGATTTCTTTCTGATCCACACTGAGCCATGCGTCCGGTAAAATCCGAACGCATATGGCTCAAGTCTTGTATAGTGTAGTAGGTATACCGGACGCATGATGGGGGAAATGGTTGCATACTATGAATTTACGGGCCCATTTTATAACACAAATGATGCACAGGCCTATTTCGCGGATCAGTGAGAATTGGATGCAGTCTTAAAGTCTTAAAACCCACGAGCGCAGCAAGTGGGTTTAAACAGTTCCAAAGTTAAACTTGTGCATCCAATGTTCGATTCTCACCGATCCACTCTGTCCTGTGCATGTTGTATACAATCACATTTCTTGAAGTGTTTGTATTTTGAATGGCTCTCACTCCCTTTTTAAGCGGTGGCTTTATTGCAAAACCATCAAATTTGAACAAGAATTGTTAAGATAATTTTGTGACCACAGGCTTTTTGTAATAATCTTGCGTAGTAGGGGAAATGTTTGGGAACAGTGTAATTGCAATAGGGTATATTTGGGGGTAAAACTGCTAAAAACAGATGCCGAAGAGAAAATACGGATATTTCTAATCATAATTACAATAATTGTCTTGTGATATTATACGTAAGGTGTCACTGAAAAGGTTCTGTTTTGCTCTATTGGATGATGGACTTCAAAATATCTACAGATGGCGCTATTTCCGTTTTGCCATCACACTCTTTACAGGCCCTTGCAACACGAAGAGCTCATCAAAAGGGCCGGTGCTTGCAGTGAAAAGCGACCGATATTTTTAACGCCTCAAAGTGCACTATCAACCCATGCTCCACTTTGGAAAGAAAGTTTAAAGATTAAAGAAGTGATATAAGCCAAACAAATAGTAAAAAGTTCCATCAAACTCTGAAAATTAACAAGAGATTTTGGGTACATGTAACATGTTTACGTTCCACAAGTTCTCTCTACACAGTGGTTTATATGGACAATGTGCACATCGTATAAAGCAATGTTGTCATTGCATTACAAGAAATATTCGCTGAATTTCCCTTTCAGTCGGAATCAAGAAGAAAACCTAGTAGTTTTCACAATCAATGAGTGATAATCGATCCATCAATGATATAAACATGATATCTTTTTACTTTTAACCGCTTCTACCCAAGAATAACATCTGAAAGTGGTGTTCGATATCTTAATGCCAGAGCTTAAATTCACGTGAAAGCTGTAGGCACCTACACGACCTGCGTATAAAGCAGTTTGAAATAACAGCGTGGTGCAATGGTTTATAACCTGGACTCTTTAAATGTGAGATCTCAAGTTCGATTCTTACCTCGTGCTTGTATACAAATGATGCACAGGACAGAGCTAGTGGATCGGTGAGAATTGGATGCGCGAGTTTAACTTTGGAACTGTTTAAACCCACGAGCGGAGCGAGTGGGTTTTAGACTGTTCCAAAGTTAAACGAGAGCATCCAATTTTCACTGATCCACGAAAAAGGCCTTGGCATCATTTGTGTTATGAAATGGGCCCGTAAATTCGTGAAATACAACCATTTTCCCCATCATGCATCCGGTACACCTACTACACTCTAGAAGACTTGAGCCATGCATTCGGATTTTACCGGACGTATGGCCCAGTGTGGATCAGTAAAAATCAATGCATGACAATTCATTGACCAATAAGAATGCAGAGATTCTAAAGCCCATTTTTATAACATCCAATGACGGGATGTGTCTAATCATGATGATGATGAGAATAATAATTATGATCTTCAGTAGGCCTATAGCCTCAGTCTTAGTGTTGCCTCTGATCAACTAGAGGTCCCTACACTAGCGTTGTCAGATACCCATTTCTACACCTGGGTCAAGAACTAGGGACATGATGGTGGCATAACACGTCTTGTCCAAGGACGAAAGCACTTGGCGGGATTCGAACTTGCAGGACCTTCGATTGACAGTCAATAAAGAGTCTTATCCACTTCGTCACGTGCCTCGTGGTTGCCCCACGATATTCCCTTTGACCCGCAATGTTTAGATAACAACAATGTCAGCAGAGCCGTATGGAAGATAAATACTGAAAAACTGAAGAGACTACTATAGAGGTATCCCCTCTTGAGATTAGCCTCATCAAATAAGACTACAAGAATTATACCATTTTGTTGTTAGTAAACAATAGTGTCGGCTTTTCCCCTTAATTCTTAACAGTAATTGGCAAGTCATTCCCTAGACAATGAAAAAAAAAATGAAAATGAGATAAAATAGGTAAGAACAATCAGAGACTTACGAAAACTTTCTGGTTGCCATAGACGTGGTGGTACCTAGCCTTTCTCTTCTGTACATCCATGAGCATCGCTTTCTCACTGGGGAGTGTCACTTTTCCCTTAAAGACTCGTGCGGCCAGCCGGGCCTGTAGCTCGAAAACTGGTCCCTGAGCTCCGATTGTGCCTACTATACCGATGATCGCCATTGTGTGGCGGGCTAGCCGCGGCGGGAAAACGTGCCAGTACAGTTCCGGGTCTGGCTGGTCGTCTGCGTGTGATATATGTGACGTCACCAAAAGGCGAAGAAATCGCAGTGTGTAATAGCGTGCAGGCATTAGCATGTTAAAGTTTTTTTTTCACTATTCTTCCATGTCATCACAACTAACCTTAGTGAGGTGAACTTGAAAACAGGATTCTTCGTAATAAATACCAATTACTCTTCGGAATAAATCATTTTTGTGTTTAGATTTAATGAGTGCGTGAACTTTCTTAGGATTCTTAGAAGCAAAAGAAAAAGTTCCTTTTCACGAAAAGTATATTCATGTATTTCTATATACGTTCTTCTAT
Organism: Diadema antillarum; assembly: GCF_040938485.1. Taxonomy (NCBI): domain Eukaryota; kingdom Metazoa; phylum Echinodermata; class Echinoidea; order Diadematoida; family Diadematidae; genus Diadema; species Diadema antillarum. Next base: position 2,840,105 of record NW_027271204.1, read on the forward strand.
ACTTTGACAAAGCTACTTATTGCTCATTGCTACATTTGCCATGTTGAGAACTTTGGAAAACGAGCCGCCACGTTAACATTTTGTCATCTGTCGAGTCGACAGAGTGTCGAGAGAGGGCGGCATTAAACCTAGTGGATCATAGGCCTACAAAGCTTGTCCTGTTGTTATACTTGATTTTGTTGAACGGGCTTAGAGGAGATGATGTCAATGACAAACGTACTTATCATATCAATATAAAACTTTAATGTTGCTATAAAATCTCACATTTTTCCTCAATTCGTACTCATATTACAGATATAAAACTTTACGCTACTATGAAATACCACATTATTCTTCAATAACCCGGCTCAATAAGCACAGCACTTTTAGCAGACAGAGTTCATGAGAAACAGAGGATAAAGCTCATGAATACAATCATACCATTAATTTCGGGAATTTTTGTGCGTTGTTTGAAATGGGGTGATCACTTGTAATACCATACAGCCTATTGAACTCTCAGTCACGTTGTAATGGCTGTAGAAATCATTACTAGTATTTAGAACATTTAGAGTCCCTGTTACAATTGAATTAAAAAACAAAGTTTCATGAAAGATATCAGAAAGAAACAATAAATCCATTATCAAAGTGCATGGACTTGAAAATGCACTCCAATCGACATTTGCCAAAACCACGATACAATGTGTGCACTCTAATTAGGCTTAGTTTTCAAAATGAGGGTAACTAAAAGGGCTTTGAGGCAAGAGACTCACGTTTGAGGATTGATTCATCCAAAAATGGGAATTTGTGCTGAAATCCCGTGGCGAATACAACCGCGTCGACATGGTCAATTGAGGAGCCATCGTCGAACAGGACGCCATCCACGGTGAACTTTGCGATGTTGGGTTTCGCCTTCAGCGCGCCGCACCAAATGCGAATCTGTGTTCAAATGCAAAAATATGTTTGACATAACACTATTTTTACGTTTCACTGTTTTCACTTTAAAAGTTTCAATCGCGTTTACATAATTATGTCTGTAATCGCACTGAGTTGAAAAGTTGTTTTGTGTGTGTGTGTGTTCTAAGCGTCCAATCTTGTTCAGTACTATTGACTATGACTCCATTTCTACGGGACTATGGGTGGGGGGGGGGGGGGGGAGGGGATCCGATCTAGAAAACTCAGTTTTTAAGAGAAATGCTTGTAAGAACCGTTTCGTAACTAACAAGCGTTTAACACAGCTGCAAATAGCTTGGATCAGATGTAAACTTTTTTTTCCTTGATGTTTATTGATTTTATTCTAATCATTCGTGAATCAACCCATTCTGGGTGTAACATGAACATAAACAATACAAGTTCACACACACACACGTTGCAAGAGTCTTCGCACCACACATGGAGTTGTCAAGGACACTTTTTGTGGGGGGAGGCAGTGGTGAAACATTACTTTAATAACTTTTCATTGACGGTTTTTTTTTTTTTCGTCATTCAATTAATACGTCTGTTCAGTTGAAATCAAGAAGCGCAATCATAATAGTCCAACCATAACCGTGATAACTGACTTTATCATAACAATGCCCGAAGATTTGAGATATCACTGTATTCTTCGGACAAGTTCTAAAAGAAAAAGACTACCACAACTTGTAGTCGAAAACTTCTAACAACAAGTCACAACCATGGAATTGCGTTTGTTCGCGCTTTTGTGCATTGCCCTGAACGTAATGGCGAGTAATGTTTATAAAATTTTGTGGCGTCAGCGCGTTCAATACTTTAATATAAATAGTTTGTATTGTGTATCTGCAAACTATCCTACAAGTTTATGGGACCTTTTATGCTTGAATAAGAGCTTGTTACCATCGATTTCCTCCCTGGGTATCACCATCAAACAATATCATGATTTTAAATGGCATTCCAATGCAATGAAATCGTACTTCATTTCCGCTCTCCTTATTCAGGCAATAAGCCTTGGCAACCTCAATATCCTCCATTAATTAAAATGGATATCATAATTTGGAATATCCTCGTAACAGTAATTCCTACGTAATTTTATGCAAGGGTAATTGCGGTTTTGTTTCTTTGCTGCTGTTGTTCATTATGTTATTATGAAGTTTTCAAACAAGAATCTAATCTTTTAGCGTTGTTTAATAGGGAAAGTTAGCAAAAGAGATTTTTACAATGACGATTCATTTCATGAATCTATTGATATAGTGAAGTAGTGCTACTAAAAAAATCTCAGTGACTAATATTATTGTATTTCTCTGTGTCAAGTTCGATTTGTTGTTGCAGCGCTCGTTTGTCTGTTGTCTAACAACACTATTTCACCTACCCCGATTTCATCGTTGACCATAACGCTCGTCGTCCGAAGCAGCGGCCTCGAAGACTGTAGACCAAGAGCGTCCAAGTTCATCCGTTGACTCACGTGGGCTTTGAAGAGGTTTCGTGTGAGATTGACGGGTAGGTAGCCGAAAACTCGGCGGTTCATGAATGCATCCAGAGGCGTCGATGCGGGGCCCTGACGTGGTAGCACCCATGTTCCTGACCTCATTGAAAGGTACGTCTGGTGGGGGTGGTGGGGGGGGGGGGGGAGGGGAAGAGATGTGGGAGAAAATAATGTGACTTTATCCATTACATATAGGGCCTGTGATAATAGGCTGATTTAAATGCAGGGCCTGCTCAAAAGTTGACGATGATAATCTTTACGGTGTGTCTGAACTGGGAGACAGAGTATTTAAACTGGCTGTTCAGTTTCCCTGTGGCTGCAGGATGCATTTCAATGCCTGGTGATCCTATTTGCATTGATATGATTTGAATTCACATAATGACTATACCAGGAAAAGGTCTAAAAGCAAACCCATGAATGAATGAATGAATGAATTTATTAATTACTGGACCATCGGTAACAACTTAGCCCAAATGCAATGGGTTTTTAAAGAAATTGTATCATACGCATATACATTAAAAAACATAGCTATAGGTATAGCATTCAAATATTATGATCGAAACTGTAGTGTGTTATTTTTCCAACTCTCACCTCAGTATATAACAGGGCATTGATGTTAGTGTGGTTATTACATATGTTATGTGCGGAATGTGTGTGTGTGTGTGTGTGTGTGTGTGTGTGTGTGTGTGTGTGTGTGTGTAATTGACAGGAACAATGAAGAAGTTTCTCCCATGCTGATTTCTGAAGATTATATGGCCAATGAGTTTCTTGATACATTCATTCTTTCAATCTGGATCGCATGCACGAGTTATTGTAATAACGATTCCCCTCAAAGTTGTCATTCATCAATTCTCAATTATATTACCTGCTTTGCATATCTGCTTACGTCAACTGCCACGTCACCAGCCGAATGGGAGCCCCCTGACAGAAGAAAGCATGACTTATGAGTATTTTGAGGACTCTAATTACACTTGCTGTTTTTGCGTGATTTAAAACTACTTACTCAAATAATACAATAAGAAGATAATACATTATAGGATTTGACTTTAGATAAAATTGTAACTATATACTTTTCACTCTCACGCCTTTATACAGGCAGTTAATAAGTTTTTGACAGGTGTATTACTTACCCTCTTTACAGACAAGCACGATATACCAAGCCATGAATAACCACCTGGGCAACTGAAGTTATTTGTTAAGAATCTTTAACTTAACATGTCGGTAGAAATAGAATTTTCATTTCATTCATTTCATTCTTTCTTTCTTTTCGGCAAACATAACACGAAATGAATCAGAAGATATAACATAGAGGCATGTATTCGACTTTACATGGCAGATAATAGTTAACAAATACAAAATTATACATGCATACCGGCAAAAAAAAAATACAAAGTTATGTCTGGAGAGAAAAGAAAGAAAGAATTGAGAGGTCCACTGAAAAGCATGCTTGTAAATTGTGGACCACTCAAAGGATTCTTCATGTGAACATATTTGTTCACAAAGACAAGACAGAACAAAACAGGACAGAACAAGACAGGAGAAACACACGGCATTACATGACTTGACAGAAGGGTATACCATTGAAAGTAATAAAGCACAATAGAATGATGGAAGGAAAGGAAAGAAAGAAAAAGAAACATGAAAGGAAAAGCCAACACGCTGAACATCGGGATCGAAAGAGGGAATTGAGGTGCTTCAGAGCTCGAGCAGCTGAGGTGTAAGTAATACATTGGATTTGATCTTTCGTACAGCAGGTAGTAGGAATAATTGTGCAGAAGATATTTCATTCAAATCTCCTTTAAACTCTTTTCTGCATGCTCATTCTCTTTTCGTTTCGTTTCGTTTCGTTTCGTTTCGGGTTTTTTTTTTTTCTCAATTAAAGCACATCGAAGCAATTTTAAAGAGGTGTTTACAGACAATCACATAAAGTGGTCTTTGAGATCCCTGTATTTGCTATTCATTATTCATATTAATTAAAAAAGAACGAAACATAAAGGCTCGATCGTCACGTAATTGGCATATAGCCATGTCGTGACTCCTATATACTTCTTTTATGTTTACGTATAAAGGAAGTAAAATTACTTCAAAGGTCAATTTGGGGTTGATTTGGGTGGAGCCACGTTGCTGCCGTAACACTTAATGCTCAAAAGAAAAACAAACCATGGATGTGTGTAAAGTTATATAGCCAGGGTCATTGTTTTTGCGAGGTTTGTTTCATTTACGAGCCTATAGTGGTATGCATTCTTAAGAACTGGTTATTATTAGGATTATTATCACTATTGATATAATTATACACTGTGCCTATTATCACTATTAATATTACCATTATAATGGCCATAATCGAGCAAAACTTTCACTTATTTTACAGTGAATAAAGGTTTAGGTATACAGACTCCATAATTACCTGAATACTGCGGATGCCAGTGACCTTTTTTGAGACATTTGTTTGGTTTGCTATGAATTTTTAGGCGACAGAATATATTATGCTTGTACAATATCTATACGTATGTATGTATACATGTATATATATATATATATATACACGTATATATATCATAATTATTATATATATATCATAATTATATATATAGACATGTATGTGTGTGTGTGTGTGTGTTTGTGTGTGTTTGTGTGTGTGTGTGTGTTTGTGTGTCAGGGTTCGGCATTAGTGGTAACCCGCGGCCATCAAAGTCATCTTTTGGTGGCCCAATTGGGCAACTATAGACAAATTTTGGATAGAATATGTTACTAGCGTATAGTTTACAGAATGATCCACGTTTACAGGCTCTTTTGAATAGTGTATTACTCTGTTCCATCAATCCATTTACTTCTTAATGTCAGTTCTGCAAATCATGCATTGTTTGTCTTACACAATATCATACATTAATTCGTAAATACATTTTTACTTTATTTTATATAGCTTGTTCTGCTTTACTTTTTGCTTGTATACTCTGCATTACGCGTGTTATGTTTCGCCTTTTTTAAACGGAAATACAATGTATCATATAATAATGGCAGAGCCCTCTGGCAGAGCAGTGGTAACACTGAAGAGGCTACCCTGGATGAATAAGACATTATCATTATTGTTATTATCATTATTATCATTACTACTATTATTATCATTATTATCATTATCATTATTATTATTATTATTATTATTATTATTATTATTATTATTGTTATTATTATTATCATTATTATTATTATTATTATTATCATTATTATTGAGGAGGGGAATTCTTTGTCCTGTTGCAGCATATTTAGTACTCAACTTACCAACGACAACAACAGTCTTATTGGCAAACTCCCGACCGTTCTTAAATCCGCCACTGTGCATGATTTTCCCGCTGAAGTCAGCCATCCCTGAAACGTTTGGGATATGTTGGCTGGAGTATCGCCCTGTGCAGATGAAAACTGCGTCGAAAGTTTCTTCCTGCTCCTCGCGTCCCACCATCTGACTTCTTACTCTCCACCGGCCTGAAAAAAAAAAAAACATTGAAAATTGCTCTTATTAATGATTGTTACACACATAGACACATACTTCACAACTCACGTACTTTCAGAAACAGATATTACGTCACTGTGTCCTCGTTGCGTAGTATGATTAAATGTGCAGGTACACAACTTCCTTTTCTCAAAAATGAAAGCAAAAATGAAATCTATTGAAGGGTGTTCCATGGCAGTGGAACGTTTAGTGGTAGAAGGCTTACGCATTCACGTGCACAACGTATTCCTTCTCATTCTTGACGGTTCGTGAGAAAAAAAAAAAAACTTGTCTTTTAGTGCTTGCATACAGTAATCTTGAAATGCACGAGACCCTACAAACTGCTACAAACTATAGGGCCTACGTATACATCTGTAACAAACACTAGCTATTTCACAGCAAGTTATTGTAAAATTATAGGCAATCCTGGAAGAACAATCACATTTTGTAAACAAAAAACGTGATGTTCAGATGTTCAGTGAAATTCTAAAACTTGTGATATGCATTACTTCGTTTGTCTGCAATATTACCTATCCCATTGTTATGATCTACACTACATTATATATTATTTACGTTTCGTGCATTTTAAGGGCCAACAACTCTTTATCAATGATCATCACCTGATTGTTCGAAGTCATGTGACTGCTCCACCGTTTTAACTGTCGTGTTGAGTCTTATAAATCGCTCCAAGCCAAAACGTTTTGCATAGGCCTGATAGTATGAGAGCAGCTGGTCCCCGCGAAGGTACGGAGGCGCGTCGGCATCGAATGGGAAATCGCTGAAGCACATCATCTCTTTGCTTGAATTGGTGATAAGACAGTCGTACATCCTCGCCCCCGGGCACGGGCCCGAGGGTTTCTCGTCCCGGATCACCCAGATTCCACCTGCAGAAGAGAGTTGAAAGAAACACGCTCCCAACATTGTGGGGGCACGGTGGTACAGTGGATAAGGGACTCTTGACTTTGAAACGGAGGTCCCGAGTTCGAATCCCGCCAAGTGCTTACGTCCTTGGACGATATAATTTTGTAAGATAAGCATGGCCCCTGTCAGAATCTACTTACTTGCCAAGATATGAAATTGGATGGAATTCAAGGTCATCTTATTTTCGTACCATTTACTAAGCATTCGAACATGACTATTTCTTAGGATATACGGTAATACACTGCGAATAAAGTAGACATTATACAAAATATGCTTTTCACCCCCCCCCCCCATTAAAAAAAAAAATAATGATAGTGATAATAATAATAATGTACAGTTTAATGCTATAGCTGTATAACGGAATGGATTGACCCAAAGAGTAGAAAGAAAATGGCAGGTATGCCTTGTTATTTTGCTTATATATATATATATATATATATATATATATATATATTATTGTAACCATGTTACAGCCCCTACCCCCCCCCCCCCCAAACAAAAGAGCAGTGTAGTATAAGCCAGTCATGGGACAATACTTGGTAAGGAATGCTAAATAGAGTATCTTATATCAAATCCCTTTTCTGAGATTAACGATGGCTATTTGCATTACGACCCGCATTCGGCGCAATCGAACAGTAAACTTTACGTGGAGGTCTCCAAAGCAAAAAACTAAATTCAATGAAGTAGAAACAAGACATTAAAGCAAAGATCTATTTTTTCATCATCGAATTTTTCCAAATGAGGAATGCTCACGGTATTCCATCTATTTTTTTTTCATTGATTTCATTTCCAAGAACAATGCAGTTATCACCAAACATTTGAACACACATAATTACACAAAATCAGTACAACGTTGTAATGAAAGAAAATACTGTAAAACTAAAATACAAAAGATGCTGTGACTTTCATCTATATGACAAATAGGGCCTACTGAATCAAAATTGTTGGAAATGAAGGGGACTGCTACAAGGCAGGGCTTGTTGTAGTTTGCAGTCCCCTCATAAGCAATAACTAATACGAGGCAGCTCTGTCGTAAAAAGAAAAAAGAATAAATGTGGAGGGAATAATAGCAAAAAGACTGATGAGACTAAATTTCCTTTATAATCTATTAATTGACAATATTTTGTAATCTGAAGCGATACTTATCATTGTGCTCACACTTCGTGGTAAATGCTTTTGTCATAAATGACATAATCTCGTAAAAGTGCTTATGTTAACGGCAGGCATCACTGATACTCCTATCTACATTAAATGTACCTGTTTTGATGTGTAACTGTTTTGTCGTGTAAAACTATTTTGTTTTTGTTGTAGTTAAGTAAGTCGATAGTTAGTTGAAACTGTTCACTTATTTATTTGTGCATGAGGCCCCAATATTAAGCTTGGCTTACTGGGGATCCTCCTGCATGGTATCTTGACTTTTTTTTTTAATTATCGTTAGTGTCTCCGTTCTTTGTCACAATGATTTGCTTACCTGTCTTGTGCAAAATCAGCCATTAATTATTATGAACCATTTGTTTATCTCTGAAAGTGATCAGAGTTGATTATATTGTACCTTACAGAAACAATAAAATGAAATAAACTGATATGAAATGAAATGAACTGCCCAATTAAGGTTCTTTAACCTTTTCTAAGTGTGCTTCTCGTAAACACGTTGCTCTTTGTATTCTAACTGATCAAGGGCAAAATCGTTTATATGCTTCATTTTAAGGGGAAATTCACATCCGGAAGTACTGAAGGAGTATTCTACAATTTTCAAAAGCATGTGAAGGTGTTCTTTTTTTTTCCAAATAATACTTATTCACTTCCAATCAAATAGTACAAGAAACATCGATTCTTTCATATTATTCAAATTTACAGTGTCTGTCACACACACACACGCACACAGACAAAGTCACCGACAACTTGCGTCGTGCATGAAGACCAAAAATGTCCTCGCACGTCATAATGCGTCCCTCTTGACATCAAAATTTCTCGACAAGATATTTCATATCCACTTCCGCTGTGGCCTCAGACGGTCAAATCCCCAATTTCACAGTGCTCATCACAACCGTTGTTCATAAGCTTTTCACAAGAGTTGCTGGTACTTTTGAACAACAGCATGGGACCGAATAAAATACCTCTGCATGGAATGTAGGGCTGATACCTGTACGTCTCCGATATTTCATCATCAAGTGCTTAGTGCCAGAGACCAATAGTTATGCTTACAGTCCTTTACTTTTTCACATTTTTCACTTTGTATATGAGTGCATGATCTTGAAAATCGGGAGGCTGCATTTTCTCGTCTTGACTTCCCCTTTAAAGGCAAATATGGTTGGCATGGAACAATAGCCGCGCAAAGTCTGAAAGCCCCTCGTTTATTGTCGGATAGTCCTGGAGGTAATGACTTGAAATTTTGAAAGCATAGAATGTAGCACAAAGATGATGAAATGAGACACAGTTTGTATCACAGCAATCTACGTCACATCCAAATGGACTGTCTCAGATGCGATCATCACTGGAAGCGCAAGCATGCAATTCGATGAAGCTTTAGTAGATTCAAAGTTTTGATTGCATTTTCCGATAAAGTAATCACAGAAGTTTCCATGTTATGTTTACACTCTCCATGATTAAATTGCTTCGGTAACAATTTTCGGATTTTCCCTGTATTCGTGCAGAATGTAGTAGAAATTTACTCAAACTTAAATTCTATCAGCACATCATTAGTTCAAGTTTAGAATTTTAAAGTAGATTATTGCCAAATCAAATTAACTCTGCTTATGTGCAAGTAATTATGAGATGATGAATTCGAGTTTTAAATTCTGCAACAAACAGCCAATCCGTATGTATAAATAATAGCAGTTGCTTGCAAGCAATTGAAGACCTGAATATAAAAACGACCCAAGTCCAATTTTTGGCCAAATTTAGTTTGACATGGGAAATTGTAGCTTATGCATGGACTCATCTTGTGTATAAATCCTAGTTACCCCCGGAAGTGCCTGAAATGAATGAGTTAATTCTTATATTAATGTAAGAATGAAGGACTTGGGTCATTCTTACATTTATATAATAGCGCCCTCTCTCATCCATCTCTCATCTCTATAGCAGAATATCATGTATATGAATCAAAGAACGACCCAAGTCCACATGAATCAAAGAACGACCCAAGTCCACATGAATCAAAGAACGACCCAAGTCCACCACACAAAATGGCCTCTCCACAATTAATGTAAATGCTAATTGTTATAATAATATAATGTTCTAATTTGTATATACAATGTTGCCTTCCCATCACAGTTAAATAGAATATTATTGGACAAATAAAAAACATTATGAAGTTTTTTTTTTAGTTTACTCGAAATGGTCTTCCATGGACTTGGGTCTTTCTTATATTCATATACTCAATTTCTTCAGCACAAGCACAAGCTTCTCAAGCAAAAGGTCACTCTCAAGCAATTGCTTGGATCCATAAGCATAACCTTTTGCTTGTACTTTGATCTTTTTGCTGCCTTGCAAGTTGCTTACGGGTTCAACAAAAGGTACGTCACGCCTGTGCTAACACAAGAACAAAGGCGGATTAGATATGATGTATTTGGAAAGGCAGGTGAGAGTGTGTGCGGAAATATTTCCTGACTTAGCAGAACTATAAAATGAAACTCATAAATCCACTCAAGCAGATACACAAACTGTCAGGCACATTATTACTGGCTGATTCCCATCACTTCCCACTGTACACAGTATAATGTTTTATAGTTGTTGAAAGTCATAATGTAATGTCTTTATCGCTCGCTGGCAACAAGCACGCGGCAGCAAGCAGTTGCTTGTGGTGAGCAATTATTGCTTGTGGTTGCTAGCAAAAACTTTTGCTTGCAAGCAATTGCTTGTTTTTATGCGTACGGATTCAAGCAAAAAGCTAGCATAAGAAACCACTTCCTCTTATGCCTATACGACCCATTTTCTCTCCGGAATAAACGGACCTCCGCAGCTAAGTTTCCAGGTTTACGTCTTCATAGTTGCCTAAGTTCTTTTGAAAGATGGATGGGTAGTTAGATTGTAGAGGGAGGCGACGGTGTAAATTGATTTTGTTGGGTTATTAATGTTGTTTTTTATTGGACCGGTTCTTGATTTTTACCCATGGTAAATAAGACCAAGCAAACTTAACTCTTTATATACATGTGTGTTGACCGTTTATGGTGACTTACCATACTGGTCCGTTTGTTCGAAGCACACGGGTTCGAATCCCTCCTCCAAACACGTCTTGATAGACACGAGCCCACTGATTCCCCCTCCAACCACTGCAACTCTTTTGGCCGACATAGCTGCGTTGCGAGAGTGGCTCTGTAGCTTACTATAATGACAAAAATGATGTAACGATTACAAGTCACCTTCTTATACGTAGAACCCACTCAAGGAAATTGGAACAGGCAAACAGTGTATAGTTGGATGACAGGCAGCCAAAGTGAAGATACAGGAATCTGCGGGCATGTTATACACCGGTCTCATCACATATTTATGCTGTCACGAAAAAGAGACAATTGCTGGTTTATATCCATCCGTTTGCCGGTTCGCGTGGTCGTCATTCCCGTACTGATAGTACCCTCAAGTTTCCATCAAGCTTTAGTGTTAAACTGTACCCTTATAAACACACATTTTCTATTTCAAACACACACCAACTAATGAACAAACTCGACCCTCCCTCCTCGCCAGATATTGCACTTGAATTCTTCAACACGTTTTTATCAGAAAGATAACATTAATAGAGGAAGGGAAACCAAACACATTACAATGTTAGCATGATCAGTAACAATCACAATTTTTCGGTGTACCCAACAAAAAGAAAAAAGTGTCGCTTCTTTTTGGTTTTTATTTGGTTTGCATTGTTGTATTTTGTTGTGTTGAGTTTTCTTTCGTTTTATTTCTTTCTTCTTTGAGTTGTGATAGTTTCGCACGAAATATGAAGATGAACTGAAGACACCTTATGGCAACATTGATATTTCACTTTATTTCATTTTACTTCAGGCATTATTTTATAATGTATATTTACTGTAGGTATACAAGTATTGTTTACTCTGTTAAATTCACATTGTTTTGTTGATACGATTTCTATCACTGAAGAAAGTGAGATTTATGTTATATTATTCTTATTGTCGAAAAACGGAAATAAATTTGAATTTGAATTTGAATTTGAACATGCCTTGCACCGTTACCACACGAGTCTCTAGTTCCCGTTCCCATTTAGTGGTTCGAAACTCCCCATGGCGAATTTCCATTTCGAAGCTGAGGTGCCTTCAGGTTCTCCAAGCTTTCAGCCATGTTGGTCACGTGACTGGGTGACTGGGATGCCTTCGAACACACCAACATGTTATGTGCGATATTCACACCGAGCGGGTCACCACTGAGTTTAAGGCACTGTGGTATAGTGGATAAGACTCCTGACTTTCAATCGGAGATATCTAGTTCGAGTCCTTTCCAGTGCCTATATACGTGCTTGGTTAACATGTTTTTACCAACCATGGCCCTCTCAGACCAAGTGTATAAACGAGTAACCGGCAACGTTCGGGTAATGATTATGGCAGAGCCCTCTGGAAGAGCAGCGGCAACACTGAAGAGGCTACCTGTTTTATGAAAAGAAGACTGATCACACCCGCCATGCACAAGGACGTAAATGTACGTTTGGCGTTCTGTTCTTGGTATTCACACTAAATGCGTTAAGTTAAAAACGGACATGGACAACATTTTAGTTTGAGACTTTCTTTTTCTAAAAAAGATTGCTGGTAGTGGTTTTCTGAGGAACTCCACCTATCTCGTGTTGTGTTGTTGGTTCATGCTAGTTGGATTACCCAGATAGGCCCGCTGTACAGACCCAGATTTTGGAATAGCTTAGATAACAGTTTCAATCACTATTCTAAATTCATTACACTTAAAAGAAGGAAATTAATAAAGGTTTGCTTTCTACACGGGCCCTTTAACACATATTTAAATTTCTGATGTTAATTCAATCACACTTTTACCAATCCTGGCGATGGAGTGACGTGTTCACAGACCAGAAATTTCTCCTTTCTCTGTGACATGGCTGGCCTTCGTTGTGCTATAATGTCACTGTGTTCTTTGTATTTAACAAGCATCAAACCTTTTATATCCGCACTGGAAATAGATATGTTTTCGATATACTGTATATGGTACATGTATTGCTATATTGCATTCGAGTAATCCCGTTTTGTTTGGTTGTTTTTTGGGGTTTTTTTTACAGGCTCTGCTTTTCATGAGGTCACAATACGATTTATCAAGTTTATATTTTGTTATTGTATTATCGAATGTTGGATGGAAATAGAGCACAATTATGAATTTCATTGAAATACAGGATATTGTTTTCAATATCTTATTGTCGATACAATTTGATGTGTTGTGCCTACGTCATTGGTCAAGATGTTTTTATCCACCATATATGTACAGGTGTACAGATGGGAATTTGGCAAAGCTAAGGAAATAATAATGATAAATTGAGGGACCCTCTGGTAGAGCATTGACAACACTGAAGAGGCTATAACCAGGGAGGTGGGTGTTCCTACCTCCCTGCTATAACCTGTATAAAGAAGACTATAACCGACGTGCGCAAGGATATAGATTTATGCGTACGTGTACGTAGTTCAATTCAATTCATTTATTTTCATTGTTCTTTTTCCAACAAAAAATAACACAAGATAAATCAGGAATTACATCATAAACACAAACATTTGCCTTTGCCAAAGATAAATGATAAATGATTTAATTTATTCCAATTTAATTCATTTTCGTATTCACTTCATTCGGAGATTCATAACAGGAAATCCGCGGTTTTAAAGTACATGCAAAAGAAAAATGCATCACGTAGATCACACTGAAGTTTTTAAGGTCCTGTCCACACCTTTCCTAGTAAGCTACGCGGGCTTGTTGCAAGTTGGGATTTTATAGAACGCAGGAGAAGTTGCTTCTTACTGCTAGAGGCGTGCTATTTACCTGCTACTTGCGTGTATTCCATGAGACCTGCGTGAGAGCATCGAAACCGATCCATTTTCAGCTACGAGCTACATACGCCAGTAAAGACACCCTTAGCGGAAGCACCTTGCAGGCAACTCCCACGCAGGTACTTCGCAGTTGTGACGCAGGTACTTTGCAGTCCCCGAGTGCGGCCAAGATAATGACATTCTGTACTGGGACTTCTGCCATTCCTTCAATGGAATTCCTTTACTGAGTTGTCAGCCCCCACGCGCATGGCACACAGGTCACACAGAATACCCGCAAGTAGACCTTAGGTAGAACGCGTTCAGCAGTAGGACACATGCAAAACTCGCCAAAATCCTTGTCCTCCCTCAGAAATTGTCTGGTATGCTGGAAAATCCCCACACACAACGAGCCCGAGTAACTTGCCGGGAAAGATGTGACAGGACATAAACATGGTTGCGGGAAGAAAAGATCTGAGTGCGCACCTCTGAGCGACTACGGGTGAGGTACGTGCTAGGTGCTGTCATGTGCGGGTCATCTGCGGGGACCTCCGGGTAGTAAAATTGTTCTTCGCAAGTAGCACGCAAGGCTTGCCCGGAAAGGTGTGCACGGTCTTTACACTTCCAATTACTGTATTCCATATACGTACAAAAGGTTTCAAAAGTCTCGAACGTGAAGGCGTAGAGTGGCTCTTGAACGTATCGTCCGACTTTTCCTAAAGTTCATTTGATGTGTTCTACAAATACTGCTGGCTTCACTCAATCCGCACAGATTTGAGTTTTATTATCCTGTCAGTATGTACTTGTAAAAGTGAGCCCTCTACGCTACTAAAAAAGTGTCCAATTCAATCTGTCTGATGTGACGAAAGGTGATGGTATGTGTAGTCAAAAATTGACTGAAATGCCATTGAACAAAACAGGTGGGCAACCTAACACTTTATAGTCAAGCCATTAACATCACTTCGTTGAAAATTATTTATCATCTCATTTTAAAAAATGTATATAGAGTGCACTCCCGTTACAACGAACAGGGTTATAACGAAATTGTGTTATAACGAAGTAAATCTTCTGGTCCCAAAATTATCACCATTAAAGTCTATGGTACAAAATTAGCTTATAACGAACACGGTTACAGTGAAATTTCCGTTACAACGAAGTCTTTTCCGAGCGCCACAGACAAAGAAAAACAAAAGAAATGTGCTCCGTTATAACGAAATGCGAATTGCTTTCGAAAATACGTAGCGGAACAAGCTTATAATTAGCGTCTCTGCGTGAGTGAACACTTTTCACCACTGTGTGTTCGCTCCTTGTGTCACGCACAGTTTCCGAGGGTAACTTGCGTTTGTTATTGAAATACAGTTATCCCATCACATTTCACATAGCTTTCCGGTGTATGATGAGTATTCAGCAAACAGAATATATATGATATATATATATATATATATATATATATATATATATATACGTGGTTTCCTTGTTTTCGTTATACAGCTGTATAATGTATTTGTTCGGTTATAACGAAATTTCGTTATAACGAAAGAAAACTGCCGGTCCCGAGCATTTCGTTATAACGGGAGTGCACTGTATATATATATATATATATATATATATATATATATACAAATATATATATATATATATACATATATATATAATTATATATATTATGATATCGTAATACTCAGCAGTCATTGAAAGATTACCTGTAATAACATTATACAAACCCAAATTTCGAGTATGCAGAAATCTGCAAAACATTCCCTGCAGACATGAAAGCTTGAGGCGTCAATGTGATGCATGCTGTGCAGCCGTGGGGGGGGGGGGGATTAAAGAATTCAAATCATGTATCACGATGTACTGTTATCGTAGAAATAAATGAAAATGCACAAATAAAGAGTGTCATAAAACAATGATAGCACTGAAGATTTATTCTATATATTACACAGACCAAGGAGGGTGTTCAAACACGAATAAATATACGTTTCAGTCAAATTCATGAATTCAACACCCCCGTATGTGTATGTATGTATGTTTATATAATTATATATCTCAAACTGAACTCGTGACATTGAATTCACTTTACATATATGGAAGCTGGAAGCAACGTGACATCCGGATATTCAAATGGAAAACTCGTGAGTTTCCGATCTTGTTGACGTGTATAGCAACCTACATAAGCTTACATTTTCCATGCTTGCCCTATACTTCCCTTTACTTGCATTGGGTCTCTTGTAATCCATGATTATTTTGGCAACCTTCTCTCATCTGTGCTATGAAATCGTGACAGGTAAGTGCATGAAACATCATCTACTGCTGTTTCTTTTAGACCAGCTTTCGTACTGTACTATTGTCTTGTATAGTAAACGTGTACTTTAAAGAAAAGAGTGAGTGCGACTTTATTTAAACAACAACTGAGATATACATTTTCTTCAAGCATAAAAGACAGGATATTTTATGCGTCATCATTTGAGCTTTCTGATGGTATTTCATAGAATGATGGGTGCAAGTTTGCTACAGAAAGTAACTTGTGAAAATAGGACTTACTTCGTATTTGGGATTAAATTGAAATTGAAATTGAATTAAAATTGAAATGTATACAAGTGGACTATCTCCATGTACCCTGCTATCGAGAGAGTATAGATTCCAAGTTCGCTATTCAGTACAATGTATTTCCAAATGAAAGTATCTACCATTAAGATTTCATTAATCTATGAGTAAGAGGATTTTTCCAATTTCATTGAAAATATTCTATTGCATATTCATTGACGAGAGGCTGGTCTAGTATTAAACTTTGTACATTCAGGAACCGTGCCTGTGGCACTGTATTGCATAGGCCCTACTCATCAGAAACGGAATAGCAGAAAAATGCCACGGAAAACGATTGTTTCATGTTTAGGCCAACTAGGATATTGATATTTACTTTGTCAGCTTCTATGTTAATTTGGGTTATATATATATTTTTAAAACTCGTCATTAATCATTCATGACAAAATTGACATCAATTGGATGTGTTTGCAAGACATAACGGTCAATAATGGAGAGAATTTTACATTTGTTACAAATATGTTCTGTAAATGTATTTTACATAATTTTCCCTGTTTATTCAATGGAAATGGAAATAAAATTGAAATTGAATTGAAATTGAATTTCTTTTTTTTTTAAAGAAAGATAATTATACTACATTCCTATGGGTGGTTATATTTTTCTCTTTCTTTTGAAGTTTATTTATTTTTCTAGTGGATTTCCCTTTTAAAATATTTGTTGTAATCACGCTCCATTATTTGTTTTGGGGTTGTTTGTTGTTGTTGTTTTTTTTTTCAGCAAGACAGTGCCTGGCTCACAAAATGGATTTCACCGGAAGGCATACTCTCCTTCAACTGGTGACAGCACTGGTGATGTGTCTCACAAATAATCTGGCTGTGGAAGTCTATACGTTTTACGAAGGGAGAGATGTGTCACTGGAGTTCCATCAACCTCTGTCCATTGACTCCAACTTTGAATATGAGGTTTACTTGATCGACGCCTCATGCTACTTCTACAGGAATGGAAACATGATTCCTGGCTGCCTCACACCTCAGCAAAGCAGGCGTTTCTCTGTTCATAGCGAGATATTACCAACTTACTTGACAGTGACTCTCAGCATAGACACTGTCAACGCAGAGGATAGTCAATTTTACCTATTCTCTGTGAGGGAAGACAGAAATGGGGAAAGCCGCTTTTTCACTCAAGACGCCTACATTGAAGTTCTGCGTCCACCAAGCCTAACAGAATGTGTCGTGAAACCCACTGATGAGTATTCAGCTGCGTGGAACGATGTTAACTGCACGGCTTTCCTTGCCAGCGACGAAGAAGGTTCTCTTTTCTGCTTTCAAGATAGAAAGAAGATCCCATACAAGGGGGCTCCTTTTCGACTAAATGACCAAATAACATGGACCTTCTGGTTGAATGTCCATCTTCCGTTCAATTGCTGTTCATACGAAGCAACATTTCCAATAACATCCGAAGCCTGCTCGCAATTTGTGTATCACCCTTCAATAAACATTAGCATGACAGAAAATTTTGTAAACTCTTCCAACAGTCATGCAGCACCAACAACTACAGTATCAGAAATGACTAACCAAATGAACATTCGGAACACAATCAGAGTAGAAAGCAGCAGCTCAAGTATCACACAACACGCAGGATTTCGCGACAACCCTGTGATTGGACCAGTGATATTATTTTCCCTATCTCTGACTTTTTTGTATTTGTATTGTTGATAAAACAAATATAACTAACTCAAATGTAATATATGATTCATAGTTTGTAAAAATAAAGAAATAGATAAATGAATAAGTAGATAAAGAAATAAATGAATTTGGATTTTTTTTGGACAAATAAAAAGATGATTATGGATATATAGATAAGAATTATTCATTGTAAATAACCGGACACGTAGAACATTTTAACACTACATATTCAAGTCAATTCAATTTAAGTGATTTTATTTCCACATGAAGTAATATAAAGCAATATACATAGCATAATATTTTAAGGAACTTTGAATCATATAAGTTCCAACAAATCATGGATATAATTATGACAATATCAACTTTGTTTTTAGATAAATAAACAAGTAAGCAATATAATTTTATTTTGTAACTCTATACGCAAAAACAGGAATTCACAAGAGAAGCATATAGCTTGTAAATTGTGTGATTACTCACATTAGGACATTTATATGATATAAATCATACCTCCAAGTGTCATTGCCTTTCCTCATCAGTTGACTTGCATTATTGATGTCATTTTATTGATTGTGTGCCTATTTCAAATGGTCAGTTTATTTGCCGTAGTCAGTACAGAAACTTTTATTGCCTCAGTCTTTTAACTACACGAAGTATCATCTGGTATACACACAAACAAAAGCGACAGAAAGAACGTTGCATTACATTCTTCCCCTTTTCTCCATAGAATTGATTTTTTTTTACAGTACACATAATTCTGTGAATGTACTCGTGTCTCTGTATGCTATGTAACACAAAAACTTATTTTGTGATGTTTCCTTCTTGTCCATTACGCAATTTGCCATGTGCTATATTCCATTCGTTACTTTCCTTTATTTGGATAAGTGTATACATTTCGCCTCTATCTGAGATTCATAGGAGAACTCGCATAATAATGGTAGCGCAAAAAAATAAGTTCCCTTGGTATATAGTCGAAAACAAGACCACATGATTACTATTAATGTAAGGACATTTGAAACATTTTGCTTTTAACTTATGCTTGCTGTTAGTAATCGAAAATGTGTCCGATGTTAGTAATGGAAAACTGACCCTCGGAGTAGAACGCACGTACAAGTTGTTGGGATATTAATTTCAGACCCCACGAATATTGATAACCTGACGTATTCATCTTTATCAAAGCATGTATATAATTATACTCCCTGGAATTCTACTGTGTGAACACAAAATTGCCAGTAGGTCTCCGTCTGTCCGCCGGACCTATTTATGAGTTCACGGGAAGTGCGCACTTCAAATGCGGACAATATTGGAGATTCACCAGTGTGTTGGATGGGGCATCGTCATATTGAATACTTGTATACGTTGGTAAATGCTACTGCATTTTAATTTCATTGTCACTGTCATTGACACAAACAGTTGATTTTGTAAGAATTTTTACATCATTAGTCCAAGCACATTTTAGTACATTCCACATCTATCTATGTAGGCCCTATGTTACAATTAACAAACACCCTTCATTGAATTTCATGCGGGATACATCTTCTTGAAATCTTATTTGACGTCAATTCTACCTATACGTTGTTTGTTTGTTTGTTTGTTTTTATTTCCGTCTTCATATAAAAATACACACATTACAAGTTGCATATACATTGCATATACGTACAGAAGAAACGGGGGATTGCCTGTTCAGTCATATTATCAAAATATGTCTGTTCTTCCACAGGGTCCCTAATTTACAGTACAAAACAAGAATAATAAACACTGTATATACAAAACATAAGAAAAAAAAATAATGAAAATCATTTACCGAACTGGTACAGTGAGAGTCAACAATAATCAGAGATGGGTAGGGAGAGCAGAGCAAGGAAAAGAAAAAGAGGAAGTTACGTGAAGTTAATTGTTTGTAAATCACATGTTGCTTTGCTGACTTGCAGAATTGTACATCTTGATAAATCCCGCATTCTTTCACGGGTGTGATTTCTATATCCTACAAGGTTTCTTTCTACTTCTAATTCTTTCTTCTTTTGTCCCTTCCGGACGTCATGTTTATGTTTCATGCTCTCTCTCTCTCTCTCTCTCTCTCTCTAACACATCTCCCAAAGATCTCCCAATGAATCATCTCACTTCTACAGTCACCTCCTCCCTTTATCTCATTTTTACTCTTTTTCAGGTTGTGGGGTAGCCTTTTGTCAAGGCCCTCTCGCTGTAGCAATGTACTGTAATTAAAAGGCTGCAATTAAAAAGTTTTTTTTTCTGAATATACATATGTTATCATTTTTACCCAATAAATATCTTCCCGAAAAATATAGGTTCCAGGTGCAAAAACTCCTATCTTTCTTGTCGGCGCAATGTTTGTTACATGTTAACAGTTTTCGAACTGCGAAGAACAATTTTTACTACCCGGAGGTCCCCGTAGATGACCTGCACATGACAATACCTAGCACGTATCTCACCCGTAGTTACCTGGAGTTGCTCACGCAATTTTTGCAGGCCGACAAGGATTTGGGCAAGTTTCGAATGCGTCTTACCTGCTCAACGTGTGCTACTTACGTACTAATTCCGTGTGACCTGCGTGACAGTCGCATCGGTGGTGAGTGAGGGCTGACAACTTGGTGAAGGAATCCCTCTGAAGGAATGGCAGATTACAGCCCCACAGAATGTCATTATCCTGGCCGCATACGGGGACTGCGAAGTACCTGCGTTACACCTGCGAAGTACCTGCCTGGGAGTTGCCTGCGAGGTGCTGCCGCTAAGGGCCTCCTACTGGCGTTCTGCGTGGATCTCTGCGGGCAATCCCTGCGACTCACCTGGAAAAAAGTTTTGGTCATGCTCAAAACTTGGCTGCGGGTAAATCGGACTTGCCAGCGCACCTCAGGTCAACTATATGGGCAAGATACGCCGTAGACACTGTCAAATGTGGATAAACTGCTGGGAGGTCCGGATAGCAAATATTTTTCCCCGCAAGGCTTCCCCAGACACGGTCTAACAAGGCCTTGAGCATGCCGGGTGAGTCGCGGGGGTTGCCCGCAGAGGTACACGCAGAGCACCAGTAGGAGGCCCTTGGCGGCAGCACCTCGCAGGCAACTCCCACGCAGGTACTTCGCAGTCCCCGTATGTTGCTCGTAGCTGAAAATGGATCAGTTTCAAAGCTCTCATACAGGTTACACGGAATACACGGAAGTAGCAGGTAAATAGCATGCGTCTAGCAGTAAGACGCAAGTACGGAACTCGGCAACATTCTTGTCCGCCCGCAGAAAATCCCCCCCCCCCTAAAAAAAAGTGATAATAATAATGGACCTGAATTGACCTGAATTATATATATATATATATATATATATATATATATATATATATATACATATATATATACATACACATAAGGCCTATATAGGTGTGTGTGTGTGTGTGTGTGTGTGTGTGATAGAGTTAGTGTTTGTACACCAACGTTCAATTCAATTTAGCTTATCTTGGCATCAGTCGAAAGATTAATTTGCACAAGTATACATTAATGTATATTATCCATGTCAATAAACATGCTTTTGTATAGTGTGTTTACTCATCTTCAAGTATTTCTTACAGTAATAACCGTGTCTGTAGGTTTGCATTGGAGTACCCTTTTGTCAAGGCCCTCTCGCTGTAACGGGCGTGCGAAGCGAGCCCAGCCGAGCGCAATCAGCTGGGCTATCTTCACCATACAGCGAGAGGGCCCTGACAAAAGGCTAGCTCTGGACGAGAGACCAGTGGCGGATCTACGGGGGGGGGGGGGGGGGGGTTAGGGGGTTTAACCCCCCCCCCCCCCCCCCCCCCCCTTGGGCAGCCAAGTAAAAAATATAATGTGCATAGGAAAACGCCACCATAATGTCCAGACGCATACAATAATGTTCCTGTAGCACTCTGTCTCAGGCTCAGCCTCGGGCAATAGGTTTTAACCCCCCCCCCCCCCACTACCAAGTGAACATGTGTTAATTTTTCTATGCACATCACTGTGATGCGCACAGAAAAACGCCATCACGTATCTAGATCCATTTAGAATGCAGTGCGCGGCGCAAGCATGTAGCACCGATGACGGTGCGCGGTATTGCATCGGATGCATGCAGTGCGCGCGCGTATTGTATTGATGCAGTGTACGTATTGCACATTACATACACGCCGGCCTAGCGCTATCGCCTATCGACAAGCGTATGTTCCCGGGACCCTTGCTCATCAACCGGCTCATCAACTTTGTGATTAATCATGGAAATTCACGTCCCCAAAAAACTATTAAATAACATTGTGTCCAAATATCATCTTTAATGCTCTGAAAGTATTCAAATTACAATGATTTAAGTGGAAGGATTGAAACTAACAAAAATAGTCCACCTTTATGACCAACAGTGTACCAACAACATTGAGTAAGTGTCATTCAATGACACAAAGAGATCCCATAAAAACGTACACAACTGTCGCATACTGATGATAATTCTTACCTAATGTATTCACATCATTCTGACCACAATTTTTTCACAGTAGAATCCTTGCATGTAGTTTACTTGATTTTATGTGAAGATCGAAGATCGAAATAAATTGTATGATTGTAGCATAACAAGTGGCACCTGTGAAAAGTTTGTTTATTTGAGTCTCAAATTTTATGCACAACCTTCAATTGGCTGAATAAGCAACATTTAGTTCTACTTAATTTTCATTTCTCCTTCATTGGCCTGAACTCCAGTATAATCAACATCGCAGGGTTTACTTTAATTTAAGAGTTGTGGTACTATACAATTCAACATATGTTACACTGTCTTAAATCTACCTTTTTATCACGTATCTTTCCCAGTTACTTTTCATTTGTATCTCATGTTGTTAGAGTTAGACCAAAAAGAAAGAACGCACACTAGAGAGAAAACAATTCTAGTGCAAATACTGTGTGGAAGATATAATAATATTCAACTCATCTGGTAATTGATAACCAAACACATGATAACTCTGGATATAACTGTGTTTTAAACCATAGGCGCCGGAAGTGTGGGGGCAGGGGGGCGGCCGCCCCCCCCCCCATCCAAAAAGTGGGGGCAAAACGCATTTTTGCCCCCCCCCCCAAAAAAAAGCCCCCCCCCCCCAAAAAAAAAAAAAATAATAATAATAATAATAATAAAAATACATGAATAAACAAAGAAAAATAAAATAAATATGTATATATATGAATAAAAGGGGAAAAATATGGCTACAAACGGCAGCTTTTGGACTGTAAAATGTCAAATTTTTCAAGCTCGCTCGCTTCGCTCGCTCGCATCCAGCAGTTGAGCCCGGTGCGCCTCCCCCTTAATTTCTAAAGCGAAAAACATAGCTACGACGGCAGTTGTTGGACTCTAGAATGTCAAAATTTTCAAGCTCGCTCGCATTAAATCGTTATGCCATTCTCCTAATGTTGCTGACAGTAATTGCCAGTAGTTGCGCCCGATGCCCCCACCCCTTAATTTCCAAAGCGAAAGATAAAATATAGCTACAAACGGGAATTTTGGGATTGTAAAATGTCAAAATTTTCAAGCTCGCTCGCTTCGCTCGCTCGCATTGAATCGTTATGCCACTCTCCTAATGTTGCTGCCAGTAATTGCCAGCAGTTGCGCCCGATGCCCCCCTTAATTTCCAAAGCGAAAGGTATAGTTACAAACGGGAGTTTTTGGACTGTAACATGTCAAAATTTTCAAGCTCGTTCGCTTCGCTCGCTCGCATTGAATCGTTATGCCACTCTCCTAACGCTACTGCCAGTAATTGCCAGCAGTTGCGCCCGATGCCCCCCCCCCCTTAATTTCCAAAGCGAAAGATGTAGCTACAAACGGGAGTTTTTGAACTGTAAAATGTCAAAATTCTCAAGCTCGATCGCTCGCATTGAATCGTTATGCCATTCTCCTAATGTTGCTGCCAGTAATTGCCAGCAGTTGCGCCCGATGCGCCGCCCCATTAATTTCCAAAGTGAAAGATATACTGTTGCTACAAACCCCTTTTGGGGACTGTAGAATGTCAAAATTTTCAAGCTTGCTCGCTTCGCTCGCTCGCATTGAATCGTTATGTCATTCTCCTAATGTTGCTGCCAATAATTGCCAGCAGTTGCGCCCGATGCGCTCCCATTTATTTCCAAAACGAAATATATAGCTACAAAACTCCAGTTTTGGAACTGCAGAATATCAAAATTTTCAAGCTCGCTCGCTTCGCTCGCTCGCATTTTATTGTTATGCCATTCACCTTATGTTGCTGACAGTATATAATTTGTCGATCATTTCACACCGTCATTCCATAATCCATGTAAGGAAAACTTACAATGTTCCTCAATGACTGCGTTGTTGAATGTATCACATTCCGTAATATATTGTAGTCCCATTATTGCTCACGCACACACGCACAAGCATACAGACCGTCAAAATTACTTTATGGTTCCCGCCATGTTTCGACCCACCGTACGCCACTTTACATATATATATATATATATATATATATATATATATATATAATAGATGTGTGTGCGTGTGTGTGTGTGTATATATATGTGTATATTGTGTAACATATGCATGGTCTAATCTTGAGCCCCCTCCAATGTTTGCCCCCCCCCCCCCAAATTCAAAACTGCTTCCGGCGCGCCTGTTTTAAACTGTTATTTGATCTTATTCTAATAAGACGTAATATCATGGACTGCTTTTTATGTTCTCCATTACGTTAGTAGATGCCAGGAAAACATCACTTACGGGGTTCAAATAGCTAAAAAAAAAAAAAAAAAATCGGCGCGACGCCACGCGGCTCCACGCGGCTCACAGACATCGCCTTGTGGACGATGCTCTGCATCGCCATTGGGACATCACAAACCCAGGGACCGCGGAGCCAGGGTCGGCAAAAAAGATAAAAAATAGAGCATGTAAGTATGCTTAAAATCGCAAGCTGGCAACCCTAAAAATGAAAAATCTCCCTACTGTGGGAGGGGGATACCCCCCCCCCCCCCTTGGAAAAAAGCTAGATCCGCCCCTGGAGACTCTCATCAAGTGGAATGTATTACACTCATGCAGTTTAAAATGTAGGGTATACCTGCAACTTCGTGTGTGCTGCAATATGCCATTGCAGCCAGAGTAGACCTACTGTGGGTGCCAAATTCATGCCATTGACCTACATACATCATATAGCAAATCTACACAAATCACTACTAGTATATTTCCCTTCTCCCTCCCCCCCCCCCCCCCCCCACGGAAACACGAGCGAAGCCAGTCCTCATGATACAGTCACAGCTCATGGACCATTATGAAAACGAGATACTTGCATATACATTGCTACTGCCCCCTCCCGTCCTACTGAGGGAAAATACAGATTATAGGGCTAGGATATGATGGGGCGTGTGCAAAGTACACACTGAGGACTAAACTTTGTACACATAGATGTACATGTACTATTTACATTGATTATCATTAATGTCTCTTAGCAAAAGGTTTCAACCCCTACCGTAATCTGAAACAACGTGTCAACCATATTTTCCGTGTGAGCATGCTGCCAAATGTGAAGGCTGACAGACCAGTATCGTTTATAGTCAGTACTGTGTCAGGAGTATCTGCCTAATAAACACTATTGTTGGCGTCTGCTTCTTTCAAGATGAAATCTCCTCCAAGAAATAAGCTACTGTTTACCGGTGAGTGTATTAAACCATGGTAAAGAAAGACTATACGTTAGATTTTGTCATTGGTATTTGAATGAACATGCCCTGATATAATGCAAAGAGGACTGTTATCAACTTTACGTTACAACTTACTAAAAGGTATGTTTCCTCGAGCGTAAAAATGAGGTGGGTATTTTGTCATCTGTTTCAATGTACAATTAACCTTCGAGGGTAAGTTCCAATAGTGATGGTTGATAGTTTCTTCCATGCAGGAAGGCACTGAGAAAGTGGAACTTATTCCATTTTTTATGCAATTGTGACTTGGGTACAAAAGTGTGCTCTTCTTGTTAAATAGCTGAATTAGACAGACCAATGATTACAAATTCATTCGCTATCTAGATACAACCAAAGAAACAATCAATTCAGAGTAACACATAGGAGGAGATGGAGTAATACTCTTCTGTCGATAACAAGAAAGTTTGATGTTTTCTGTAACTATGTCTCTTCTACGAATGGCACTTACGATAAACTGTTTAATGAACTAAAGTTCTTCGAATCACGCTAACTGATAAAGTTCCATTCTGTTGTGCTACAGGATGGGGTCTTCTTTTGCAAGATGAATAACAGGAGAATACGTTTCCTGGCGACAGTACTGATGATGTGCATCAGTAACAGTCTGGCTTTGGAAGTATACAAGTTCTACCAAGGGAGAAATGTGTCGCTGAAGTTCCATCAGCCTCTGTCCAGTGGCTCAACCTTCGAGTATAAGATTCACTTGATTGACGCCTCATGCTACTTCTGCAAGAATGGAACCATGGTTCCTGGCTGCCTCACACCTCAGCAATTCAGACGTTTCTCCGTTCATAGCGAAAGATCACCAACTGACTTGTTGGTGACTCTCAGCATTGACACTATCAATTCCGAGGACAGTCAGTTTTACCTGTTTGTCCTAAGAGAAGACAGAAACGGGGGAAGTTATTTTTACAGTCAAGATGTCTCTATTCAAGTTCATCGCTCACCAGGCCCAGCAGAATGCACTATGAAAACGTCTGAGTATTCACCTGCATGGAATGAGGTAAACTGCACATCTTCTCTTGGCAGCGACGGAGAAGGTTCTCTCTACTGCTTTCAAGACAAAGATAAAGCTGCATTCAAAGGACCCCCCGTGCGACTTAAGGGTTATGTGACCAGTATCTTCTGGATGAATGCCCGTCTGCCCATCAATTGCTGTTCATACGAAGCAACATTTCCAATAACACCTAAGTCTTGTTCCCAATTTGTATACCCTTCGACACATACTGGTAACTCAGACCCTTCCCACAATTACATGACATCATTACCTTCTGAACAAGGAATAACTGAACAAATTACTTTCTCGCAAAAAGTCGGAGAGGAAAGCAACCGTGTGACCGTCACACAACATAAAGGCTTTACCAAGCATGCCAAGAAGACTTTTGCCCTAGTGATAATATTTTCACCTTTTCTGATTACATTGTGCTTGTATAAGCCAGCTCACAGTTAGCTCATGGGCACATTGGTACAAATTACCTTTCATTTTCAGTTCTCAGTTAGTTATAGGCACTTCACACGTTTTTAAAGCAGGATTACACACAAACATGCCCACAATGTATGGAATTCACGTTCAAACAAAGAATAAACTTACCCAGAGCTTCCTGTATTCACCCCCAGTTGCACCCATGGTGATCCTACTGTCTCATTTGAACATGTTTTAATTAAATACGAATACCTTGCAATGCGTAAAGGAGAAAATGATGGCGGATGGGTCCTCTCGGAGAGCAGGAGTAGGTCCTTAGATTAAAGGGGTCATTTAGTTTTGGTTGAGTTATAATTTCAAGTTTCTTACATTTTTGGTGAGGTAATGAGAAACCTCTAATGAAACATGAAAGAGCATGTAATTCCATGAGGAATTCAATGTTTATTTGGTGAGGGTTGGTTTTGGGATGGCTGAGATATCCAAAACAGAGCGATTCTAATAGGTGTGGGACCCACACTTTATTACGATTGCTTTGTTTTACCTTGTTTTTGGATGTTTCAGTCATTCCGAACCCGATTTTCATCAAATAAGCTTTGAATGCCTCTTAAAGTGGTATGCTCTGTACTATTTCATAAGTGTTTTCTTGTTATCTCGCAAAAAGTTTAAGGCCCATTTCTCATCTCCACCAATACTGTACTATCCCTTTAAGCTTTAGTAGGCCAAAATGAGATCATAATATAGTGTACTGGCATGGCCTATGCTTTAATGGAAATGTGCCCAATTTTACTAACGGAAAACTTATACTCATAAAGATAAAATGCAAATACAGTCTGCAGTTCTAACAAAGTCCTCGGGACCGGCAGCTTTCTTTCGCTCTTTCAAAACTAAGTTATAACAGAACAAACGATAAAAAAGAGAAAGGATAATAATCATTGGGGCCTGAATTTTTACATCGTTGAACAGGAACTTCGTTATAACTGTGTTCGTTATAACGGGCGTGCACTGTAGGTCTATACAAAAATTTAGATAAATCACTAGAAATCCGTAAAAGTTGACATGTTCATGTTTATTAGACCACGCACTGTTTAAAGTTACTCAACGTACCAGTCTGTTATAGTTTGCTAACTTATTAGAGCACGGAAAGGGCCCTTAATTCTGTACCCATTGTAACTTACGCGCGTTTCCAATTTTTTTAGAAAAAGGGGGTACATTTTTTTGACTTAATTCGTGGAAAAAAAATCCGATTAATCACTGAAATATAAAGGCGTCTTGTAAGATTTTCCTTGAATCTTTTTTAAATTAAAGGAATAGTGTTCAAATCTTTCCCCAACAATACTAACCAGGGTCATAGTTTGAACCCCATCTCATCCTCCCCCCCCCCAAAAAAAAAAAAAAAAAAAAAATATATATATATATATATATACATATATATATATATATCCGGAATAGGGGTAAACAGTGCGGATTCTTGGTGTTTACCCCGATTCTCTCGAATGTGCTTACTGTGCACATTTTGCTGCAAAATATGCCGGGCTGTTTTGTGGTACATTCAACATGAGAAAGTCCCCCAAAATACTCATTTCTGTGCAAGTGCTGAAATCGAAGACGCTCTTCACCATTACACTCTTCTTTCATTATGGTTTTATTGTGTAAGCTTCTCTTTAAAAAGGAAAAAAAAAACTTGGGATAATATTGAGGGCTTCCCCTCCAAAAGTCTGTAATAAGGGGTCTTTTCATCCTAAAAGGGGGTATGGTACAATTTGTGCAATATGTACATGGGTGACCACGGGGGGGGGGGGGGGGGGGGCATAAGCCATCGCCATGATTGATATTCGATTGTTCATAATATATTGCCTTGCTGACTTCCAGAATATTGTATATCTCACAAAGTATAATCCCCACATTCCGTCATAGCGCGTGGTGATCACAGTATTCTAAATATGATCGATGTCGCCGTCCAAATTTACTCCTTTCTTTTTTTTTTACTCCTTTCCAGGTTCTGGAATAATCATTTAGTTGCTATATTTCCTTCTTTATTTCTGCATTAGCGCGTTATGGCTTAGGTGTTTGTAACTTCACTTGATATTTTATCGTAATCATGTGCAACAGAGGTCTACATTTGTGGTCATGTTTTCAAAATAACCCCAATGTCATCAATCACCGAGTACCATCTAACCATCGTGTAGACCGCTGAATCAATGAACCCGTTAGCTGCCAAAGTGTTCGCCAGTGTCACATAATCATTATGTAAAATAGTCATTATGTACCTCTAAAAGTGTGCACGCCTACCATCATAATTTTGACTATGAGGCTTGAGCTATATGAAAAAAAAAAAGAAAAGATAACAACTTCATAGTGTGACAGTCTTCGGCTGTTAGGCAGCGCTGCAGGTCCCATGCTAGCCACCTGTACCATTCAACCACGTATCTCCCACTCCTGAGAATGATTCTTGCCTTTGGTTAAATTCTAAGTAGATGAACAAGAAAATAATTAAATATCACAACACTGTACATGACTGAGACTTGACTCAGGTAGCTATCACAGAAGAATAGACTATTCGCGCTGCATCGCGGATGTGCTGATCTGCCTTTCACTCATTCTACTTCCTATCATCTCCCTCTCCTTCTCTGTCCCTCTCTCTCTCTCTCTCCCTCTCCCTTCTCTCTTCACTTCCTTTACATCACACTCTATTACTGTTCTTTACAGGGTGACTTCTCACTTGTGTATTTTTCTTCTTCTTCTTCTTCTTCCTTCTTCTTTTCTTCTGTTCTGCCCCCTGTATCTGTCTCTCTGTATGTGTCTCTGTGTGTGCGTAATGTTAACAGTGATATAATAAGTGTATTATTATATTGTTAAATTTGCCGTTTTGTACTTATTTTCTATTTCTTGTATATAATGTGTATCATAGCAAAAAGTGCTGCATTAGTAGGGTTCTTTCTTGCACCCCTTAACTGTTTTTATTTCAATTTCTCTGTGCACAGTGTATAGTTGGTAGTATTATATTACGTGGAATGTGCTGTAATTTCGTCGTTTGTGAACCACGTCATGTATAGTGTTTGGAAATGTAAAAAAAAAAATGAAATTTAATATAAGGACAATATCATGAGTCATAATAACTTGTTCAAAATAGTATATTCTAGATTTATTAAGAATATAAAAACAATGCATTTACAGTGCATTATATTCTGTAGTATTTCCCCATTCCGCAAACAATATAATTTAATGTGTATCATGTAGATAGGTCCCTGGCCTGCCACGTGTTCAAGCTTTTGCTTATAGTGGCAGTCCTTCTTCCGCATAATTTCTTAGGTAATTATTTGGAAATTTGGTAATACGAGTGATATTTTGTTAATGATATTAATCAACACATTGATTTTTCTTCTTTTAATCATGTACATTGTAATCTGCTTACTGATATTCTATGTGATATTACTGAAAAGAATCTTGATATGAAATTGTGTTGGAAGAAAGATAAAATCAAAGAAACAAACTGGAAGAAGTTATGTCATCATGGCCATATGGCTGTATAACTCTTTTATTTATATCCAATTTATCCATTCAGTTCACCTTCTGGTAGATGCATGCACAACATTTTGAATCAGTATATCACTTTTAGCAATGATTGTGTACGATTCTCTTCAAAGAAAAGTACATTTTCCTGTTTTGTAAACAGGTACGCCCCTTAAAAGCAACAATTAACGACGTCCGGTACACTCAGAGATTCCATAAATCCACTACAGCTTTTCTGTAAATACTTCGTTAGAAAAATTGCATTTGTGATAAAAAGATGAATAAATACCTCATATTTTCAGAAGTGTAAGTTGTCAGAATGACGCAAGCATACTTTTAATCTCAATGAATGTGACAATGAAAGTGCAATGTAACATGAATTAATGGTATTGATGGCTCAATCAACTGGCCAATATTTCATAGAGACATTTAGAGGTCCATTGTGATGTCATTTAGCTCTCAATGGCACCTTTTCAACAGGTCTTGTGCACAATTCATCTAATGTGCAACTGGTGAAATTTAGAATTCTTTGATTCAAGAGCACGCTCAACACACATCAAGGAACATGATATCTCATACTGTAATGATAGTGTAAATGACGTACGTCTTTTGACCATCAGTGAAAAAAAAACGAGCAGACTGTGTAAAGTTATGCAGCCACTATACTACACAACCTAATTGAACAATCAATGCATGTTTCAAGCCACTGAAAACACACAAAACGAACACCTACATGTACATCGTTCATAGTAGGAAACTCAGACAACAATGCAAGTGTTCTGCAAATATCATCACATTCAAAGGTCATAAACAAACTGCTCATGTGAACAGCCGTATTTGCATTACGCTATCATTTTACACCAACTTCGGAATAAACAAGTGATATACCCGATGATAAACGCTTAAAACACACACACAGTACATACACACACATACACACACCCTCATTGTACAGACAACCATATTAAGTTCGTATCTAAAAGTACCTTCACATGACTGTGAGTTTGACTGACGCTGCATGTCATATCCTACATATGCATGTCATATCTACAACACACAAGTGCACTAAAATTGCGACATTGTCAAATCATATCTCCGATGTAACTGCGTCAATCTGCGATATGACTCAGCAAAACTATCTCCCCCATCATCTCCCTATCTTGATGTTTCTACCTATGATTATTACAACTGTCCCGAACAGATGGACTGATTAAAAGCTACAATGGGCTAAATATGACAAATTATAACATTTTCGCAGAAAACGTACATGTGACTTTTTCCTTAATTTTTTTAACAAATATACATAATATATATATATACGGATAATACGGATAATACAATACGGATGAACCTGCTGTCAACCGAGTGAACTTGTTCCAATACTTCTGTCTAAAGCTCTTCCTTTGAGGATATCGAGCACTCTTCATAGAAGGATAGAATCACCAAGTGTGTATGTATATATATATATATATATATATATATATATATACGTATACAGCAAAGAATTCATTGTAATTGTGCACTGTGCTCTAAACTTTCATTTTCTTATTTTGAAACTGGACAGTTAGATGTCAATGATATCGATTCAATTCAACAGGTGACACAGATATAGACTGTACATATTTGTAAATCATATTGTTAACAATTGTAAGAAATACAAATAAGAAAAATTATTTTTTTTTTGTTATAGAGTTTCTTATAGAATGACCGTACCTATGATAGAAACTGTACGTATGCTTTCCAATGGTGACAGAAAGTTAATTTAGTGACGGTACAGACTGATCCATTGAAAAGTGGGACTAGTGAAACGTGGATCATTCAAAAAAACAACTGTTCATTTTCATATAGTCAAAAAAATGTATCAATCGATATATAAATATATATAATCATATATATATATATAAGGTGGACATGTGGGCTCGGCCTTGTGCGTTGTGGGTGCTGCATTATCTTTATGTATAGGTGTGACGGAGAAATGACTGCTCGCAGACGTTGCAGTATATGTTCACTAATAGCCTTTAATTATCCCTAGCTTAAGTCTCTTTAAAGGGCTTTTAACGCGTTGGGGGTATGCCTTCTGTGTGTGGTGTCAGTGGATCGCACTATATATATATATATATATATATATATATATATATATATATCCTACAGTTGGAGCATTTTCTAACTAATCCATATGATGCAGGAAGAGTTATAAAACATTGTAGAAGATCATGTTGATTATCTTTTTAAAATATTCAAATTCAAACTCAAAATGCGATAAATTTTACCGCAAAGACACTATTCACTGACCTGTGAGTACTTGAAAAATATGGTTACAAAATAACAACGCATACAACACACATAGTTGATAAAGCAAAAGAAAGAGAGGAAAGACAAAAAGAAGGAATTCACACATGACCAAAGGACGCAGTATTGTTGGAGGATAAAAGAACACGATGACATAACATAACAACAAATCAAAGAGAAAGGAGAAGGGGCAGAAGACAAAGGAAGAAAGGTCGGTGAACTCGCCATATGCCATCGCCAGGACAGGTAAAGGACGAAAGCTTTTATAATATGCAATTCCATCATCTAGCGTTATGTATAAGTAATTATATTCTTAGTATTTATCTATAGTTATAAAATGTAATGAACCTCTAAGATTTCGTCAAACTGTTATCTAAGTAATTAAAAAACGCGGGTGCATTTTGGGTATTCACAGTCCTCATTTAAAAGGGAGATGGAATTCATTGGATCGTCGTGTGGATAGTTGTGCATGAAACTATTTCGAATTAAGAAATGTTGAAAGTATTTGAAATCTTTATTCTATTTGGAATTATTTTTAGACATAATTTGGCCAAGTTATAATAAATACACATATTTTGTTTTAGAAATTTTATGTTCAGGAAAGAGGGCATCAGAATGTACTCGGATACGAAAATTAAAAACAATTCTGAACGTAATCTCTCGATTTTTTTACCGACAAAGAAAATATATTTATGATGTATTGTCCCAGGCAAGGATCCATAATTTACGCAAGGAATTTTCATAAAAATGAAGGAAGACGACATTTCAATCCTTGCTGTACCCCTATATTACGAAAACTTATTTTGCAAAAATTATTAATAATTGACATTTCCATAATTATGAAAGGTCATTGCTGCAGTCCTCATATTTAGTAAGGAAGATTATATCAGTGATCTTTATTTCTTAGCACCCATTTAATAGTTGTTTTGTTTCATGACTTAAAGGAAGCATGCCCCTTTTGCAAACATTACTAGATTTTTGGTTGTTAAAGAGTAGTGTCTCTAAATATCGGTCATTCACCTATAAAATAAAAAAAAAACCAAAAAACAACTTGTCAGTTCAGAATACGCTCCCTTTGTATAGGACTGGAATTTCGGGGGATCTGAATGAATGCACTGAAAATCCATAGAATTGTTTTGTTCCCCACCATAAAGGAGTCTCCAGTTTTGTTCTGAAGAATTGTTTAAGATATCCTCTTTCTATACAATAGAGCCTATGTGATTTCCACAAAAGAACTAATTTCAGGGTTGCAAAAGGTACACATGAGCTCTAAAGACTCTAAGAATTACTGATAGTTATGCATGCATCCATGGTAAACAGAAGCATTCATGTATAAATACACTTAGAGCCATACAGCTCCCTGAAATGCTTATCGATGTGTTTATTTCAAACTTTAGTATCCATTCATAAACTATACCCGTTATGCAGTAGCAACAGACTATTATCTAGAAGGTCCTAAACTGATGACAGTTCAAACGCCTGTTGTGATATAAGACACCATAGGCCGATGAACAAGACGAATGGAACTCATTGTCTGGTAATCTTAGACTCAGTCCTTTTCTACCACGTTTTGAATCATCATCCATTAAAAGACTATTGTCTCAATGTATCACTCATTAATAACTCGTGCCCATCATGCTCATCGATTTACTTTCATCGCACAAAGCACAGCAGTGGTCTGCCGTTAATTGTTTAAAGTCAATTTTTGTTAGATATCTACAGCTGCAAACTTCCAAACACTACTAACAAAAGACTAATCCCTTCTTTTCTCTCAACAAAATCGCATTTAGGTTCCCCTTCAACGTATTTTCCTCTTTTCTGTTTAAATGATATTGAATATACTTGAAGTTCCAGTTGTTGTTGTTTTGTGTGTGTGTGCATGTGCTCTGTCCCTTTGATTAAAAATAAGAGGGTATTATACCATATCTCCAAGAGGCTGTTATCCAAGTCAAGCAAACTGCTTATTGATAAGGGTCTCCGCCACCCAGCACATGTGTGTCTTGAGATACGATGAAATGACGCATACTTCTTTAAAGTACGCTTCAGCTACTATTCTAAATATTTTGACATGACCACTGTTGATTTGTCATGAGGATGTCACTTTGTATAGAAAGAGTACAAACTGAAAACAAACTAAAACAAATTTAACTTAAAATTGTTAACCAGAAAATATCAATTGATATGTATTTTTCTGTAATTGTTCCTTATTTGGATTACTGCTGTACGGTCTGGGGCAACGAGACTAAAACATGTACGCAAAGACTGCAGAGATGCCAGAATAAGTTTGCTCCGTATAAATTCTCCTCTTCTTCTCCCCTGTTGAAAACGCGTCGGTGGCAATCAATCGAACAAAGACTTAAATACCAGCAATGTATAATGGTTTACAAGATTTTAAATGGCAGAGTGCCAGCTTATTTAAAACCACTCATCACCATTAGACCAGTATACTACAATGCCAGATTCGCAGTCAACAGCCCCCTCTTTGTGCCTACACCACGGACAGAATATATGCGAACATCTTTTTCTTACCAGGGAAGTGCAATATTCAACAACTTACCAATATTCTTATGGTGTATACAAACTTGCCCCTCTTTTGAAAGATTTGGAAAATTATGTCGTCAGTTGAGTTACACGTTTTAAACAAATACTTATCATGATACAATGGTTATTTATTGATTGTTTTAGCAATTCTTTAAAACTGTTTATGTTGGGTTTTTTAATGACTTTTCTTTTTGCTTCCATTAACCCCTTTTATGGTATTTTAAACTCAATTTTTATTTTTCGTGTGTCATTACAGTAATATTTATTACACAGTTGTTATTTTTCAATAATACACTTTGTCTATGCCGAATTCAGGATACATTTTATGTCAGTCTCCATGGTCCAGTATCTTTTTAAACGTGTGTTGTTTTGTGTATATGTGCTATACTTGTATTATGATTTTTTTTATGAAGTCTATTGTAATCCAATGTTTTATCATGTATATGTATACAGGGCCCCCCCCCCCCCCCCCTGGAAAGCAGTTGAGAAATAGAGTGGACTACCCTATTTAAATATGACGGAACAAATTAACAGCATCAGCCCCCTTCCTCATAAAAAAAAAAAAAAAAAAAATTATGAAATCTCTCATATCCATCAACTTCCACTATTGACGAAAAGAGTGGAAAATAAAAAAAAAAATACATGAGCATCTCTATATCAAAATGTAAAACTCGCAAACTGCTCCTTGTCCTTCCATATGATAATGATAATAATGATATCATCATTACTACTATCATTATTATCATTATTGTTATTATCATTATTATCATCATCATCATCATCATCATCATTGTCACCATCATCATCAATATTATCAAAAAATTGTCTTAGGCTAGGCCCTTCCAATTTAGTACTTTAACCTATCGTCTAACTTGTGCACACTGTTATCAAGTAAATTTTTATCCGCTAATGTATCCATGTGGCAATCTTAATAAAGTTTCCCACTGGCAGTGGCATGTGAACATTCTACCTAATGTGCAGGCTGACAGGCCACCATCATCAGAACATTCAGCAACGTTTCAGGGATTTCAACGTTGAGTCTCCATCTCTCTCTCAAACCTTCACCCTCATCAGTAGACTCCTGTATACCGGTATATGTGAGTGTATTACTGCTTTTTTCAAGGCCAAGCAAAACGTTGCCATTGGTATTCAACAAAACATGTTTTACTTTATAGCATAATGTAGATGTGTTATCAATTTTACATTACAGCTAAAATAGGGTTCTGATTTCCCCAAGTGTGAAAAGTGGTAAGTAGAATATATATGAAGAGCTTGCAACCGAAAGGCGCTAAATGCATTTTAGCGCCTTTTGGAAGAAAGATCTTCATAT
Organism: Diadema antillarum; assembly: GCF_040938485.1. Classification (NCBI taxonomy): domain Eukaryota; kingdom Metazoa; phylum Echinodermata; class Echinoidea; order Diadematoida; family Diadematidae; genus Diadema; species Diadema antillarum. Next base: position 2,876,879 of record NW_027271204.1, read on the forward strand.
ATATATATACATATATATATATATATATATATATATATATATATATATATAATATGCTTTCCAAGTGTTGGACTTCAAATGTTGTCATTATAAGAAGAACGAGTCTCAAATACGCCATGGATCCAACAAGAAGGTTTTTTTATTACACTACACTGACGAAGGCCTGAGGCAGGCTGAAAATTTTGTGATAAAAAAAGCCTTCTTTCAGATGCAAGTTTTTTTTCACTTTGTCTCCCTCTACAAATTAAATTTGTTAAGATCGCAACTGCTGATCTATGAATTAACAAACATGTCGGAATAAAGTGCACATTTCCTCGACTTGTTACTGACTTATGTTAGGGGTAATATTATTCCCCCTGACTTCTGAAAGAGAGAAGTCGAGTGCTCTTTTATTATGTGAGAAAAGTGAAAATAACTTGAATTTTCTTTACACTTTCTTTATATAGTTGTACTCATATGATATCACAATCTATAGTAGTCTTCTCATCCAGCCATGACTGAGCAGAAACTTCAAAAATTCATAACTTTTGAACGGATTGTCCGATTTTCCTCAAACTCTCATTGATGTGTTCCACTAATATTGTTGCATTCACTCAACCCACATGTCTATGAAGGTGAACTTGTCCTTCAAATATACATGAACTATTCATCATATGCTGATGATACTTGTCTCTATTATGCTAGTAATGATCTTGAGTCCGTAACTGAGACGTTGAATGCAGATTTGTCGATGATTGATGAATGGTTGTTAAAGAAGGAATGAATTAGCTCTTAATGTTAACAAATGTGAATTTCTTTTGATCGGAACTAAAAAACGACTGAAGTCTGTCAAAGTTCCAGATGTATTTATCAAAGATATCCCAATTTCCCGGGTCACTCACTATAAATACCTGGGAGTTTTCATAGATGAATATTTCGGTTGGGATAAACATGGTCAGTTGATATCTTTTTTCGTCTCACTATTTCAATTAAACAAGGACATACATTCTTCTCCAACAAGACAATCTGATAAATTTCATTTATGTAATCCTAAAACAGTGATGGCTCTAAAATCTATCAGACACACCGGACCCGATGTTTGGAACTCTCTTCCTTCTGAAATTCGAAGTTTTAAGTCCTTGTATTCTGTAAGGAAAGCTGTAAAAACAATGTTACTTTTTCGATATCAGTAATTTCGTTGTCATTGTTTAGTATATGATTAGTAAGTAGAAGTATCGCCGCATTACATCTATTATGTAATCATGTATCCAACTATGAACTGCAACTGTTCACCTGTACCTATAGGTGAGAAATACTTTGTCGTGCCTTATTAATCAGTGATCCAGGTGATCTAACTTTGTGTAAGCCGTTAGTAAAAGCAGACATACCTCTCCTTTCCCTTTCTCCTTTCTGCTATCCTATCTCTACGCAAGTCATCCCTCCCTCATATTTTGTCTATGTGTATTATGTACGAGGGCTGCATGCAAATAAAGCCACGCTTATCAAGCTGTGACCCTACACTATTTTTCATTGTACGCTTGTATTACAGATACGATTCTGCTGTACAGTGTGTTGAGGCAATGCAGAAAAATAATATTTTATTAACAACTGATGATTATGTATATGGCTCCAACAAGTATGTATATAATGGGTACATGTATGTTCATGTACGATGATAATACAGGAATCAATAAATCAAATCAAATCAAATCAAATCAAATCAAATCAAATATTGAGTATTTGGGGGAAAAGATAGCCAAAGATATTTATATGTTGAAGAGAATAAAATATTGTGTTACTCAACAAGCTGCATCTACATTTTGCAAATCGTTCATACAGAGTATATTTGACTATTGTAGCATAATTTGGGGAAATGCTGGAAAAGGAAGACTGGATAGATTACAGAAATTGCAAAATAGAACTCTTGTATTGAAGAAGGAATGGAGTTTTCCCAGTCAGGATTTGTTATATATTTTGAAAATTATAATCTTTCTGATAGAAGAAATTAGTAAATTTTGTATATGATGTATACGATTGCATATGATACGATAACGGGAGAATTTTTAAAACAGTTTGTATTTTGAAAAATCTTATTAGTTAATTTTGTATATGATGTATACGATTGCATACGATATGATAACGGGAGAATTTTTAAAACATTTTGTATTTTGAAAAATCTTATTATGGTTTAAGAAATGTGTATAAATGCTTTGAGTTACCTAAACCGGAATAACTTTCCCTCTGTCATGTTACAGAATGGGGTATTGATGGATTGCGACAGGCGTTTCCCACCACTACTGACGGCATTTATGATTGTGTGGCTCAACAACAGTCTGGCTCTGGTTGTGGAGGTCTATAAGTTCTACGAAGGGAGAAACGTGTCGTTGGACTTCCATCAGCCTCTCCCAAGTAACTCCACCTTTGAATATAAGTTACACAAAAATTACGCCACGTGCTATTTCTGCAGGAATGGAACCATGGTTCCTGGCTGCCTCACACCTCTGCAATTCAAGCGTTTCTCCGTTCATAGCGAGAGATCATCAAGTTACTTGACAATAACTCTCAGCATACACACTATCAGCTCCGAGGACAGCCAATTCTACCTGTTTGCTCTGAGAGAAAACAAAAACGGGGAAATCTATTTCCACAGTCAACCCGTCTTTATTGAAGTCAATCTTCCGCCGGGACCAGTAGAATGTACCGTGAAACCCTCTGAGTATTCACCTGCATTGAATGAGGTAAATTGCACGTCTCTGCTTGCCAGCGACGGGGAAGGTTCTCTCTACTGCTTTCAAGACAACGATAAAGTTCCATTCAAGGGACTCCCTGTGCGGTTAAACAGTCATGTGACCAGCATTTTCTGGATGAATGCCCGTCTGCCCATCAACTGCTGTTCATATATACGAAGCATCATTTTCAGTAACATCCGAGTCCTGTTTCCAATTTGTGTATCACCCATCGACACACACTGGTGATTCAGACCCTTCCAACAATCACATGACATCATTACCTTCTGATCTGGAAATAACTGAACAAAAATTCGGAGAAGAAAGCAACAGCGCAACCATCACACCACATGAAGTCTTAACCGAGAACACTTCGATTGTACTAGTGATATTACTTCCACTTTCTCTGATTGCCTTGTGCTTGTATTGTTACACATAATTATTACAAGAAAAACGGCTACTCCTGTTCCAAATTAAAGTCATACAAACGTAGATTGCATAGGCATTATATATACAGACAAGCGCAGTATAGTATTAGACAGAAAGACTGGTGCATTACGTTCTGAATAATGTGAATCTCCCTGTATTGTTATGAACAGTAATACAATTTTGTGAATATTTCTTTTCATTTCATTTCGTGTATTTCATTTCCAGCAATGCAAAACATTTTCATACCCAAAGTATCAATACAATGTCATAACAAAGAAAAATAACTGAAATTAACAATACTACCCATCACAAAAGCAATTAATGAAAATTGAATCAAAGCTAAAGTAGCAGGAAATGGAGGAGACATGCTAAAAAGCTGAGCTTGTATTTTGCAGTCTCCTCGTGGAAAAAAAGACAAAATAATATCAAGGAAACAATTTGCTAGATATAATATAAAAGGTACACAACACATACAGACCTATACAAACAAACAAACGAACAGACGGACAAACAAACACAAGTAACCTCTCTTGTAAAGAGAAAGATAGAGAGAGAAAAAAAGAACACAGTTGAGGAAAAAGAGGAAAAGGAAAAATATCTTCATGTCTGTCTGAAAATGTAAATTCAATATCGTGTGATATTTACTCTATGACGGTAAATTTCTTCGCTGATTTTTCAAACAATGTGTTGGTTTTCTTTTTCTTTCTTTTTTGTGTGTATTTATTTGGCATCTACATTATCTGAAATATTGTAGAAATACTGAGGTAAGGTGGATTTGGTCTAATCAGGGTTCCAATCCTGTTTCCAATATTCACCCCCAGTTGTACTCGTGCTCATCCTATTATCCCATTTGAACGTGTTAAGAACACCTTACAATGCCTTAAAAATGATGGCGTGTCCTCTTGGAGAGTAGCAGTAGGTTCTTAGATGCTGTTTCCCGAAATGAGACGGTAATATACTGGCATAGCCTATGTTTTAACGGAAATAATATGTCCAATTTTACTGGTGGACAATTGATCCTCATAAAAATAGAATGCAAAACAGTCGATTTCCGTTGTAACGAAGTCCTCAAGACCGGCATTTTTCTTTCGTTTTATCGAAATGTTGTTATAACCGAACAAATAAACACCTAAAAAGAAAAATAGAACTGATAATATTGGGGTCCGAATGTTTACTCTTTGTAACCGAAATTTCGTCGTAACTGAGTTCGCTATAACGAGAGTGCACTGTAGACCTATACAGAGATATATGTAAGCACCGGAGATCCATAAAAAGTTTACATGTTCATATTTAGTAGAACATGCACTGCTTATACTCCAAACTACCGGTCTGTATCGCACGGGACACTCCGACGTGTATACATTTTATATACTAGTAGGCCTTACTCAGTCTACAACTGATTCACCAATAATATCATGGTAAGTTATGCGCGTTTCCGATTTTTCAGGAAAAAAGGGTATATTTCAGGGACTCAATTCGTGGGGCAAAAATCCGGATAGTCATTTAGATATTGGTGTTTTCAGGATCCTTCCCTTCCCTTCACTTCCCTTCTTTTTTTTCAGCAGTAAAGTTTTTTTTTCCTTCACCTCTTCCTTTACTAGAACATTTTGTACTCAGTCTCTTATGAAATCAACTCAGTGTATATAAATGTATACTCTCTGTATACCAGCAACTCCAAGTAATAACCAGCAGTGATATTGTTGAATAGTTCGGGTAGTTTTAAAACAAACATAGATATTATGCTGGAGTATCCACTGTTTTTTTTTCTAGAATCAGGGGCATTTAAAAAAAAAAAGGATAAGAAAGGGTATAACATAGGCTGATGTTTTTAATTTGTGTATGTGTGTGCGCTGAAACATAACTTTTTTTCGGTAGTATCCCTTATCCATGTTGAATTATTCTTTCCGTACAAATGTTATCCATGCTGATACAGTTTGATACAGTTTTGATACAGGGCGTGTCAGACAAAGGGATATGAAAGTATATGAATATATTTAATTTTGTTTCAGTACATTTTGTATAAATGAATATATGGCATTGTTTTTGAGGGGTGTAAAAACTGATTAAGGATTGTGTAGATGGTGTGCTTTGATAAACCGTACAATCTTAAAGAAGTACCTCAGAGATTTGACATTCTCTTTTGTAGTTCATTGCATAATCTTTCGGCACCGCCTGGCATTTTGGTTATGCATGCTATTACATAGTAACCACTCATTATCACGACAAGCAAAATGGTACATCTGTGTATCGACAGTGCCATGTAACGTAAATTGTGTGCTGAGAAGTTGACTTCCAGAGTGCTCACGCTGATCTCTCTAGGGCTGCCTTGTGGACCGGTCGCATTGGGCTGCTCCCCCGCCGTCTTGCCACGCGCGTCTATTTTGTGTATAGACATCACGACATCATGTGACCTAATTTTTGAAGGAATCCCTGCTGGGGTGTGTGCAAATCCCAAATGTGTGTCTGGTGGGATGGGGGCGCGGCGGCTACAGCGTGGGCGGCCCTGTGGGATGCCCGGCTGGGGTCGATAGGGTCCTCCGCAATGTTTCTAAAGGGGAGCGCCGAGCCCGGCCTATTGCAGGGCTCATTCATGTTGATTTGCTCATTGTTTGATTTTATGCAAGATTGTGTTTATACTCAAAATTGAAATATAAAAGCTATATAAATTCAGTGGTATTCTTATACTCCAAGCACACCGTGAGCTCTGTCTTGCTTGTTGCCTGATGTTTAGTAATGTTCTGAGCAATAGGTGTGCTTTTGTTGTTTTGTTGTTTATGTTTTCTCGTTTATGTTGTCGCTTGTCATACTTGTTACTCGTGTTTACAGTCAGCCATTAATCTATCTTCATTCCGTTGTTTGGTCCCGCTCTGCATATGCAAACTTTTGTTACTTCCCACTTAGGAGCCGACGCTCCATATAAATTCTAATTGTCATTATGGCACTGACAGCCAGTTTTGCTTTTCATTCTTTGGAAAATGATGATTTTATTGACCTCTTTGGAATCAATCAGAAGGGTCCACAAAACAACAATAACTCATTTCGATACTTTGCAGCAGATACTATCAATTCTTTCTTTAGTAGTTTGAATATTAATGAAGAAAATACATTGTCAGGTTTCTGATTATTTAAAGATTAATCAGTTTCAGTCTTTAGAGAAATAAATGATTACTTTTCGTAATGCACTTGAATGTTAAAAGTTTTAATGGTAATTTTGATCATTTACATCTCTTACGGGGCTTTGTAATACTGAGACATGGCTTACTCAAAATTCTGCTGATTCTTTTGTACTTCGCGGTTATGACCTTATTATAAACAATAGAACTAACAAGGAAGGAGGAGGATTCGCATTTTATATCAAACGATGAACATATCGATTATTTTGTTCACACCGAATTTAATTCCATCAATAAAATCCTAGAAGCTCTTGTTATTTAAATAAATGTGCCAAAGTCTTTGTAGACCTCCTATTTACAATAGTGCATTTTTTTAGAAGCTCTACAGGATCTAATCCATAACTCAATTTTTGTTAATAAAGAATGTTTATTCGCGTTTTTAATATAGATATTCTTAAATGTCACACATGCAAATAACTCTCAGAAATGACTTGACAGAATGTTTTCAGCCTCTATTCTGCCATTTATTACTAAACCACCCGAGTAACAAATAATACAGCTTCTCTTCTATTGATGATATATTTGTAATGTTATGCCTTCTCCTAAATCGAATATTATTTTGTCTGATATATCAGGCCATTTCCAAATTTTTACTTCCGTCTCAGTCACCTCGAAAGCAATTAGTCCCATTAGAGAAGCATTCAGAAAATTAATACTAAATAATTTGCGGAACTTAAAGAACAGTTTGAATGAAGAAACTTGGAGAGAAGTAAGTTGCACTCACGATACTGATTTATCGTTTGATTTTTTATAAAATTTGGAATTCTCATTTAGATAAATATATTCCTTAGGTTTGAGTGATACAGGATTATAAAAGTTATTCTAGATTACCATGGATGATAAAATCTCTTTTACGAAAAAAATATTCAGATAAATCATCGTAAATATAATACATGAACAAAATTTTCTTACAAGAATACTGCGTCATGAAAAAAGAAGTATTACGCGGATCACATATCTATTTTTAAGCATGATATGAGTTACACTTGGAAATAAAAAACAGTGCTATTGATAAAAAATAATGATAAATTCTGTATAACAAGAGTTGAATTTATAAATAAGGAAATAACAGACCATGTGTTGAAAGCTGATGCATTTGACGTTTATTTTTCTCAAATTGGACATGATCTCGCCAAAAATATTCCTACATCTCAAAAGAAATTTATAACTTTCTTCAATCACTCAATTCTAATTCACTCTTTTTTTATCCAATTATTAGTTATGAGATGAAGATATCAGACAAGTTTAGAAAGTTAAAGAAGTTCTGGACCTGATTGTATTGATAATGTTATTTTGAAAAAAACGGATAAGAATATTGTTGAACCTTTAACTTATCATGCTTATACATGTATTTCTACTTTGTCACTAAGTAATGGTGTTGTTCCGTTGCAAATGGAAATTGCTAAAGCGATTCCAATATTCAAGAAAGGTAATAAAGAAGATATTTATTATTACAGACTTATTTCTTTGTTGTCATCGTTTTCTAAACTATTAGAAAAAGTTGTTTATTCAAGACTCGTTAAGCTTCTTAGTTGTTATGATATGATTTCCGATTAAAAATTCGGTTTTCACCAAGCATATAATACTTCTCAAGCAATTATCTCTTATCACTTCATACATTCTTATGGCAAGGCTGCCATACCATCAACCTTTTTCATTGCAATTTGTTATAAATTTTGAAAACATTCTTCTTCTTCATCCCTATCGCTATAAATTATGAAATTTTGTACTTAGTTATAAATGATTTATACCTGTTCGAATGTAAAAGTCTGAAAATCATCCGGAGTCTCCTTTAGTAACTATGACCGTAGGCAGATTTTTTTTTTTGAGGGGGTGGGGGGAGGGGAGTAAGAATACCTAAAACAGGTCAAAGAGTAACGTACAAACGAGGGTATTTTGCCATTTTTTAAATTAACATGGAAGGATGTGAAGCACAAGTTTCACTGAATTTTGTTTATTTTTCATAAAAAACTCACACACGCAAACACAATTAAAGATCGTGAAAAGTTCAGGGGGTGAGGGAGGGCAAGTGACGGGGTAATACCCTAGCAATATAACTCTCATTTTCCATCTCTCTTATTTTCCTTATACCATCATTTCGACACCATATACAATTAATTGGTCTATAATTAAGGTGGGGCTGTCTGTCGGTCTCGTGGGCCTTCTTTGCATAGTGTCTGTGTCGTAGGCTTTGTTTGCGTAGTGTCGGCGAGTTGAGCCTTTCGCGCGTAGTATCGAACTCATGGGCGATGAGAGATTGTAACTTATTGAACAGCAAAATCTACAATATCAACGGCATCAAGTATGTATTTCTACACGTGTGACTTTTAGGCGGAAGTTCTGTCACGCTAAGGGGGGGGGGGGCGAGCGACATTGTTACCATGTTTTTTTTTTTTTTAATAAAACTGTCCTCTTCATGCCCCCCCCCCCCCCCCAAAAAAAAAGGAAGTATAAAAAAATAATACAGGTCAAAAACGATGTATGGTTTAATTTTAGATGCCATCGTTCTATCGCGCTGGTGGACAAGATGTAAGTTTTTCCCCTTTTCTTTCTCGCTTCACTAGGTAAGTGGGCCTTATTAGATATCCTATATGTCTGCTTATAACCGCCTGCTTAGAGCTCAATTTGTAATATTCTCTGTAACTGTAATGTATGACATTCAAAGGATGAAAACGTTTTATATCGCAGCGATTCACCGCGATTTGTGGCTTGTGTTTGCAAAGTCATTCCCTTCAAAGCAGAACATTTTTCATGAAATAGAATAGCTGTTTTCATTAATGCATCTTCTTTTTCGAATCTTAAAACGCTACCTTGATAGGCGATTACTGTTTTTTTTTTTGAATTTAGAATTAAATCGACACCTGTGCAAACGAATGACTACTTCCCCTCTATATCATGTAAAACAGGTGTGAACTGCAATATTGACCATTTTGTGAAATATTTTCTTGTAAATTTCATTTCACAGCCTGGTATTTTCCTATGTTGGTTGATCTGAATGTCCACATCATTTTATTTATTTTTTTCTCAGTAGGTGTACACAGGTATGTGTTTTCCTGAAAGCCTAGGGAAAGGAGGGTGTTTTGGCATTTTCGAAATTAATGTTAAACATCTCAAGCACTTTTACTGAATTTGGTTTAATTCTTTCATAAACACTCACACACGCAAACACAATTAAAGATCTTGAACCGTTCAGGGGGTGAGGAAGGACAATTGACGGGGTATTACCCCACCAACTCTCCTTTTCCATCTCTCATATTTTCCTTTTGCCATTATCTGGACACCCTATACAAATAATTGGTGTACAGGTGGCGCTGTTCATCCTGTCACTCTCGTGGGCCTTCTTCGCCTAGTGTCGGTCTCGTATTAAGCATCTTTTGCATAGTGTCGGTCTCGTGAGCTTTGTTTGCGTATTGTCGGTCTCGTGAGCCTTTTAAGCGTAGTGTCAGTCTCGTGGGCTTTCTTTGCATAATAGCGTTGGTCTCGTGAGCCTTATGAGCGTAATGTCGAACTCATGGGCTGTATAACTCGTAGGCTGTATTTTACTTGATGACGAACTCGTTGGCATTATTTACTCAGTGTCGAACTCGTGGGCTGTATAACTGTATGACTTGTGAGCTGTATGACTTGTGGACTGTATGACTCGTGGGTGTCGTGCATCCCACAATTTGTCGCCCTGTGCTGGGGGCGACAATTTGTGCAGGGAGTGACGGCACGAATTGCCGCCTCTGCACAATTTGTCGCCTGATGGCGACAAATTGTGCTGCTGGTGCAGTTCCCAATTTTGGACCTCAATGGCAACAATTTGTTCAGGTGAAATAAAACGTAGCTGCACAAATTGTCGTCGGTCGTCTTCAATCTGCAGAAGATAATGCAGCTGTCATTTGTATGACGCACCTCTTGACCCCCGGGAAAAGTGCGTCATGGTCGCGTCAAGTACCACCAATTTGATGACGCGTGGTACCGTCATGGGAGCAAAATGTCCGTCACAATACTGACCCATTATGTGCGTCATAGTCGGTCATTTAACCAGAGTGTGTCAAAAGGTTCGTTAATGGGACCGTCATGTAATTTTGCGAGGCTTCTTGCATCGTATCCCTCCGTAACAGAATAAAACAAACTCACGATCGCGAGCCGGCCGAATTCAGCGGCTCCTGAAAACGCGAAAATGACACAATTTTCATTCAGTTTTATTATAACATACTGATACTCACTTCATTCTCGTATGTCTTCTTTTTCTATCTAATGTCAGACTGAAGGTCTTTTCAGAAGGTTTGAGCACAAATTTGCTCAAAAAACCACACTACCAAACACGATTTGTGATTAAAATCATCACATACAACCCGCGGCATCGCGAAGCTCGCTATCCTTCAATCGCATTCACTGCTGTAGTGTAGCATCGACCGACCGTCGACCGTGAAATCTGCTGCAAAACCACGTGCGTGATGTGGACCGCGTTGTACCAGGGAGGTGAGAGGACTCACCTCCCTGGTTGTACATACGGTACAGGCGTACATACACGTGTATACAGAAGACGAGGCATGGCAGAGCAGAGGCCAGGCCGCGATTATTTTTTCCGTATTAAACCCTAACCTGCCGATCGACACACAAACGATTATGGAACTACTGAGAGTCTTATTCACATTTATGAACAAAATATTTACGTCGATGTAGGGCAATTTGTCAATCAGTTGCAATACTGACAGTCTATTATATTAACTTAAAATAGTACATTCTATTCAAACACTAGCCATATAAACCATGTACCTAACTTAGGGTTTAATAAGGTTCGTGTTTAAATATAGGCAGGGGCTTCAATCAAGCTGTTTTCGAATCGGGGAAGGGGAGGCGGGAGGTTACGGAAAAAAATTACTGTGGCCATGCCAGGCCGTAGTTTCGCGAAACTAGATATATAGTTCGAGGACATGCCATAGCAACGTGTAGGCCTATATATCAAAACACGCGTTTCTATGGGATGTCCATGAACTAGGGAACGGTTTTGAGAAATTCGAAGTCATTCGAAGTTGAAGTGGTCTTTTCCTATGCATTTTTAGGTGATCCGAGTGTCCTCTCGAATCACCTTCTGTATCTGTACGGATTCTTTCTTTCTTTCTTTCTTTCTTCTTCTTCTTCTTCTTCTTCTTTCTTTCTTTCTTTATTTATTTCTCCCCAAAAGTTGTGCAGAGGTCAGGTCAGAAAGTGCTATGCCTATCAAGTTCATACTTATACCATGTATGTATCGTGTCCCAAAGACGACAGATCTAGTTATTTTTTGTTGTTGTTCATATCTCAAAAATTCGATTTCATATTTTTTTTAACTGGTATTTGGGAGTCTTGTAATATATTTAAAATGTTGATAGACATTTCTGAATACAATGTATATTCAGAAAGTACGCCTAGGCGCCTACTGTTTGGATAAACGGTAAACATACAGTCTACGTTCGATACAAAGAAATCATTATGTCTTTCACTTGAGGAAAAACATACAAAACAAACAAACAAAAAACACGTACGAACGAATGTTGATAGCCAAAACTTTGATAAGTAATAAGCAGTTATGATGAGCGTGAACTGAAATTAATTGTCATGATTTTGCTGTCTAACCAGGTGATGACTGCATCTCATTGAACTTACTCGTAGTGAATTTCTCTGGGCATACGAGACCTTTTTATTTCTGTGATAGCATTTTTAATTGACTGATTAATCGATCTTTTTTTTTTTTTTAGTGTTCAGGGAACATAAGATATTCGATCAAGTACACTATATTCGACTGTTTGATGTTTCCTACTATGCGCCAAAGGAAAGGCTATAGAATCGCGATATCTTTGCAATGATTCCTTTAATTCAACTAATGAGCTGATTCTTCGATCGATATTTCCAGGATATTTACACGCTGTTTATTTCAGTGCGCGCATTCTTTCGTCTGGCACGCACCTGGGTGTGGCACCTGCTTTTGTGGAAATTTCCACAAGGGGAGAGAGGTGGGGTGTCAAGTTTCTTCGAGCCGAAGAGACTGCATGTAACACAATCTCTTCGCTCTGATTTATTGTCATTCGTGCTTTCCCCTTATTCTTTGCTGATGTTGAACATTTAGATTTAACCTTACGAAGGTTGGTAGCACGTGGTTCTTTTTTGTTGTGAGGTGTATGTAATTTCTTTTTTTATCATTCTTGGGAGGGAAAAGAAGAGTAAGGGGGAAAGAAGAATAAGAGGGAAAGAAGAATAAGAGTGAAAGTGAAATAAAACAAACGGCACGTACGCTCAGCATTCACATCAGTAAGCCGTCTTTTTCCACCAGCATAGTTATCATCACCACCATCAGACATCACCCAGACAATTTTAGCCTTTTCCTATCAACATTAAGAAACACGCATACAATGTAGTCCCTCGAGACAAAGACCTAGGAAAATAAAATAACAAATACAAAGTATCAACACCTCCCAACAACACAAATACCGGTACATGTATTTAGAAAGACAACCCACAGCACACTAAAGCGGCTGGTATCAAACTTCGTCGCTTCGGTTCGAAAAAGTGATTGCAGCAAGCGGAAAAATCGCCGTTACGAAAATAGCAGTGCGAGACACTTGAAAGAATTACGTAAAATACTTCAAAGTACAAAGGGAACGGATAAAGTGATATAAAATGGAAGAAATCGTACCAAACAAGGTGTGAGAAACGACAGTGGAGAACGGTAAGTTTAGTGTAGTAAATTTAATTAGGCCCTAGCAAAAGTTGGCAGCATGCACCGAAAGCTACGCGAAAATAAATATAGACATTGGAAACTCAGTATTGCGACGAGATTCTTAGGATCAAGTCAATAAACGATACAAAACAAAGGAAATCAATTCATTTTGACCGGAAAATAGTTTGTTATAAGTATTCTGTTATATGAGATCTCTTTTGATAGGCCTAGAAATAGGCCTACATCGAATTTCCACGATACTCGGCCTCGGGAAAGAAAGTTCGAACGCTTTTCATCTGCACATACTGCAGTGCACATCGCAATACACGAACAGAAACTCACCTCTTCCTTGCAGGAAAATGATGCTATAACGTTACAAAAAACACACACAACACTCTAAAAATCATTTCGTACTTGAGAGGAAAGGGACAAGCGGATGGAGAAGAAGAGAAATACAAGCAGACATTGCACAACGGAACGCTTCTACCCCGACTAAAAACGAAATAGGGAACTGTAGTGTAGTGGCAGCTGGCTACAGTGTGTGCAGCTGCTAAAGCTACTATACTCACGCTCCCCAGCCGCCCACACATGGGGATACCACGGCGATCCATGTAAACATCCGAGGGTCCGTAGGCGACAGGGATTCACGCGCGCGAATTTCCGTTCGGTGCACACAGTTCGCAGGCAGCGAATCTCGTGAGCGCACACTTTTCCAGTCTGGTACGTACCGCGAATAACATGTGCGTCAAGGGTCAGTCATTTTCACGAAGAGGTGCGTCACCATTTTTCATGGTTAATGCGTCAATGTCTCATAAAGGTGTGTCACTTTTTGTGACGGAGGGTACGTCATGGTACCTAAAAGGTATGACGCACATTGGTACTTTGACGCACCTATCCCGGGGGTCAAGAGGTGCGTCATACAAATGACAGCTGCATAATGCTTAGATGCACTACGAATTGTGCGGTGCATGGGGTGGGTATTCCTGTGTTATGCTTGGGTGGGGTTGGTATAACTGGATAATGTGAAGTTGGGGTGTATGGTGTGTAGGTGTGTATATGTGAGCGCATAGTTCTCTGTGTGTGTTTGCACTATAATAATATATTTGAGTGACATGGCGAAATAAAAAAAAAACATTGTCATTGTCAAACATTGTCATTGTGTGCATGTGTGGTGGTTGTATAGTGGTAGTGGTTTGTTTGTCTGTGTGTATACGTGCGCCTGTGTGCGTAAATGTGTCTGTGTGTGTTTGCGTTTGCGTGTTTGTACGCGTGTGTGTTTGTATGTGTTTGGTGTGTGTGTGTGTAGTGTGTATGGTGTGTGTGTTATGAGTATCGTGTAAGTATGTTTGTGTGTATATATGTGTGTGCGTCTTTTTGTTTGTGCTTCTTTTTTCGCGCCCACCGGAGGTGAGGGGAGAGTATTATGGAATTACCTGTCCGTCCGTCGTCCGTCCGTCCGTCCGTCCGTCCGTCCGTCCGTCCTCCGTCCGTCGTCTGTCCGTAACGCTACAAAAACTTGAATAACTCTGTACCTAGGGCTTCAATTTCAATTAACCTTGGAAGGAACGGCGGTTATACAAATCTTCACATTTTACCAAACATGGAGCTCACCTCAAGGTCAAAGGTCACAGGCAGGGGTAAATGCTATTAGTTGTTGTTTTCTTATGGTGCGTTTTAATTACTACTCATAACACCATGCACACACAGACTCACACACATACGCATACAGGCATCCCTCAGCACGCACATTTTGTTTTATGATATTCTTTATATGAGTGTCATTCAATATCAGGTCCATGTTGACAATGAAATTAATATGAACAACAACAAAAAAGCAGCTTTATTCTTCTTTCTTGTGCAGCTAAATCATTTTTTCCAACATACGGTACAATATATTTATGGTTGTTGTTTTTTTTTACAAATCATATCTTGTTTATATCAGACAAATGGCATGAAATTTTGCGTAACTCTCAGAAAATCTATCTCGATTAACCTAATCAATCAAATCCATATCTGCGTTATTGCGCGTACGCACACACACACACAAAATTGTGCTGCTAAATCACTTTTTTAAAGTAGCTTTCTTTTTTTTAAACATCGCTTTCTTCTTTTTTTTTGCAGAGCACACGCTATATACAAAACATGTAGATCAAAATTAAGTATGCTCTTGAATTAAAAAAGGATATATCTTGATCAACTTGATCAAATTAATCAATATCCGCTTCATTACATAAACTATGTTACAGTCCCTTGAGAATACAGCATATCTCCCAAAATTTGCCACAAACTGAAAAGAAATAATGCTTAAATGAACTCAACAAAACTTATCATTTCTATTTAACCTATCAACCTACCCCCCCCCCCCCCTACAAAACAAAATAATCATATGTGTTGTGTACATTATCAAAACAAATCGTTTTCCCGCTTAACCCCCTTAACTTACACACCATTACTCTACTATTACCTAACTACATCTATACCTAACCCGACCATCCACACTTGTCTTATTTACACTTACATAACCCCCCCCCCCCGAAACTTACCCTCAACACACACCCATACAAGCACAAAACATCAACAACAACAAACATACCCACAAGCGCACACTCACAAACACAAACACTGGCACACCAAATCACACTACATACATGTGGTATCATATGTATACCTGTTTCCTAGACAGTAGACACACACCAAAAAACAAAACTTACCAAACGTTTGACGTGGGAAAGAAAAAAAAAAGTATGACCAACAGAATGCTGATAAACACCGATTCCTGAACATTAATACGCCACTAGCCGAAACTGACCATACATCTGACTTGGGGGAAGAAAGATTGAAGAAAAAATGACATATATAATTCATACCATCAATATGGACACCTATCCCTGCCAACAGTGTGGATAAATCAATAAAAAAAAAACAATCTCTACGAAAGCTTTAACTGCTCCCTTTTTTTTCTTTTTTTTTTTTGGCAAATGAAACCCAAGCTTACCTAATTTCACCGCAATTTTCTTTTCCTCCTCTATAAAATAAAAAATAAAAATCTTTATCTTTTCCCTCTTGGGTAACTTGTTTTGTTCTCTTGACCGAAATATTACAACTTTCATCAAAAATTATCAGAGCATTCACACATTTAGTTCGATTTGACCTACCTCAAAGCCCAAGTAAATATCTCTCCATTCGAGAGCTAAGATACCACCCACCCACGCGCACACACACACCCATTTCCCTTGCAATCACCCATCATCCACCCACTCCACACACACGCACACACACGCACACACACGCACACACATGCACATTCTCACCGTCCCTCAAAAACCAACACCCCATCAATCAACTCCTCTCCTCTTCACGCGCACCCCACACATACACACATACACACAAACGGACACTCAACTATGTTGTTGTTTGTTGTTTATTTATTTTCCGTCACAATCAATCAAGCATAATACAAATATAAAAAAATTATACAATGTTAAGAGCGGCTGGATAAGCCTCACTCAGTAAATATTGGCAACATGGCTTACTGTTTTTCAGGAGGGTCCATTTACATTTACAAATCATTTACTGCATAAAACTACTAATTACACGATTACACACGAACAAACCATAAACGTCCCCGTCCCCCCCCCGTCCCCAACATAAAAAAACAGCATACCAGTAGTTGACTAAGCTCAAGCCATGCATACAGCATAATGCCTGTCTATAATCTGTTACCTGTCTATAATCTATCATGTGCGAGCGCACATTTATACTTCCTCGAGTGACTTTTTACATGGCCTATTTGCATGGATGTAGCCATTAAGTTATGTGTTGGTATTCCAATGCCTATATCACGAATGATACTACCCCCTAAATGTGCTTTGAGGACAGGCGACAATTTGTGCCGTCAGCCCTCTGCACAAATTGTCGACAGGCGACAAATTGTGCGGGGGCGACAATTTGTGCCACAACAAGCATATATTTTGAAACAATGATTATAGTTATGAACGATTCTCTTCAAAAATAGGAAATTACATAATCTGTAGTGTAAGGGATAAGCCCCTGAAAACCAGGGGCCGCAGAATGTTTTTCATTGTGGGGGCTGCGGGACCAGGGGATGTCAAGGTAAAGGCCCAAACCCCCCCCCCCCCCCCCCCCCCGGGCTTAGACCCACTGGCGTAGCCAGGCCCGAGCGAGCGGAGCGAGACGGGGAGGGTGTGGAAGTCTTTGCATTTTGATGTTGTAAATGGTGCAATTTGATGCATTTTTTTGCATGTTTTTTTGCAGGATATTTTGATGTGGATTATTGTTGAACAATAAGTTGCCTATAATTCTAAGTGGTAGCATTTAAATAAACTTCTTGTATTAATTCTTACAATGAATTTCATGTTAAGCAATCAAACAGAAAAGGCATGCACACGAGGATGTACATAAGGGATATCTCCTCCCACACGAAGGTGATTTACATTTTCAGACCTGAAATTCAGCGATATGGTGCAAACTTTTGATGCAATACTTGGAATTTTTTCTAGCTCCCCCCCCCCCCAAGAAAATATAATGGAAATAATTACGGCTTTCATGGAAGTGCTAATAGCAAAATCACGGCATTTAGCTCTTATTCCGCGTGTGCATTATCTGTGTGTATATTTTGTACAAATTCTAATGAAGCAGAGGGGGACGGTGTGGGAGGGGGATGCTCCCTCCCGCTCAACGGAGCTTTTGCGTTTTTTTAATTAAAATAAAGTGATCTGAAGCACACTTTTTGTGGGCAATTCGGAAATTGTCATTCCCCCAAAATGTACTAAGTCTATAGAGGGAACCAATCATTTTTAGAACTAAAATTCAAAAATCTTGCGCACACTTCTGTTGGAATATCTAGAAATTTTTCAATCAGAGAAGTGCAAGTCTGTGGAAGGAGACATAGAAGGATGATGTGGGAAGGGATAACCCCTATTCTCCCTCGAACATGAGGAAGATTCGGTGTTTTCTGATTGCAGTTAAACGTTTTGGTGTACACATTTTTTTGGCATATATTTGGAAAACTCAAAGTGTAACTACAGTCTACTTGTATGCACAGAGGGGAGGGGGCAATCAGGGAGAAAGCGTGGGAGAGTGCTATCCCCACCTTTCCCGTACGAAGGAGCTTTTGCCTTTTTAAAGTTGAAATTGAGATAGAGTCGTATGCGCATATTATTTTGATGGAATATTTGGGAAATAATACTTTGTAAAAGAAATGATCGGGGGAACTGAGAAAGGAAAGGGTGATAAAAAGAGGATATTCCCCTTGTACATGAGGGAGCTATTGATTTTTCGCAATGAAAGTGATAAGTCTTGGGCACTCAGAATTATTTAGATTCTTAAGGGGCGACCGCCCCCCTTTTTTTTTTTCTTTTTTTTTTTGTTTTGTTTTTTTTTTTTGCTACGCCGGCACTTAGACGGATTTTTATGTAAGGGCGGAATCTTTGGAAATTCAAATTCATGGGTGTTGTGTTCTTTACCCCGATTTCCCCCCTTTTTTTTTCTCTCTCTTTCTTTCTTTTTTTTTTTCACGAACCAAAAGTGTGGGGGGCTGCAGCTGAGGGCTGGGAGGGAAATCTAGGTTGGCTTGTAAGATTTCAGACGCATTGAAGGCAGGTTGTTCAGGGGGCACTTCATGACGCATTTTGTTGGATTTTTCTTTTTGGACAAAGTATTATAAGCTATTAAAATTCTTGAATCTGATTGGCTGAGAGCAAATTTGTCAGACAAATTTGTCAGACAAACCGCTTCATGAAATGCCCCCAGGTTATCGTGATAGTCAGGGTATGCGTTGACGGCACTGGTGACACTTGTCATCCTTTCCTACCAGCGTAAGAAGGGAGAGTGATCGAGTGCCAGTGAAGGACGGTGGACTTCCTTAGCCTATGCTTGGAAGGCTTCCCACAGAATACTACCTTAAACATAGCGTTGGCAAGATGGTTGCTAAGATGGAAGGCATATCCCTGATGGTAATCTTGTAAAGGTTGGGGCAAAGTCTCCAGAAGGTGAAGTACTCCTCTAGTGGGTCAGTACTCGGTTGATGTCATCCAAGGACCTTCTATAAGACGTATGGGCAAGATCATCTGCACGAGCAAACTTCCTATATGAAGTGAGTGTCATGTCACCATGTTAACAAGGAGTGGAGTTAGTTTACAGCCACCCTGGAGGAGGCCATCATTCAGAGTCCTAACACAGCTGGTCTGCGCAATCCTGAATTTGCAAGTGCTGAAGATTAAAGACAAGCAGTGTGAAGGTGTCATAGAATGAGGTTGCACTTTACAGATCTCAGAGGTTCCCTTGACATCATACGCAAACTCCGAGAAAACTGGTGGTAAAATTCATCTACCTCGAGAACAGACTAGTGAAGCCTTTCACCTACTATGGCTGCATTTAGGCAACAATGTCAGCATGCCTATTGTCAGATAGCTCTGCTAATGGTTGCTGGTAAGGTTGGGCTTTTGATCTTCTGTAAAGGAGTGCTCAAGCAAGTTCCCAAGTCCTCAACCTGTATCTATGGCAAGATCACCCAGTGTCCTCTAATTACCTTGTAAGGCAATTGCAGGACTGCAGGGGTCGCGGTCCCGAGGGCTGGGCAGCAGCAAACGTGGGGGCCATTACACTACACGTATATCCATCATGAATCACCTGCATTGTACAAACATTGGTAAATATTCTATAATTCCACAATTCACCACTGAAGGAAAGGTGTGAGCAAAGTACTCATCTCCAGACATAAAAATGTGTCAATTTGACAGTAGCAAGCACAAAATTAAGATCACCTGATGTCATTTTGAGCATGTTGAGTGATAATAGGTGGCTACTTATGAGGTCAAATTTGTTTTGGTAGGAGTAACCAGGCGCTTCCCACAGTCGTGTGGGGCAAGACTGACTTTTCCCGTGATGGAAGTAGCAATACTCCTGACAACGACTCACTCTTATAATATGAGTCTTTCAGCATATATGCGTCAACTCCACTACACAGTCATTGCATTCCTCGACAAAATATAAAATCATTTCTAATATTTCCTGATAAACGATCTTGATGTTGTCGTCAATTCAAGTTTTTGTGTGTTTTTTCCCCAATTCCTAGGGAAATCCAGATTGAGGTAGCAAATTTTGATGTTTGCATCACAAATAAAACAGCTTTTTGTTAGTAACAACCTTCTAATTTCTAATCAGCACCCAAATTGATAAACAGTGTAGCTGCATGACAGAAAAAAAAAGCAAATGTGTTTATTTCCACGTACATTTTGCCGTTCATATTGTACAGGGGTTTACGAGTGGCATCCATTTTGAAGTTTTGTATTAAGAAGAACATAATGCCTACAAACATACATTTGTTGTTTGTTTGTTTACTTATTTACTTATTTGCTAGTGGCACTCATCAGATTATGCATTGCACATGCAAAACTTGATAACAGCGTAGTTATGTGACTGGAAATACAGCAAATTCGTCTTCTATTTCTATGCATATTTTTTTTTTGCCATTCATATAGTACATGAGTATAGGAGTGGCTGCCATTTTGAATTGAAAATAAGTTTAAGATAATAAATGTACCTACTTCAAATGAAAATTTTCTTGCTTGTGCAAACTGAATAACTCAAGGAACCAAAATTTAAAAAGTTTGATGGAATAATCGGTTATAAAATTGACATAACTTGAATAATCATGGCCAAATTAGCATATCTGGCGGCCATTTTGCCGAAAATGTTCAAGGTAATGCGAGTGGCATCAATCGGATTTGGAATCAGCACCCTCGAATTAATAAGAAACCATCATAAAAACATTGTATATATCAAAAAACATGGTCAGATGCACTTTCTATGGAGCCTAGTCTGTGGACTTTCTATGGACTACTTTACTACACACACTAAATGAACGATCAATGAATATTTCAACCCACTGAAACACACATAACAAGGAACACGTATATCGCTAAGATAACAATGCAAATGTTCTCCGAATATCCTCACAGTCAGAGGTCTACACAGACCGTGAACTGTCCTATCTGTATTTCACACCAGCTGCTGAATAAACAATAACTGGTAACTGCGATAATAAACTCTTAAAGAACCATTGGGAGCAGCTATTAAAACATGTTTAAGTTATCTAATTTGATGCACATGTGTAGGTCACTTGTATTGAAAAAAAAAAGAAACATCCTAACATATACGTATTTCGCTATAAAGCCTAAAAATTTTAAGGAGATATCACTATTTTTCCTCTAAACCATAACTGTAGACGGTTTAGTCTAGATCCGTTTATCATGACAATATTGTTCACATTTTGTATAATACTTAACATTGATTATAATGATAAACTATTTTACATTGGTTGTTTCTATCCCTATAGCTCACATTAGAACTACATGTATATTTTGAAGCACTAAAGCTGGGTTATTTGTTTCATCTCCACATGACCAGGGAGGTGAGACAGCACCTCCCTGACATGACAAATAGTGCCTTTAAAACACGAACACACACACACACACACACACACACACACACACACACACACACACACACATTGAATATACATAAGTGCTAAATTCGTATGCAAAAGTGTGTATCACTATGTGTTCCATTGACAGACTAAACAATTTCATTCCAAACTGACGCTGCAAGTTCAGTTGATAAAGAGTTGAGTCATGACGTAATTATTCTTCGCGCCATTGTCAAATTGTATGCCAGGCGTAGAGACTGTACGTAATTCTGCGATATGGCACTGCCCGACTATTTCCCCCACCACCTTCCTTTCTTTATGTCTCTTCATATGATTATTCCGACTGTCTCAAACAGATATATTAATGAAATGCTGTCATGGGCT
Organism: Diadema antillarum; assembly: GCF_040938485.1. Classification (NCBI taxonomy): domain Eukaryota; kingdom Metazoa; phylum Echinodermata; class Echinoidea; order Diadematoida; family Diadematidae; genus Diadema; species Diadema antillarum. The sequence continues at coordinate 2,898,701 of NW_027271204.1, forward strand.
AAATCTGGCACATGTTCACTGAAGCCGTAAAAATAACTCTGTTCGAATTATCTATCAAAGAGTTAAAATGTACAATGTATATAAACACACAAAAGAGAGAAAGGGAGAGAGTAAACGCTTATTAGGCCTATATTTCTCATATATTGTTTTGCTAAAAGTTAATGCATCATAAACCATATTGAAGGGAAATTAATTGGCGATCACCCTGGTAGGTTAATAAAAAGGGAAACTTCACGTAGGAGTAAGCACCTTTATCTTTCTCTTCCAAAGCACAAAAGTAAAACTTGCAACAACAACGACAAAAAGAAACCAAGTTGTCATTCATGCAGAAGTGCTCTTCCATGATAGAAAATAAGACAAAGACAAATTCAACCCAATAAGAAACAAGAGTTAAGATGCAAAAGTAAACGTAAGATCTCTTTGATATCTTTGAAAATCTCAAAATAATGGAGAACAAATGAGAAATGTTTGTCACATCCAAATACGAATGAAATGAGAGCAGTACATGTAATATTAACAAAAATTTTAAAAATCTGATTAGATTTTTCTAATAACAAAAGTTGTAAATGACAATTGGTTTTTTGAATTTCGCTCATGATTCTTAACTAACTAGATTAAAAGAATGAAATCAATAAATTATGTTCATTTAATCATCAGGGTGTTTTTACTCCCTACGTCATTTGAAGTTTGAGTTGACAAAAATTGTTTCCCCTCTTCTTTCCTCTTTTGTTTTTGCGCGAGATTATAAAGAGATTTACAAATACAAAACCTTATTAAAATAAATTTTTGCTCTTCCATTGTTTCCATTTCCTTTTCTTATCATTGTTATCTTGAAGGGCATTTTCAAATGAAAGGTAATACGTAAATTTTTACAATTGTTACTTTTGTGCCTTGGATGACAAAAACAAATGTGGTAACTCATGCTATAAAGTTCCCTTTGTATTGACTTATGATAGGTTGGTAGTCAGTTGAATTACATTATTCTGATAATTTTATGGTATATAATACTTTGATCTACATCAAAATCTTCTATGAAAAATATGAAATAGAAAAAGCGTTTCTTTTTTTTCTGAGTATACTTCTTATATGCCTAGATATATGTACAATGTAAATGGTGAAAAAGGTGCGAAGTTCCAGAAAATGGTTCATCAAAGTACGGTGTCTGGACATTACTATGCCTACAACTACATTGTACTCTGAACTTTTATCCCTTTCTTATTGCACTACTGATTGGACCTTACGAGTTAAAATTTACTGAGATGAAAATCAAAGAATATACACCGTGAACACAGAACCAAGGAGGTTCAAGAGAATGGAGTCACAGCCGTCTTATTTCCTTTGCTAGATGTCCTATGTCGCCGCTCAAAAATATTTGAAGCATGAGCCAAACAGGATCAGACATGCAGATGGGAAGACAATTGACTCGTGTCTCATTGCACAATCACCAGCCACTTTCTAAGGAAGATATGTCTTTGTGATGGTACTCAATTTTTGCTATCCCTTCTTATAAAAGGAAGGTAGTACAGACACGAGGATGCGCGAATAAAAATTGCGCAAAAATGCTGAAATAAAGATAAAAATTACTCGACTTGGCATACCCGGGCACAAATCTTGTATGTAGATATATATGTCTATATATATATATATATATATATATATATATATATAGAGAGAGAGAGAGAGAGAGAGAGAGAGAGAGGATTATACTTGAAGATTATCCCATATTAGTTTTATTTGGGGAAATTAAGGGGAAAATGATAAAACTGGACGGGACTGACTTTTGTTTTCCATGCTTTATTATCAAGTGAAATTTAATTTGATTTCATGAATATATAGAACTCCTCAGTAAGAAATAGCCAACATTATGTTAGCGTTCAAAATGAATATAAAAAAAAATAAAACCGGCTTTCCAGGATAGTACAGTTTTAAACATTTTCGCATGATACCGCTGTTACTTACACTTTTGCACAAATTTCTGGACGGGACTGACTTTTGTTTTACATGCTTTATTATTAAGTGAAATTTCATTTCATTTAATAGATATATAAGCAAAAAATGGCCAACATTATGTTAGCGTTCAAACTGAATCGTCAGATTGCTCAGCAAGACGGCGGCGTCGAACATTAATTATCAAAGGCACAAATGTACGTGTTGAATTCTTTTGTACATCAATACAAAACTGACAACTGTTTGAATAATTATAGCCAGTTAAACTCCAGCTATGAAACCTCCATGGTATACATTGTGCATAGTAATTAATTATGACTGTGTTATCTAGCAAGTTTTAATCGGCTAATGTATAATACCATGTGGCAATCTTATCAAATTTCCCACTGAAAGTGGCATGTGAACATTCTACCTAATGTGTAAGCTGACAGACCACCATCATCAGAACATTCAGCACCGTTTCAGGATATCATCGTTGAGTTTCCGTCTATTTCTCTGTCTCAAACCTTCATCCTTATAAGTGGACTCCTGTTTACCGGTATGTATAGCTTAAGTGTCTAAAAGCTTTGGTCAAGACCATGTAAAATTTTATCACTGATATTCAAGAAAAATAACGCGTTCGATTTATAGCAGAGTATGAATGTATGGATCAATTTTAGATTACAATTGAAACTAAGGTGACGTTTCCCCCATGGCTACAGGATTTACATATTGAATTTTATACACAGTATACTTATACCCATAACAGTATCTGTGGTTAAGTTCCTTGCCTGCCTCCAGCGGTTTCACGCTGGGGCAATATTCAGGCAGACGTCTGCCTATTTTTTTCTGTATTTCTGGAATTTATTGATCAGAACAGAGCCTTGTCCTTTTTCAAAAGCCATATCTTGAATATTGTCCAAACGTGAAACCGCTTAGCAGGCAAAGAACTCAACCACAGGAATTCCTATAATGCTCTTCTTTACGGCAACGATTACTTTTCCCTGATCCTCTGCAAACTCTACTAAATGGATATATATATATATATATATATATATATATATATATACATATATATATATATATATATATATATATACATATATATATATATATATATGTATATATATATGTATATATGTGTGTGTGTGTGTGTGTGTATGTGTGTGTTTGTGTTTGTGGAGTGTGTATGTGTGTGTTATTGTTTTCTTTACTTTCCTATAAGGTATTTCTTACAAAGACCTCTGCAAGTTTGTTCTAAAGAGGCTCTAAGAGAGTGGAGTTTGTTATAGTTATGCTGTTGTGACTTGTATACCCAGATCATGGACCCAAGGGTCCATGGATGATCTCATGTACAGAGACTCCAACCCCAAGCGTGCACCTCTTGGTGATTCTCCCGTCTTGACCCATTTTATATTAAACTGAAGACTCTGATCACGCGATGTCCACGTTAGGTTACGTTAGGATCCTCATGTTATGTTATGACACTACTTTCTGAAGTTCCATTCATTTGCCATTCATATTGTCTATATTTTTTCCAACCGTTTCTATAATTTGTATCTTTATTTGTATGTCAGTGTTATTTGTACCTGTTATCGTGGAAGTGAAAATAAATTCGATTCATTGTGGTGCTATCTTATCCTTTTTTGTTTGTTTGTTTGTTTGTTTCTTGGAACATATATGACAAAATTATCTTAAGTTTTAGCTGGAAAAAATGTATCAAACTGGGAGACACACAGCCAAAGCCGAAGTAATTTAAACACTAACACATATATGAGAGGGGGAATTTTAGAGAAAGTTTTCTCAAAACGGGAGATTTGGAGTTTTTAGCTTTGGAACAGCTCCCCTCATTCAGCTGCAAATGCAGCATGGTCATCATGGTCAGAGCAGACATTGACTACTCACTCATTCGCCAGTCAAAAAAAAAATGAAATGAAATAAAATAGAAATAAATAAGAAGAAGAAGCAAGACACGATATTGTTGTAACACTTTACCCCCAAAGACTATTTCGTGTTGATAAAAACAGAATATTATGACAGATTATGAGAATGAGTCTTTTGTTTATAATGTCACTAACAAAATGCATGCTGATGCACTCCCTCTTTGTCACGCTGCAGAGATGGATTACAGTGGAAGTCGTTATCAGACACTACTGGTGACGGTGCTGATGATGTGCCTCAGTAACAGTCTGTCTTTGGAGGTCTACAAGTTCTACGAAGGGAGAGATGCGTCACTGAATTTCCGCCAACCTCTGTCTAGTGATTCCATCTTTGAATATGAGATTTACTCAATTGAGGCATCCTGCTACTTCTGTAGGAATGGAACCATGATTCCTGGCTGCCTCACACCACAGCAATTCAGACGTTTCTCCGTTCATAGTGAAAGAACACAAACTGACTTGACAGTGACTCTCAGCATTGACCCTATCAATTCCGAGGACAGTCAAATCGATCTATTCGCTCTAAGAGAAGACAAGAAAGGAGAAAGTTATTTTTACAGTCAAGATGTCTTTATTGAAGTCATTCGTCCACCAGGCCCAGCAGAATGCACTATGAAACCTTCTGAGTATTCACCTGCATGGAAGGAAGTATGGTGCACGTCTTCGCTTGGCGGCGACGGAGAGGGTTCTCTCTTCTGCTTTCAAGACAAAGAGAAAGCTCCATTCAAGGGATCGCAAATGATTTTAAACGATCACGTGACCTCCATTTTCTGGATGAATGCCCGTCTGTCCATCAATTGCTGTTCATACGAAGCAACATTTCCTATAACATCTGAGTCTTGCTCCCAATTTGTCTATTATCTTCCGACAGACATTAGTGAATCAGAAAATTCTGCAAAGCCTTCCAGGAGCAATATGTCAACAATACCTGTAGAAGAAGAAACAAACAAACAAATCAACTTCCAAAATATAGGACAAGAAAGCAACAGGGCATCCACCACATCACATGAAGATTTCGCCAAGAAAAATTTGATTGCACTACTGATATTGTTTCCAATCTTTCTGACTGCCTTGTGCTTGTGTTGTTACACACATACATGTATGATTACGGAAATCTACAGCAGTGATAGAGACCTCTCCTGTTCACGATCCAAGGCTTTTTAAATACATTGCAAAAACCCCTCGATACACGGGCAGATATTTTCCAGCACAAAGACTGTTGTCACACGGGCGTACATCTGATTTTAGTGATCACTTCCTCATATTTGAGACGTTGCCTAATATCTTGAAAATGATTTTTACAAACATGTAATAAAAAATGGATTTTGTGTAATATCAAAACAACGAAAGCGAATTTAAAGTCTTGATCATACAAACTGGTCAGTTGTTGATTATACGAATGATGTTGGTATAGCTTTCATTGTATTTGATGAAATTGTATTGTGTTTACACAATGTTAATTACCTACTTTCTTCTCCGGCCAAATCCAACTAATAAAACAAAATACCAAGAAGTCCTCGCATCACCAAATCAATATGAAGATCTGTTAGTCGTAAAAATTATTTATTTTATAGACATGCGTCTTGTCGCGCTAAAGAAACTAAACATAAATACTTAGTTTACCGAAATACTTTGACGTTCTTGCAACCTAAATTTAAAAAAAAAAAGAAATATTATTTTTTCTTCTAAATTTCAAATCCACAAAAAATTAACATTAAGTTTGCTCGAAATGTCACAAGTGACATATTTAAAAAGAATGATGGAAAGAAACTAGGAAATGACAAAATAATTCTAAACAGGAAGATTATCTATTATTCCTATGGAATTGATTGCCTTTAAAACACGTATTAGGTTGATATTGGGTCAAATTTGGCTGGAAATATATATGCTCCCGACCTTTTTTTATATCAATTGAAAATAATGAAAGTTAATGATGTACATGCATTTCAGAATGCAGGGTTATGGAAAAGTGCACATTCGTCTTCCTACAATTTTGATGAAGTTTTCACTGCAAAATAAAACAGTTCGTGCATATCCAATGTGTCAATCATTCTATTAGCATCTCGAATACCCTAGAATCATTGTAAATCCAAATTTAATACAACATTAAAATTGTTGATATTTTGAAATGTTTTACACATTATAATAATTTTATGAACTAAAAGAGTTCAGTGTAGCGTAGGCCTACTAAGCATCTCTGGTAAAAAGAACACAGTATCCAACAATGTGTAACTTAAAGTTAAATACAGAGTGTAAACATTGTGAAACTGTGTGAAATCTCTTCACATTATAAAATTCGAGCGTTTTAACAGTGTGAACACATTGTGAGTCATCAAATCACAGTGTGCAAACGAACGATACTATGTGATTACCCTGTGAAAAACACACCACAGTGTGAAATAATCTTCATGCTGGCAAATTTTAGTTAAGATAATACTGTACCACTGATTCATCAATACTGTGGTGAGTAAGCCATCACCGTCATGATGGTATAGTAAAGTGCAACGTCATTGTCAATATGCCAAACCTCATGTGAGATGAATATATTGTATCACCAAAGTACGTGGGGGTGTTAAAAAGAATAGCCATCAACTGTTGGGCAACACCGTTGACCCCCGTTGGAACTACCGTTTAACGATGTATCTACTGCTGCTGGTTATGATTGTTTGGGTAAAAGTTTAGCTCAAAATGCACCTTTGAAAAAGCAAAAATGAGAGATGGGCGACTGATAATGAGCAACGCATTACATTACAAGCAATGCACGACCGACGATGGACATGAAACGATCACAATATATCCCTTTAGTGAGATTCGTATGATACTGGCTTATACCCAACAGGAAAAAAGGACCAGAAGTTTCAAAAGATACTAGGACTGACTCAATTCACTCAAATTATTCGAACTTACATTTGTAAAGATTTTCATTTATTATCATGAGTGACTGTGTAATCTAAAGGTAAACCATATCACAATCCTTTCGTTACGTCTTCGTTTCATTTCATCCTTTGTGTGTATGATTATTGTGTGGTTTATTGTTTGATGAAGAGGCTCTGTGCTTGTGTGTGTGTGTGTGTGTGTGATTGTTGCGTGGTGTATCGTTTGACAAAGAGGCTCTGTACTTGTGTGTGTGTGTGTGTGTGTGTATGTATGTGTGTGTGTTCCACACCATTCCATTGTTTAATCACCGCTTCGAGGAGTATATGAACGCAGTTAATAGGTATTATACTTTTGTACTGTATAGTGTACATAATTATATTTGGGTTTTTTTGACCCACAATATCAAGAATTGATTCTATCATTTAATGATCATTACGGGGATGAGTATATGAATGCAATCACTCTGTAGGCCTATTATTTTAGTGTATAATAACTGTAGGAATTCGACACAATGACTGTTCCAAGAATTATTTTGCAATACTTTGGAATATGTTTGAAATGCCACGCAGCTACCAAATAATGATTGAATGTTCAATTGTAATCAAGGATGGATGATGGAATCGAAATGAAATGTTATTTGAAACAAAAAAAAATACTTATACTCAATAAATACTGAATGAGAGGATGCGGCGCTTCAGGAATTAGAGTCATATGCACGCGATCGAAATTATTTCACACTCCTTTTCTCAAAATATTTCGAAACAACTCATTTATCCAGGCAAATAGTGTCAGCCAGATAAGTTTCTTCGTATAGACCCTTTGATGCATAGTATTAGCAAATTCCAAATGGTGGAGGATTAAATTTCTGGGAACTACGTTTAAACTTTTTAACCGGTTCCCTTCGGGAACCTGGTTGCCTGTGTATCAAGTCAATAGGGATTAAAAAATTAAGTATCGAACGGGTTAAGTACGTTTGTGCGTGTGTGTGTGTGCGTGTGTGTGTGTGTGTGTGTGTGTGTGTGTGTGTGTGTGTGCATAGTCCATACTTTGGTACTTCCGTTTGTACTTTTGACCCCATAAGAATTCAGCGGCTAGGTTATATACCCACCACGTGTACGTGCGCTTCGACGCTCTTTGGTACCCACGTGGCTTCAAGTTCAGTGCAAGCAAAGATCCTAAGATCTTTAGTCTAAGCGAACAGGATGCCCATGGCATACACGTACATGCTGAAAGACCATCGTAATATTCAGCATTGTTATGCAGGAAACCTACCTTCTTTGGTCTCTATTTCTTTACAAATCGATTTCATCGTCAACAAGTGAGCTCCTGTTTACCGGTAAGTAACTGATGATCGCCTTTGTCAAAGCCGAGCTGAATTTTGTCATCGAATATTCAACTACAGATTATGTCATGATTTCACAGAGACACGTGTTAGCAGCTTTACATCTATAAAAGAGGTAGGACCTACGGGTCCGCCACCTTAAAAGTAGGATTTTTTTTCTTCAGTCATTTGTTTAAAAACTGTTACTGACGTATGCTCCGGCGATAAGGTTGCACGATTTTTTCACAAAAATAAAACAGCAAAGTCGGGGTGAGGCATATATGCCAGCACAGGCAAACTTGTCTTCCAAGTTAAGAGAATCACCTGCCCAACCAACACACATAATCGTGTATGTGACTATGCAATCTGCCAATAACAAACACGATATCAACCACTGAATCAATCAATCTTACAGACAATGGTATGTTCTCCAGTAAAGTGATTTTTTTCATCACCTACTTATCACTGTCGCTGGTACCAATTCAACAAAAGTGTAAAAAAGACAGCAAGGCGTGATTGGAAGTTGGTGTGCATAGCCATTACGGCAAATGTAATCCTGCACACAACACACAATATATCTCATCCAATATTCAGCTATTGAATAGTACAGTGTGTGTGTGAATGAAGACACACCATTACTAGGCTATTGAATAGAGTGTACACATGCTCAGTCATTCTTCACATTTAATAGAGTCCTTACATACAGAAATAGCATTCAAAAACTTTACTTCTAAAGCAAACATAAATTGTTGTTAGCAAACTCCTGGAAAGATGGAGAATAACGGAATTTGTCAGTAATATCTATAGGTCTAGAGAGGAAATGAAATTTTTATCAGAACAAAAAAACTTCAGATTTTTTATTTTTTTTGTCGTCATCAAAGTCTGGATGTGACTTATCTTGCGCTGCGGCCTTAGTGATCACCGGTTAACGAGGTACTCTCCTGAGAGTGTGTCTTACAATGATCGAGACACTGAGAAATTGGAATTTTATCCTCTTTGTGCAGTCGTGACTTGTGTACTCACGTGTGGAACAATTTCTCTCACCACATTAAGGCACATAGCGCCATATGATCGATGAGCATTTGTTTATTTTTGTCATCACTCAGATACTACTATCGCATTTGGCAGAGCATATTTCTTCCCTTGCATACAACCAATGAAACAGTCACTTCAAAGCAAGATGGGATAGTTGTGATGCCTTTCTGAATTTGTACTTAACAAAAAAAGGCATTTTCTGTAAATAGACTAAGCTTGTTCTTCCGAAAGACACTGACAAAAAAAAAATGCATGCTGATAGTTTCCTCTCTCTATCTTACAGGATGGGATATTGGTTATATACGTGATGGATTACAGCAGAAAGTGTATTTCACCAATGACAGTATTGCTGATGATGTGCCTCAGCAGCAGTCTGACTTTGGAAGTTTACAATTTCTACGAAGGGAGAAATGTGTCGCTGGAGTTCCATCAACCTCTGTTCAGTGGCTCAGCCTTCGAGTATGAGATTCACTCCATTGATAGTAGTTGCTACTTCTGCAGGAATGGAACCATGGTTCCCGGCTGCCTCACACCTCAGCAGTTCAGACGTTTCTCTGTTCGCAGCGAGAGATCAACAACTTATTTAACGATGACTCTCGGCATTGACACTATCAATTCCGAGGACAGTCAGTTTTACCTATTTGCCCTAAGAGAAGACAGAAACGGGGAAAGCTACTTTTACAGTAAAGATGTCTTTATTGATGTCAATCGCCCACCAGGACCAGTAGAATGTACTGTGAAACTATCGGAGTATTCAGCTGCTTGGAATGAGGTAAACTGCACGTCTGTGCTTGCTAGCGATGGAGAAGGTTCTCTTTTCTGCTTTCAAGACAAAGAGAAGGCTTCATTCAAGGGATCGCCTATGATTTTAAATGATCACGTTATCTGTATTTTTTGGATGAACGCCCGTCTGTCCATCAATTGCTGTTCATACGAATCAACATTTCCAATAACATCTGAGTCTTGTTCCCAGTTTGTGTATTACCTTCCAACAGACATTGGTGAATCTGAAAATTCTACAAATCCTACAGCCAGTCTCATGAAAACAGTAACTGCTGAACCGACAAAAAGTGAACGAATGAACTTTCACCAAAAATTAAGTGAAGAAAGCAACAGTGCGACCATCACACCACATAAAGTCTTTGCCAAGAACACTCTGATTGCACTAGTGATATTATTTCCACTCCCTCTGAGTGCCCTGTGCATGTATTGTTGCACACATATCATGTATAAACAATCGGGTATTGATACAGCAGGAACCTATGCGCCTGTTGACAAAACAAATCAATGCAACTATTTTGCTGATACTGCTAAGAGAGATGCTTTGGCCCGGATTCACGAAGGTGGTGCACTTATTGAAACCATGGTTTAAACCATGGGCAAAAACCGTAGTTTTGTTTTATCCTTGTTTTTATGGGGCGCCAAGTGTCCCATGACCTATTTCGTAACAAAATAGGCCACACGACACTTGGCGCCCCATAATAAAAAAAAAAACTACGATCTTTGTCCATGGTTTAAACCATGGTTTCAATAAGTGAACCACCTTCGTGAATTCGGGCCATAATGTACAATGTAGTTGGACAGACTGAAGGCTGGTGCCGTACATTACGTTTATGAATGACTTGAGTCTCCACGTGTTTCGTTTTAAACAGAAGACGCAATTTTGTGAATGTGTTCATGCGTCTGTCTGAAAGTTTTGCATCAATTTTGTGTGCGATGCAAATCATTGACGGATTCTGCAATGCATTTCAGATTTTATGCATGCTTTGTTCACAATAGTTATCCTTAACAATTACAAATCTTGCCTGAGGCTAACTATACACAGCCCAGTCGCTTGAGAAAACCCCTTCCAAAGTCACTCGGCTGTGTAAAGTTAGCCCGAGGCTTGCTCACTTAACAACAACTGGTAAATTAAATGACTGCGCTTCAACCAACCTTGAATTGTAGAGGGCAAGCTTTCGTCCTGCTCCTGAGAACTTTCTCAAGCCTTATGCAGTGGAGTGTTGTCTTGCTGCCGTTGCCTGTCTTTGTTAATCACTGGGCTATAGATTGGTGAAAGGGTACAGCCCGAGTCTCTCTTGAGAGCTGGATTGACCCTTCTGAGCCAAAGTGCTTCCTTTATTTTTCTTTTTGAAAGCAACTGGTTAAAAGATACTGGGACATAAATATTTCTTTATTGCATTCATATTGCCTTAATCACGTGTTCGCACAAGAAAGAATTTACGTCATTCATGTGTGTATTTTACGTTGTTTTGTAAATATTTTTTGTTTGTATGAAAAAAAAAATCAGATTCCGTATAATGTTATGTTATGTTATATCAATTCAATTCAATTCATTTTATTTTCATACTTCTCATTTATGAACATTACAACAGAAACCAGACAAGTTCTTTTACCTTGTGAACAATGTGCAGAAAACAAACAATATACATGGTGATAACACAGTAATTACATGTAATGATAACTGGTCAAAATCGAAATCGAAATGGGGTTGATCAAAGAGAAGTATGACGGGACCTACATGAAAGCTAGCTTGTTTGGCTGTAAGCCCCCAGTAATCAGTGTTTGTGAAAAAGAAACGGAGAACGGATAGAAGATAAGACCAGAATGATGATGTAAGGTTGCCAAATTTTATGTAATAAAAAAGAAGAAGAAGAAGAAGAAGAAGAAGAAGAAAAACAAACAAACTATACATTAATATGAACTTACTGTGACCGAGCCATCATTATTATACAGCCTAAATTGGTATATACATGTATACTATAAACTATTGTTGCATTAAAACTTTCACCAGGATATGATCAGTAAGACACAAAAAGTAACATGTACAACTATTAAGCCATTTGGTGCCTGCCGTCAAGCTCTGCATAGAAGGTTAGAGAGGGGCAGAGGGAAAGAGGAAGAGAGGGAAACGAAGTAGAATGTGGAATTGCTAATGATGAATTCAGAGAGCCCGATGGCAAGACCCTAAATGGAATCTGCAACGTGTTGACAAAATGTTTGACTGGACAATAACATATCACAGTATTACATAAGACATTACGACTGTTCAGTGTCTGCAAAATATGCACTCAATAAAAACTCTTTTAATTTACGTTTAAAGGAATATAAAGACGAGCAGCTTGTTATTTCGGGGGAGAGGTCATTCCAGTATCTAGGGCCCGTATACATTATCGTTTTTTTAGCGAAAATTGTTCGAGTACGTGGAAGGTGAAATGCGTCACTTTGGCGGGTAGGATAATTATGAATCAAATAGTTTTTTCTGAACATGCTAGTAAAAACATCCGGTAACTCGTTGGCAGAAAATTTGTACATAAATATGCCGACGTTGTAACTGAACAGATCTGATATTTTCAGTATTTTATTTTTCAAAAATAAATCATTCGTGTGGGACAAATATCCGACATGGTTGATATTTCTGATGGCACGTTTTTGAATACGGAACAGTATATCAAGAAAATTTCTAGTTGCATTCCCCCACACAAGAATACCATAATTAAGGTACGGAGTAATCAAAGTAGAATAAAGATTAAGCAGAATTTGACTTGGAAAAACACTCTTAAGTTTATTAATAACACCCGTATTTTTAGAAAGAATATTACTTAAATAACTAACGTGGGATTTCCAAGATAAATCACTATCAATAAAAAGCCCTAAAAATTTTATACAACTGACTTGATTTAATTCAGTTTCATTAAACTTAATATGAAAAGGAAGGGTTTTAAGACTATTGCTAAAAAGCATACAATGAGTTTTATCAATATTAAGTGACAATTTGTTGGCGTATATCCAATATTGCACAGATTTAAGTTCTTTATTCACTGTGTTAACAAGAGTATAAGGATCTCTGTGTGTAAAAAACCATATGACCATGAAATGATTAAACCTTGATGGAATATGAAACAAACTTATCTGGGCAAGTCTATTCATTTCATGCACGATCCATCTTTCTGAAATCCGCAGGGCTGCCAGCTCTCACGCATTGAGCGTGAGACTCACGCATTTTGGTCCTTTCTCACTCAAAAACTTTATTTCATTTGCATGCATTTCTGTTGATCTCACTCATTTTGACTCCTAAATTATAGCATTGGCCTATGGGAGTCTCACTCTCAACTAGTTTCCAGTGTTAGCAGCCCTGGAAATGTTGTTCATGTCAATCGTGCTTACAAGTATAGAATATCACGCCTCTTAAATGTTTGTACATGTATATTGCTTTGCTGACTTGCGGAATTGCACATCTCACACTGATTTTTTGTAATGCCGCATTCTGTATGATTACTGTAGTGGGGCAGATATGTGACAAAAATGCTCACATCCGGCGGAGAGTATGAAATTTTGCACATAGGGGTATTTTGTGGTGCTGATTTCAAAAATTGCCGGATCCAAGAGATCTGGCCTCGGGGTCGGCCGCCATTTTGAATTCCAATATGGCCGCCGTCAAAGATCCCTATCTTCAGTTCTGAATGACATAAGCCATTGGAATTTGATACGTAAACGCATGGTGATATGGTAACTTCAATAAGAGACTTATTTGACATGCCTGACAATCTGCACGGCAGCTAATTTGAATTTTCCTACATAGTTACCATGTTGGAATGCTGAAAATCTCTATCTTGGGTTTGTAATTAGGCTACCTGATTGAGCGCGCGTTTGTAACTGATTGAGTGCGCGCTGCTGTATTTACATTGTGACGTCAGCGAAAGGTGCATTATGCTTCATTTTTGCTGCACTTTTTGGCATGCCCGTGAATGTTAGTCGTGATGTTTGTCTTCGCAACCATATTGGAATTCAAAATAGCGGGCATTGCGTTTGTCAGACACATCACATTAGTCAATTCTTAAACCCAGTATGTTGATATACTTGTTTGCACCTAATTTCAGCACCACTCACCACTTAGAACTCGAGATAATGATTTTGAACATTTCATCGAGGCGGCCATAGTGGAATTCAAAATGGCGGCTATTCGATGTTTGTCAGACATTTCAAATTAATCTGCCATCAAATTCAATATGTCAAAACGCTCTTGTGTACCAAGTGTTGGTACCACACGTCATTCATAACTGAAGATAGGGATCTTTAGATTTGTTCTGTGATGGCGGCCATATTGGAATTCAAAATGGCGGCCGACCCCGTGGTCAGATCTCTTGGATCCGGCAATTTTTGAAATCAGCGCCCCAAAATACCCTTATACGGAAAATGTCATGCTTTCCGCCGGATGTGAGCATCTCGACCAATTTTTGTTACATAGGGCCTATCTGCCCTACTACTGTGGGCCTATCCTTGATCGTTGTCTAGGTCTTTACTTCTTTACTCGTTAAGGGTTATGGTACAATCATGTAGTAATGGAGTTACTGATCTCCAGATTGCTTCAGCATAACAACAGTATGACTTAAGGATTTAATTTCACTTACTTTCGATGACACGTACAACAGATACGTGCAAATACTCTGAGGTAATTGTTGTTCATGGATTAAAGAAATAATTCCTAGGACAACCTGATAGTATTTTATCCTGTACCAAAGCCTGAAACTTGCTGACAAATTTGTTGACCTCATCCTCTGTATAAACGGCCATTTTCGTTACTTCTTAACATCTCATATGATTTGACTGTATTGCTTGTACCTCTAGGAAAGACAAAGCTTAACACATTACAGTTTTGACCATTGGACAACACCGCTGACTCCATTAGAGCTTCCTGTGCCATTGAAAGGAAAACGAACCTAAATTTATGTGGATTGAGTAAATGCAACAATACGTAGAACACGTCAGAGAAAGTTTGAGAAGTATTGGAAAATCCTCTGCAAAATTATAAAGTTTCGACCCTTCCATCGCTGAAAAGACTGTTACACATTGTATATACACATAATACATTTCTCTTCGTAACTTCACGTATGAAATACGATGTAGGCAAACTATATAAATATTCAAATATAAAGACAATTCAAGATTTTACTACTTTTGTAGTACAATAAAGAGCACTTGAATTGCCTCTTTCACAAAGAAGGGGGAAAATGATACTACTCAGTAAATGTACTATTTCTTAACACAGGCCTATATCATTGTTACGAGTCGATGGAATACGTATAGTACTTGTCATGAAAAAAAAATGAAGTGTTGTAGAATTATCCTTATAAACATTTTGTTTTCATGGTTTTCCATACGTGACGACACAACTTGTTGTGGTTTTCTCACTCAACTACAGCTATGGCTGCACCGAAACATTAAGAATTCATTACTTTTCAACAGATTGTCGCATCTTCTTCCCTCAAAATTTTACTGTATAAAATTGTGTTGGTCTTCGAGTTCATGCTGCATTTGCCCAAAAATCGAGCTGTAATATAATTATTTGGGTTTCATTCCCCTTTAACGACGCACCTCTTCCTAAGATTCCTGAATAAGATTCTTCCCAAGTTTTTGTTAACATCTAACACTGAAGAAAATGGCAAATGGACACCGAATAATTTATGAAACGAAACGAACGCAATACCTTAATTTGAGATTTGGCAATTGTAGTTGAAAGTAGATATAAAAAAAAGTCATTCTCTCTCTCAAAAATGAAACTCTTATACGTAATTTCAATTTAAGTCATTTAAACAAAAGTATAATCCATTTCGTGCAGCTTTTGCATAATTATAAATCACCTACATACTTTTGTGAATTTAAACACAAAAATTAAGGAAGTATGAATATTGATTCTTCTTGACAAAGCAAGAAAGTATGAAGAGAGTTATTAAACAGTTTTTTGAAGGGAATTTAAGGGCAAGTTCAGTGATATCTTAACCTCTAATAGTTGATGTCGATTATAAATTTTGTGTCAACAAGAAGTATCTCTCATCTTTTTTTTTTCCATTTGGTAAGGTTTATGCGTATAACTATTTGACATAACACATGGGACAGAAATTCTTTTTCCACTATAGCAAGAACTGAAACATTCTGAATTTGCCATCACAGGCAGTTACATTCAATTCGGTATGCGTTATCATTGAATATGAATGGTCTCTGGGGCTGATTCAGAATTTGTCGGTACTTATTCTATTGTAGTCATGTTGGCGTTCAGCCTCGTGTACTTTTATAATGGAGTGCAATTTCTTTGTGGGGGACTTTGATAGCGCGAATGCGAGTACTTTAGCCTTTGAACTTTTACTCGAGTTACTCCTTCGGCGCTCTTAGCGCTCTTCGGCTGCTAGTGTGCTATATCAACACAGTGGTTGAGGCTTTTATATGAGTTGTTGTAATCATGCCTTTATTGATAACATAAAACAATAAAAAAGTTAACATAATATACCAGGTCAATTATCTTATTCTGCACAAAATCATGGCAGGTCCTGAACCAACTTTCAAATACTAACACGGACGGATTTGTAATTGTGGAAGAACAACGTGTGGCTGAAACAAGTGACCGTGTGGAAATAAAATGAATGAATGAATGAATGAATGAATGAATGAATGAATGAATGAATGAATGAATGAATGAACAACAGTAGACAAGCGACAATCTATTTTGCTGAGAATGATATATGAGCAAATTTGGTGACTGTTCCAAAACTTTCAAACAGCGTGACATCTTAACCTGTCAGGGATCAAATTATTCTTCGCATAACTAAATCAATAATTATGTTCTTTTAAATATTCATCAATTCTCATAACAGCATTACTATCAAATCGTAATTCTACAACTTAAGATCAGACTATCAGCTGTAGCGCGATGATCTGACTTTCCAAGTCGTTGAACAAGAAATCAAAGGCAATGTAGTGAGCAGCAAATATAGTTTACCATCAGCAATACATACAAAAAACTATGATAACAAACGAACACAGAATCTTCAAATATCCATGTGGTATCAAAGGTCAACGATATGTGAAAATCTTGTTTGCGGCCTCTATACCTGTTGCACAAAGTACAAAATGTAGCATAGATAATCATCATAATAGTAATGGATAATCAACTGCATTATCAATATTGATCTCCGTTACATGAGGGAAATGATTTGTCAACGAGTGTGAGACCGACATTGTACCTGGTACGGGGCAAGCTATTAAATGTATCTAAGTCCCCCTTCCCCCCCCCCCCCCCTTCAAAGTCTGCTCCTCTCTTGCGTAAAACATTGTGAAGGGCGCAACAAATACTGTACCACATGTTTGCTATGATTTGGTGGCGTTAGGTGTGGGACTTTGGTTTGTCACGCACTCACAAATAATGCAACTATAGAGGCTGCGGAACGTTGTCAATTTTTTTTTTTTTGCCATAAATGAGTAAAATTGTGCAGAGTCGATGTGTGCAGGGACTCGAGACGACTTAAATGCGACAGATGGACGAAGTGGCTGGCTTTAAAATTGGCGCAGCCTGCTGGGAAACGTAAGATACGTCGCTGACACCGTACTTGATCCTGGCTGCCAGTGAGAGGAAGCTCCATGTGATTGAGTTTGATATCGGCCCTACATAAAGCAAGCGGGGCCAAGGGGCTGTCGATGAACATCGTTAAGTCGGAAACCGTATAGTTTCGAGCAAATTTGCTCATAACAGCCACCGTTATATTCGGTAATGGATAAGGACAATCAGCAGGTGTTATCATTCAACTACCTTGGTAGCCTATTAGTATTATCAGCGGCTTCTCTGACGCAATTAAGGTACTCCTGAGACATCGTTTCAGAGTATGGATCGCAAGTACAGGCCCTATCATTGCCACAAGGAATCGGCAGATGTACGTCTGGTCAACTACAGTATGACGTATGGAATAGAGACATGGACGGTTGGCAAAGCTATGATAAGTAGGATATCTTGAATTTAATTATGAGCATCAAAGAATGACGGCAATATCATGCTGGAAGTGGTACGTGAGCAGGCTGCTCTTGACCATCATGGAAGAGACAGGTGCTGTGTTTGGAACTCGTCATGGGGAAAAGTATAGACGCCAGCATCTAGCCCTGACTGCAGTGGCTAAAGAGCAGATGCGGCCGACTACGTCTCACTTTCCTGTCTGCAATGACTGACATAGTTGGCCAAAGACCATCCACAATATGCTGCACTCACGTATCAACAGAAAAGGATGGGAAGGATTACGATATCAAACGATAAGCAATCGCCAACGGGCAGTGATGTCCATAATGGCATTTCTAGTAAGTACCTACTGGTAAAATCTAGATAGATTGTCCATGGAGGTGCAAAGTCTTTGCTACCTCCATGGACTGTCCAATACCGCAGTCTTATGATGTCTAATCTGAGTGTTTGTTATCCTTTAGTTTTTTTAATGACCACTAAAACCTATAGGCAATGAATTAAGTTTTAAAAATGAGAGATATAATTACAAAAATCAGTCTTTATGAGTAGTAACACGACAATTTCCAAATTTTGTGATTTTTTTTATAATGATTTTTTCCCTTTTTGTGATTTTCTCCAGCTGCGAAGACTTTTGGTAAGGACCATCGCGACATACAATTGATAAATCATAGTGTACATTGCCGCATGCACAAAGTTGAAAACACGTCTACAAGTAGCAAAAATGCTCCCAACCAGTTTCAAATGAGGGCGCTCTATATCATTGTTATTTCAACTGTGCCATCTACGCCGCACTGCATGCATGTTTCTTAGGTTGCTAAGGACGCTATGAACGTATTTATGGTTCATAATTATACAGCGTGTGCTTATTAAGCGTGTGCTAATTAAGCGTGTAGTTGTTGCGAACGAAATTTTCTCTGAAATCATACCCAACTGGTTATCGCAGAATTCATATTGTGTCCATCGAGAGCTTAATGTGACCGTTTCTGCTGGCATACATTCACTGCTGTTTCCTGATTCTTTGCCATTATTATGTCTCTATGTAGTTCATAGTAATTTCGGAACATTCACTCATCATCACCGAATATTCTGTGCTCCCAGGAAAGGTAAGTGCATGAAAGACCACTCAATGCAACTCGAGCTGACGCGATTTGTCAAGATAATGAATTGTTTGAGTTTATTTCGCCAGTAGGCGAATGTATGCGACTTTTATTCAAAACTAAGCATCCTTCGATTCCATAGTAATAGGATAATAGTCCATGGACCAAGACCCGAAAAAATGGGTTATTGGTACCACCTGAGGTGGCAAAACCTTTTTGGAGTCATTTTGTTTGTCGGGCATAGATATGCTTATCAAGCTATGATAGCATTTCAAAATGAGTAGCTTAGTCATAATAAATGAATTTTTAACCAATTTGGTCTCGTTTTTATATCCCTATACTTCTGAATCGAAATTAACCGCTATACAAAGAAGAGCACTGTCTTCTGTATGTCCACAGGTGTTCTGTTGTAAACGCGGTGCGCTTAGTCTTTATTCAAGGCAGCGAAGGGAATATCCAAAGAGTTATGATGTCCACAGCTGTCACGCGGTGCGCTTAGTCTTTATCCAGAACAGTGTACCGTTATCATATCTAAAGTTCCTGATAAAAGGGATTATCTATACTGTTTTTATACTACCCTCTCAACAAATACATCAGTTTTAAACAAACATCCCTCTCTCCATTTACACATTGTTTGATATAATGCATTGTAACGTACCGGTAATTTGTTTTTTTTTTCATTATCTTTCATTGTTTTATGGAAATAAAGCGACATTGGCGTGGTATTAGCGTTTTCACCGTCGCATTTGCACCGGAAAATGACAAATAATTGAAAAATACGGTAAAATACACTAGGAATTGCTTTTGTTGTTGTTGTTGTTTTTAGAGAAAGGGATATACACTGTATTATAAGCTTTGGATATTCCCTTCGCCGTCTTGAATATTAGACTAAGCGCTGTGGACATCATAACCTTTGGATATTCCCTTCGCTGCCTTGAATAAAGACTAAGTGCACCGCGTTTACAACAGAACACCTGTGAACATAGAAGACAGTGCTCTTCTTTGTATAGCGGTTAGTTTCGATTCAGAAGTATAGGGATATAACAACGAGACCACATTGGTTCAAAATTCATTTATTATGACTAAGCTGCTCATTTGGAAATGCTATCATAGCTTGATAAGCGTATCTATGCCCGACAAACAAAATGACACCCAAAAGGTTTTGCCACCTCAGGTGGTACCAACATCTGGCCTGGCCCATGGACTGTAAAGAACATTTCGTGATGATCGATCGTTCCCTACCAAGGTTATTCCCTAAAAAGGTAACAATGTAATAAGCTGCATACAATTCCCTATCGTGGGGATAACGCGAAATATCAATGGATTACTGCTGTGAAGCCTGATTTATCACTTATCAATAATCGATTATAAAAAGGCCCATAGCAACCGCGATCAGGTACAGTTTGCTTTTAGGCGCACTGAGACTGTAGTACAGTTTTCACATCAGTTTGGCGCTTGGGTTACGGTTAGGGTTAACCCAGCCCTATTAGGACGATAGGATCTCAGTTTGTTCAAATGGGTACCATGCATTCTCCACCGGTATACCATTATAGATGCTTCACGAGATAATCTGTCGGTTGATCGGTCAGTCTGTCAAAGCGTTGCATAATTTAGTGAGTCGAACTACTGATCCCTCATCTTTTTGTTTGTTTGTTTGTGGGTTTTGTTGTTGGTGTTATATTTAGCGACCTAAGCTTTGGCATATATGGCCGCTATCAAAAGTAGATGTGGAAGACGCCATTTTATTCAGTATCGAGTAATGCGTTACCATGGTAACGGCAAATTTTCATAAAATCATACGAACTACTGTGTACTGTACCACTGTCTCAGATTTAAAGTAATTCAATTGAAATTCGGCACGTGTGATCAATGTAAGATGTGAGCAAAGAATTGTCACAGCAACAGTCTCTTTTTAAACAAATTATACAATTGAGGATCGAGCTACTCTCAGTTTTTTAGTTTTTTTTTTTAGGTCGGAATTTGGGAAGAATGATTTTTTTTTTTAGACCCACTTTTTTTTTAGAATGTTTTTAGACCCACTAAATCTCGTGGGTGTCATGGCAACGTTTTTGTTTTGTTTGTTTTGTTTTGTTTTTTTACCCAACGATATAGTACAATGACAGGTATAATGAGGACTCTGCATTAAACACTTTTACGACAACAGATTCACTCGGACAAACAAAATTGGTAGCCTAAGCTTAAGCACAATGCGTCTTTGTATATTCATGTACCGATTAGAGGAGAGTTTTTTAGGTCGGAATTTGGGAAAAATGATTTTTTTTTTAGACCCACTTTTTTTTTAGAATGTTTTTAGACCCACTAAATCTCGTGGGTGTCATGGCAACTTTTTTGTTTTGTTTGTTTTGTTTTGTTTTTTATCCAACGATATAGTACAACGACAGGTATAATGAGGACTCTGCATTAAACACTTTTACGACAACAGATTCACTCGGACAAACAGAATTGGTAGCCTAAGCTTAAGCACAATGCGTCTTTGTATATTCATGTACCGATTAGAGGAGAGTTTTTTAGGTCGGAATTTGGGAAAAATGATTTTTTTTTTAGACCCACTTTTTTTTAAGAATGTTTTTAGACCCACTAAATCTCGTGGGTGTCATGGCAACGTTTTTGTTTTGTTTGTTTTGTTTTGTTTTTTACCCAACGATATAGTACAATGACAGGTATAATGAGGACTCTGCATTAAACACTTTTACGACAACAGATTCACTCGGACAAACAAAATTGGTAGCCTAAGCTTAAGCACAATGCGTCTTTGTATATTCATGTACCGATTAGAGGAGAGTTGGTGTGAATTTCAGAGTACTCATTGTGATAACGTTCATCTCCTATTTCCAACCGGACAGTGTCTGGCTAAAGACATACTCTCCTTCAACTGGTGACAGCACTGGTGACGTGTCTCATTAACAGACTTTTTTATGACAGTAATGAATATCTGATAACAGGGCTCATCTCTCCTGTCTCCCAACAGAATATTGAAGCATCTGATTCACAACATGGGAATCACCATAAGACATTTCGTACTACCACTGAGGGCACTACTGATGATGTGCCTATGTAGCAACAGTCTAGCAGTGGAAGTTTACAAGTTCTACGAAGGGAGAAACGCGTCGCTGGAGTTTTACCAACCTCTGGCCAATGATTCTACATTTGAATATGAGGTCCACCTGATTGACGCTTCATGCTTTTTCTGCAGAAATGGAATTATGGTTCCTGGCTGCCTCACACCTCAGCAAAGTAGTCGTTTCTCTGCCAGAGGTGAGAGAACACCAACTTACTTAACTGTGGTTCTCAGTATACAAAATATCAATGCCGAGGACAGCCAGTTTTACCTATTCGCTATGAGGGAAGACAAAAATGGGAAAAGCCACTTTTTCAGTCATGCCGCGTACATTGAAGTTCTGCGTCCACCAAGTCCTGCACAGTGCATCATAAATCGCACTGAGTATTCACTTGCATTGAAGGAGATTAACTGCACATCTTTGCTTGGCAGCGATGGCGGAGGTTCTCTCTACTGCTTCCAAAATGCAAGAAAGATTCCCTACAAAGGGCCACCAGTACGTCTAAATGATCATGTGACATTGATCTTCTGGATGGATGCCCTTCTGCCCATCAATTGCTGTTCATACGAAGCAGCATTTCCAATAACATCTGAATCTTGTTATCAATTTGTGTATTACCCTCCAACAGACATTACCAATTTAGAAGATTCTACAAACTCTTATAGCAGCCACACGGCAACAATGGCAGCTGCACCAGAAACAACTGATGAAACAAACGTTTCCCTAAAACTCAGAGAAGAAAGCAGCAGTGCAACCACCACACCACATGAAGCCTTAACAAAGAACACTTGGATTGTACCATCAATATCATGTCCTCTCTTTATCTTGATACTGTCTGTGTTTGTATTATTCATAAAGCGATTGAAATGTACTAAAGAATCTAGGCCTAATAACTCCTCCCATTACTCAAAAGCCTTACAAATAATATGATAAACTGCTTAAGTCCTTATGCCACTGTGGATAAAATACAAGACGGGGTTAGAGTTGTGTTCACTCTCAACTAATAACCCTTAAGCAACAGAAAATTCTAAGAAATCCCTACCCTTGGACGGGGGGGGGGGAGGGAGGAGGTTGCCATCTAGATATATTCTGCATTAATTTCGCTTTAATGTGTAATAAGTTAGCTGAAGTTTCACCTAATTAATGAACTAATATTAAATGATATAATTTTTTCCATTGCTGATCATCTTTTCACAACATAGAATAGCTCTATACGTTGAGTGGTGTTTTTCCTGATCAGCTGAAAATTGCTATGATACTTTCCGTGTTTGAAAAATGCAATATGTTTTATATATGTAATTACAGGCCAGTTTCTGTGATTTCATACTTATCAAAAGTCTATGAAAATTGATATTAACAAGAACAATTCATTTCTTTGATTTTAGTAATTTCTTCACTAATTCACAATTTGGCCTTCCACAGAAACACAGCTTAATACGCGTTCTTTTAAAATTCGTTGATGAAGTTGCACACGCTTTCTAATAATCACTGTCATTTTGTCTTCATTTTCCTGGAGTTCTCCAAGACCTTGTTGAACACAATCAATCATGACATCTCACTTCACAAGCTACCTCACTGTGGTATCCGTGACATAAGGGCCTTAGAGTCGTTCAGGAATTACCTGCTTGTTTGTTTCTTTGTTTGTTTGTTCATTTCCATCGGAGAAGATGGCTGGATAACCCATATTCAGCTATGCTGAGCTGGTCTTCCATAGGGTCCAGTTGGATGTGAGGTGGGACCACTTCACCGGGTTAAACACCCTGCTCTTTGCGATGAATGATTTGGCAGGATCTTTCACGTGCATAAGCTGTGACTCTCTCATACACGGGACCGCCATTCTACTGTATGTCCTATCCGAGGGACAGAGTGTTTTGCCTCTTGCTAGAGGGGACGGTATGTTTACACACACCATTGCCCAGTCCAAACTCGGGTTCGAACCCGGGTCCTTAGGATCGTGAGGCAGACGCGCTACCGACTGACCCAACTCACCTTCAAACCAGAAATAAGATTCAGGAATTATCTTCACTTCACCAGTGGTGGGGTGAGGCTAATGATACTCTGATCCCTTGTGAGAGAAGAGTTACCAATGAAGAGGATACCTTTGTTTACAAGGGCATGACACTACGTCATTACTATTCTCATCGTTCATATTATTTGAGTAAGCCGCTCGTTTGACGAAAAAGTTTTTGGCTGATTGAGTGAACAACTATAAAAATCTCATTACTAAGTCAAGTAGGGAGACATTTTGAAAGTCATAGTATCATAAGTTGCCATGTTCAGGTTTGAGAGACGCATGTAAAAGGAAACATAAAACTCCCAATAGGTTTGTCTGCAATCCACTGCTGTATGAGAGACTTGACATGTGAACCTTTATTTCGCCAAAGTTTCGAGGCAACTTTCAGGTTGATAGAGGTGCAACGTTCCTGAATATTTGAAAGAGTCGCTCATGAAATCAACTTGATAGATTTCACTATTTTCATATTGTATGAATGATTGAGAAAAAATGTCAAATGCGAGTTACACTTGAAGAAAAATAGGGACTTCAGTTTATTTCAATATACATTGACTAGTTCTTATGTAATCGGAACCAAGAAGCATCTGCCTCTTTCAGTTCTTGACTAGGCTGTGTAATCATCCATTCATCTTCATCAAATTGCTTATGAATGAGGAGATTTATTACTTTCTTAAGCAATCAATGGCTTTTCCACCACATCGTACATATAGCAAGCCTATTGAGTATGGTGTGGACGAAACTCTTCTCCCTATTATTCATAGTGCCCTGACTAATCGCACCCAGGCGGTAAGAACTGACTCTGATACCTCGGACGTGGAAACTTTGACCTGAGGTGCGCCGCAAGGAACCAAGGTGGTGCGGTTGAGCTACAGTTCTGTCCTCAACGCTGGTCAATAACGCTGCATGTAACATCAGTTATCACTGGAAATACGTGGATGATTTGAGCCTTTATAAAATATGTCCGTCCAGAGCATGCAGTTCCCGTTTTACAGAAAAATCTTTATGATCTTGAAATTTCAATTTTATATACATCATCTCATAGCTTGCCGTACTTTGCGTGTGTATGTGTTTGTGTGTGTGGTTCTCTTGTATTTCCCTTATTCGTCTACGTGCCGTCTTACGCTTTCTTTCTCCCTACTACTTACATTCTCTGTTCTGACTGATTCTTTTAAACCTTAATTATTTCTAATCTTTATGATTTATGAAGTGTATTGACATGTTTGTCCGCATATTAGTGCAATTTTGAGTGTATTATATTTAAAATTTGTATATCTTAAGTTTTCTGTAAAGTACATTTTGTAATATTTCGTATGTAATGAAGCACAAATGCAACATCCACTTTCAGTGTTAAGAATATCATAGAGTATAAAGATCAGATAAGAGAAAATTTTTGATTTTTTTTTTTGTGTGTGATAGTGTCTTCGTCACCATCTGAAACAAGCATGGTGCTTTTTTTACATGCATTCTTGGTTGATATCAAAAGATATCAGTTTTATTTTGAATGATGTAATTTTATTATGATGATCTAGAATCAATATTATTCGAACTTTCGTGGACGAGAAAAAAAAGGCTTCAACCAACATTCGTATTATTCTTTTCTTTTTCAGTTGTATTCGTACTGGTAAACACCGGTGTAAACACAATGTGCTTTCATTCGAACAGTGCTCCATTTGCAGTTGATACAGGAGAAAATTAGCTTAATGCTAGAGATAAAGGATTAAGAAAGTGTTGTGTTTTCCAGCTGATCCGTGCATTGTGCATATTGTGCTGTGTGCTCTTCTTTTTAAAGGTGAAATAACGACCCAGAAGCTGGAAAATTTAAAATTTGATGGAATATCTTATACTTGCGTGTGTTCATGGTTCTCAAAAGTTTCACTGAATACCTCTGAGATTTTTGATACATTGACTGGATAATTTAAGAAAGAAATTGCTTTGTATTCTTTATGGATATCATCTCTTTTTTCCCCTGTGCAAACTCTTCCTGTGTGCTCATATCTAAGTGTGCACTGGTCCTAACCATAATCCAGTGTTGTATAAAAAAAAAGAGATTTGTAAATAAATGTACTGATTGTTACTTTCACTTGTATGCATAATTTCATGTACAGTTTGAGAATTGTAAACAGCTAATTAATTGTTTGATATTGTAATTGTGTCGTGTTTTTTAAAACTGAATGTATTTCAGTCAATGGGCTGCTGTTTTCAATTAATAAACCACATAAATTCAATTTATTTCAATATATGTCAAATATGACCTTTGTCTGATTTCATTGATTAAGAATTTGATCCCTAGGACAAACCACTACCCACAGCCATCTATCTTTGAAATAAACCTATGATTTGGGTTTTAGACCCAGGAACCGGGCCTCAATGGGAAGAAGCTGAAATATTCAAACTACCAAACTACTTTATCATCTGGTGTCAAAGAATGAATCCTGTAGAGCGTTGTTAAATTATGTTAATGGCAATAATGATAATGATAAAGATGCAAATAAAATCAGCAAAGAGAAATCGATAAGTGAACGAATAGATTATGACATGAATGAATAAATGAATTATTCAATGAATGAATGAATGAATGAATGAATGAATGAATGAATGAACGAATGAATGAATGAATGAATGAATGAATGGACATGTACATACACACGCACATAGACACCTACATCAGTGCTCGACACTTTTTTTCCTCTGATGGCCCGTTCGAAGACCACCTGAATGTTATAATTTGACATTTTTGTGGTCCGAAATAAAATGCAGTGGCACCAAATAAAAGAACATAATTATGAAAGTTTCATCTGAATTTATGCTGTTATATCCTTTTCGGATATTTGGGGGACCGACATCAATAATTAGAAATAGAAGACGTTTATAGAACAATGGCTAACTTTGGTCCATGGCTGAGGTAACTTCAGGGTAACCAAAAACAAACATTTCACATACAAATATACTAATGGAGTCAAAAGCTGCCTGAGATTTCGATCCTAGCAGAGTCTTCGTCAGAGGCAAATTGACATCTTTGGTCATTTGCTTTTGACGAAGATTCTGCTAGGATCGAAAGCTGAGGCCCCTTTTGACTCCATTTTACTCCATTGGCTCGTCTCTACTGGATTAAAGCAGTTTTCAGCAGCTTTTTTTTTTTGCTACAAATATAATGTGAAAATAGACAAACAAAACAAAACCAAAATTATCCATCCAGAGTTTTAGTATGAATTCTAACTTGGTACATGTGGTTAATGATCTTATAGTTCAAGCATAGAGAATTGAAAAGACAACATCATATCTATTTATTTAAACCCATTAGCACATGAAATCGACTGCCATAGGAGGAAGCTATGTATTTGGTTCCGTATGCCTGTCTCTGTCTGTCTGTTGGGTACAAGACTTAACAAAATTTGCAATTTGTGTTTATGCGCATAATAAGTTGTGTGTGTGTGTGTGTGTGTGTGTGCGTGTGTGTGTGATTTATATCGACTAGCAATGTGTTGCAAATCCCTGTTTTTACGACCAGGTAGTATTATCATCGGGTTTTTTTTGTTTGTTTTTTTTGGTTTGTTTGTTTGTTTTTCACAGTCGCGAATTATCGAAAGTTTCGGTGTAACTGGTTCTACACTAGCTTTCACAGTGATAGAAATTACGCAATCTTAAACAATTTTCGACAGCACCAATAAGGACATCTCATAATTATATATCTTATGTGTGTATACATTGGTTTCAAAATAATTCAAAGTTTGGTTAGTATGAAGCCATGGGTTTGAAAGAATATGAAATTAATGAAAAGAATGAATGAATATCTACATGCATATGCACATCCAAACATATTCATATATATAGATATTAGATTCATGAATGAATAAATTAGAAAAATAAATAAATGAATATCAATACGACATTGGGAAACTTCGGTCCTTGACTTAGAAACTATAATAAAAAAAGATAATAAAAGAGAATGTTTGATTACATCCAAAACAGTGGTGGATCCAAAAGGAGGTGCCCCTCTTTATTTTGTTAAAACAAAAGAAATAAAGAGAAAAATGGGGTACGTGCGCCCCCCCCCCCCTTTTTAATTTTGTGAAGGCGCCTCCCATTTACGGAATTCTTGGATCCGCCCCTGTATCACAGATTTTCCTTCACTCTCCATCTACTTCATAAGAGATACGTAATCATCAGTCAATTTAATGTCAGCATGATTTTGTTTTCTGTCTTTATTAGTGTGAAGGACTGTGATGAAAAATAAGAGACAAACATCTTATTACTTAATGGATGCCAATAAATGTCGTTATTCTACCAGGAGACAGTAATGAGATATTACATCTAATTCTAGTTCTATACAAAACTATCTTTATAGAAACAAGTTATATGCAGTGTAGTTCCCTTGGAGATTCCCTAAATTCTGGGAAAACATCAGTGTTTTCAGTATTGCTCACATAGGTTTACACTTACAGGGAACGATCGTGAGAGAGTGTGATTGATGTCAAAATATCATTACTCGACTTCATGAACTTAATCCAAAGACTGCTGCTCTTTATCTATAGATGAATGTTTGTCTTACAAATTGTGCATCTACAGTTTCGTCAACACAGTATATCTCTTTATGGTATTATGTATGAAAATGAGGCCCCCATCCTTTTCAAGCTTAATCGCTTACGATGGCGGTCTCCTGTATTCAATTATCTCTGTTATTTACTGAAAAATACTGTATATTTTATTTTATTTTTCTGTGTATGTAAACTGCTCAACTATTTGTGGACTATTATCGATTTATTTCACTGCACTTGCTATTCTTTGTCTTTGTGCTTTTGAAATTTGTATTCAACTTGTATCTACATGAATACGGAAATAAATCAAATCAAATCAAAATCACATGAAAATCCCACTTTTTCAACTGGCATTTTGCAGATAATGCTTATGTGATATAGATTAAAAGGAGAGCAAGAAATATCAAGGACAAAGAAAATCACAACAACAACAAATGAGAGGTAGACGTCCTGAAAGATTGTACATGTATATGTGCCATAGAGGTGTTTTTTTTTTGGGGGGTGTTTTTTATTTTGTTCTCTCTTTTTTAGTTTTTTTTTTTGTATTTTATATTAAGGGGTATTATACTGCACTAAACGTAATATAGGGCCTACATTCTAGCATCGATATTCCATTAATACAGGTGGCACATTCACACCCACAGATGAATGAGTTACCCCTTCTAAACAAAGAGCAATCCAGGTGGTCCACACCAAGCCATGGCAACAAAACACACACACACACACACACACACACACACACACACACACACACACACACACAGTGCACATGATACAGAAACCCTAGTCTTCAACACTGTAGTCACAGTATTATGCTCTAGGATAAAAACAGAGAAGAATATATTCGTCACCTAAACTGTGCATCACAAAGAAATTTGGGTGACAGAGATGGACTTTGGACTGTAGGAATGATTGCTTGCAACGAATATTGTATGTTCATTACATTCTTTGCATGCACTATTGACCAGTTGCTCTTTCCATTATGTTAGCACGATTCATCTTTACAGCAGCAACCTCATTTTAGTTTTATTTCAGTTTTGACACTATTCCAAGCTTACGTGTAGGATACTTGTAGCCCGGTAGTTCTTACAGGGCAGCATACATATTTATGTGTACCATCATAATAATGGTAAATTTGATGCTTGTTGATAAGTGAGTTTAGTTGTTCGTGGATCTTTTGGACAAATCTATGCTCTGACAATGTCTGATATACAGTGCGTTGGTATTATTGTTCTTGCATGAAGGCGTTGGGTGTCACTGAATGACTTGATCTTGAACTAACAATGTGTAATTTATGCATTTCAAGCATATTAGGCATTAAAGCCATTAATCAATTCTAGGTACACTGCAAAAAGTCCGGTGTTAAATATGAAAGACCGAGCTGGTGTTAAATTTCCGGTGCTCATTCATGGTGTTAGATTAACACCTCCGGGTGTCATTTATTTAAGATTGTTTTTTGAATAGTTTCTTAGTTACTGCACTTCTTGTTAATTTTGAACTTCAACAAGACAATAAACAATTTTCCGATAAAGTACTTGATTTTTGAAAAAATGTGTAAACAAATTTACACCACGGTAACACCAGTTGGTGTGGTCCCCTATTGAAGTTGGACGGGTGTTATACCATTGAAATTACCACCACCAATATCAAATCAACACCATGCGGTGTCAATATTGAATTAACTCTAGCGAAGTGTCAAAAATATCACCAGCCACAGTGTCAAATTAACACCACGAAGTGCCAGGCGAACACTTTTTAACACCGTCACAATACATTTTCAGCACCTGTGGGTGTGGTCCTCTATTGAAGTTTGATCGTTGTTAGATTTAACACCCATGGTGTTAAATCTAACATCAATGTTTTTACAGTGTAGTATTAGAAACTAGAAAACTAAATTCGGGTTATATGTTTGCTATTTAAATTGTCAAGTTATCGTAAGTATGTGTGTGACATCACTGTTCAATCACCGTTGAGAAAAAAAAAAAACAGACGAAGAACCCGGTGGATAAACCGCAATAATCATTATATAATCATCATAATTTGTTGAAAAATCCTTTATCAGCACATTTATCTTGTCAGTATAAATCGCTATCAGCAACAGGGTTCATAATAGATTACAGCAGGCCCTGTCTAGCTTCTGCATAAACATCTGGCTATCAAATGCATCACCACTTATTTTTTTTTTGTGTGTTGCAGTTTCATAGATGGTCTATATTGTGGTCCATAGATACAAAATACAGAAGCAACCAAATAACGTTTTATCCAATACTGAAGTGTGAAACTTGTTGATAAGTCCGTTAGTTGCAAAATTTGTTCAACTCTGCCACTATTAGATATGTATATCATATTTTATTCACTTCTAGGCATCTCATATACCAGTAATATATGACTGCAATGAAAACTTTAAAAATTTCCTACAAGTTACAGTCTGTGGCTGCTGCGCAGCGCCACTGCATGTTCTCATTAGGGCGCCACCAGTACCATTTAACGACGTTTCTCTTAGTTTTACTCTAGAAGTTTCGCATGTTACTAGGACTGATTCAAATCATTCCAACTATCATTCTTTTGTAAAGAGTTTTATTCCGTCATCAGTAACTGTGCCTCTTTTTATTATCACCAATGATATCACAATCCTTTGGTTGGTGGAGGACACTGGAATAACATACCATTTTAACCTGTAGATTTAATATTCTCTACCTAAATGGAAAAGAGACATTTTACTCGTTGAATGAGTTAAGCCTCTCGACATCTACATTTAGTGAGCGAAACATTAGTTTACATTAGTTTTAAACCCATTAGCACATGAAATCGACTGCCATAGGAGGAAGCTATGTATTTGGTTCCGTATGCCTGTCTCTGTCTGTCTGTTGGGTACAAGACTTAACAAAATTTGCAATTTGTGTTTATGCGCATAATAAGTTGTGTGTGTGTGTGTGTGTGTGTGTGCGTGTGTGTGTGATTTATATCGACTAGCAATGTGTTGCAAATCCCTGTTTTTACGACCAGGTAGTATTATCATCGGGTTTTTTTTTTGTTTGTTTTTTTTGGTTTGTTTGTTTGTTTTTCACAGTCGCGAATTATCGAAAGTTTCGGTGTAACTGGTTCTACACTAGCTTTCACAGTGATAGAAATTACGCAATCTTAAACAATTTTCGACAGCACCAATAAGGACATCTCATAATTATATATCTTATGTGTGTATACATTGGTTTCAAAATAATTCAAAGTTTGGTTAGTATGAAGCCATGGGTTTGAAAGAATATGAAATTAATGAAAAGAATGAATGAATATCTACATGCATATGCACATCCAAACATATTCATATATATAGATATTAGATTCATGAATGAATAAATTAGAAAAATAAATAAATGAATATCAATACGACATTGGGAAACTTCGGTCCTTGACTTAGAAACTATAATAAAAAAAGATAATAAAAGAGAATGTTTGATTACATCCAAAACAGTGGTGGATCCAAAAGGAGGTGCCCCTCTTTATTTTGTTAAAACAAAAGAAATAAAGAGAAAAATGGGGTACGTGCGCCCCCCCCCCCCCTTTTTAATTTTGTGAAGGCGCCTCCCATTTACGGAATTCTTGGATCCGCCCCTGTATCACAGATTTTCCTTCACTCTCCATCTACTTCATAAGAGATACGTAATCATCAGTCAATTTAATGTCAGCATGATTTTGTTTTCTGTCTTTATTAGTGTGAAGGACTGTGATGAAAAATAAGAGACAAACATCTTATTACTTAATGGATGCCAATAAATGTCGTTATTCTACCAGGAGACAGTAATGAGATATTACATCTAATTCTAGTTCTATACAAAACTATCTTTATAGAAACAAGTTATATGCAGTGTAGTTCCCTTGGAGATTCCCTAAATTCTGGGAAAACATCAGTGTTTTCAGTATTGCTCACATAGGTTTACACTTACAGGGAACGATCGTGAGAGAGTGTGATTGATGTCAAAATATCATTACTCGACTTCATGAACTTAATCCAAAGACTGCTGCTCTTTATCTATAGATGAATGTTTGTCTTACAAATTGTGCATCTACAGTTTCGTCAACACAGTATATCTCTTTATGGTATTATGTATGAAAATGAGGCCCCCATCCTTTTCAAGCTTAATCGCTTACGATGGCGGTCTCCTGTATTCAATTATCTCTGTTATTTACTGAAAAATACTGTATATTTTATTTTATTTTTCTGTGTATGTAAACTGCTCAACTATTTGTGGACTATTATCGATTTATTTCACTGCACTTGCTATTCTTTGTCTTTGTGCTTTTGAAATTTGTATTCAACTTGTATCTACATGAATACGGAAATAAATCAAATCAAATCAAAATCACATGAAAATCCCACTTTTTCAACTGGCATTTTGCAGATAATGCTTATGTGATATAGATTAAAAGGAGAGCAAGAAATATCAAGGACAAAGAAAATCACAACAACAACAAATGAGAGGTAGACGTCCTGAAAGATTGTACATGTATATGTGCCATAGAGGTGTTTTTTTTGGGGGGTGTTTTTTATTTTGTTCTCTCTTTTTTAGTTTTTTTTTTTTTGTATTTTATATTAAGGGGTATTATACTGCACTAAACGTAATATAGGGCCTACATTCTAGCATCGATATTCCATTAATACAGGTGGCACATTCACACCCACAGATGAATGAGTTACCCCTTCTAAACAAAGAGCAATCCAGGTGGTCCACACCAAGCCATGGCAACAAAACACACACACACACACACACACACACACACACACACACACACACACACACACACACACACACAGTGCACATGATACAGAAACCCTAGTCTTCAACACTGTAGTCACAGTATTATGCTCTAGGATAAAAACAGAGAAGAATATATTCGTCACCTAAACTGTGCATCACAAAGAAATTTGGGTGACAGAGATGGACTTTGGACTGTAGGAATGATTGCTTGCAACGAATATTGTATGTTCATTACATTCTTTGCATGCACTATTGACCAGTTGCTCTTTCCATTATGTTAGCACGATTCATCTTTACAGCAGCAACCTCATTTTAGTTTTATTTCAGTTTTGACACTATTCCAAGCTTACGTGTAGGATACTTGTAGCCCGGTAGTTCTTACAGGGCAGCATACATATTTATGTGTACCATCATAATAATGGTAAATTTGATGCTTGTTGATAAGTGAGTTTAGTTGTTCGTGGATCTTTTGGACAAATCTATGCTCTGACAATGTCTGATATACAGTGCGTTGGTATTATTGTTCTTGCATGAAGGCGTTGGGTGTCACTGAATGACTTGATCTTGAACTAACAATGTGTAATTTATGCATTTCAAGCATATTAGGCATTAAAGCCATTAATCAATTCTAGGTACACTGCAAAAAGTCCGGTGTTAAATATGAAAGACCGAGCTGGTGTTAAATTTCCGGTGCTCATTCATGGTGTTAGATTAACACCTCCGGGTGTCATTTATTTAAGATTGTTTTTTGAATAGTTTCTTAGTTACTGCACTTCTTGTTAATTTTGAACTTCAACAAGACAATAAACAATTTTCCGATAAAGTACTTGATTTTTGAAAAAATGTGTAAACAAATTTACACCACGGTAACACCAGTTGGTGTGGTCCCCTATTGAAGTTGGACGGGTGTTATACCATTGAAATTACCACCACCAATATCAAATCAACACCATGCGGTGTCAATATTGAATTAACTCTAGCGAAGTGTCAAAAATATCACCAGCCACAGTGTCAAATTAACACCACGAAGTGCCAGGCGAACACTTTTTAACACCGTCACAATACATTTTCAGCACCTGTGGGTGTGGTCCTCTATTGAAGTTTGATCGTTGTTAGATTTAACACCCATGGTGTTAAATCTAACATCAATGTTTTTACAGTGTAGTATTAGAAACTAGAAAACTAAATTCGGGTTATATGTTTGCTATTTAAATTGTCAAGTTATCGTAAGTATGTGTGTGACATCACTGTTCAATCACCGTTGAGAAAAAAAAAAACAGACGAAGAACCCGGTGGATAAACCGCAATAATCATTATATAATCATCATAATTTGTTGAAAAATCCTTTATCAGCACATTTATCTTGTCAGTATAAATCGCTATCAGCAACAGGGTTCATAATAGATTACAGCAGGCCCTGTCTAGCTTCTGCATAAACATCTGGCTATCAAATGCATCACCACTTATTTTTTTTTGTGTGTGTTGCAGTTTCATAGATGGTCTATATTGTGGTCCATAGATACAAAATACAGAAGCAACCAAATAACGTTTTATCCAATACTGAAGTGTGAAACTTGTTGATAAGTCCGTTAGTTGCAAAATTTGTTCAACTCTGCCACTATTAGATATGTATATCATATTTTATTCACTTCTAGGCATCTCATATACCAGTAATATATGACTGCAATGAAAACTTTAAAAATTTCCTACAAGTTACAGTCTGTGGCTGCTGCGCAGCGCCACTGCATGTTCTCATTAGGGCGCCACCAGTACCATTTAACGACGTTTCTCTTAGTTTTACTCTAGAAGTTTCGCATGTTACTAGGACTGATTCAAATCATTCCAACTATCATTCTTTTGTAAAGAGTTTTATTCCGTCATCAGTAACTGTGCCTCTTTTTATTATCACCAATGATATCACAATCCTTTGGTTGGTGGAGGACACTGGAATAACATACCATTTTAACCTGTAGATTTAATATTCTCTACCTAAATGGAAAAGAGACATTTTACTCGTTGAATGAGTTAAGCCTCTCGACATCTACATTTAGTGAGCGAAACATTAGTTTATAAATCTTTAAAAAAAAAAAGAAACGAAATACAAAAATGCTTGCTGAAAAGGTGTAGCTGTCAAGAGTGGCATCGAATATTTTAGAAGCTCAATAATACTGACACTGAAACCCCAGTTCAACATGAATAAAATGAAATGTCTGTTCATTCAATTGTGTCTTTGATGACGAACTGGACACTTTCTCACGCTCTTTACTTTTAGCAGAATCCATACAAGCACCACAGAGTTTGAATTAAATATGCATGATACAGACACAGTCATTCCAGCAAAGACGAAAGAGAAATAGGAAAAGCAAGATAACTGCTAAATCATCGAGTTGTTGCAAATAGTGACGTACACATATCATAGGCCTTCATGTATTCGTGTATGTTTAAAACGAAATTATGTATGTGTATGGTCATTAGAATTTAGATATATATTCATATATATAATCATACTTACAAACACACATATATGTGTGTATATATAATGCTATAGAAAGTGTAAAATTAATATAAGTATACAAACCTGCATGTACACGTGGTGTATGTGAGTGTAGAAATAGAGGGAGAGTTTAAATAGTTAAACTAATTTGAGTCTAGCTTGAATGGAAGATATCTTATGGCGCTAATAAATTTCTGGTGTGTATGGCGTAGGGTTTTATGCGAATTGTTCTCAAGAGTATTTTTTTCTTGATCAAGCAGACTAACAAGCTAACACAAACTTCGAAGCTGTAGAGCTAAAGTTATATTCACACATGTATATATATATATATATATATATATATATATATATATAATCATTTATTTATTTCCCGCACGTACAAGCAATTGTCTGTTTTAAGAAAAAAAAAATCTGCATAAAAAAGACTACAACAAATGTTGTACCTATATAGGATCGTGCCATTTTAGACGTCTGGCCACAACAGATGATACAATAGAGGTGAGATAAATATCTCTTTACAACGGCAATATCAACATTAAATTGGTCAACATGGATTAGGTTTGACTTTCACAGATAAACAGCTCCGCTTCTCTCTCCCTTTCTCCCTCCCTCTCTCTCTCTCTCTCTCTCTCTCTCTCTCTCTCTCTCTTCTGAGTGCATATAATTAAGTATATGGAAATGTAGGACCTACTATGCAATAATTTCAAACTACCTATTCCGAGGTTAATAAATATGTTTAATTGAGTAATTGGGAATTAAACAGAGATTGATAAGTCCAAAAGAAAGAAAATATGCATAGCTATATGAAATAATTCAAAACGAAAGTTGTGTATTTATTTAGCCCAGGTAACCTTTCATTATTTAAGATCTCTCTAGGGTATCAGAATTAAGTAACTGTATCGTTGAATGGTATTTCACGTGGCAGACATTTACCAAAGTTCAAAACGATATGGTGCCCATAAATCCACAAGGCTGCATATAAAAACCATAATAATGTTTGTCACGAATTACAGCAGCGATAGTAACCAATATCCATTACTATGTCCCTGCATCACAAAAAAAAAATTAATGCTCAAAAAGATAAGCTCTAGGTTAATTTCATGTAAACTTCAAGTTAGAAGATAAGTTAACCGCCGTGTGTGGAACAAAAACGGAATCTAAATGACTGTGAAAGGGTTGTCAGATAAACCTGAAATTTGGTACACTCATTGATAGCATTTTATTCATGATTGTATCAAAATATCAAACCGCTTTATACTTTTTAAAGTTTACTGGATTCCGTGTGCACTCTCACAAAACCTATGGGTGAAAATGCACAGCCTTGCTTTGAAAATAAGGAATTTTTTTTAATACAATGTACTTCTATTTCATATATCTAGGAATATAAACTTTGAATTTAGATACAAGTATGGTCACTTGGTTTTAAGAATAGATAGTGGAGCAAACACCTATATATGAATTTCGAAAGGATGTACAGCGACTTTCTATAAATTTCCTCTAAAGTATATCTAAGCATTAAAAACAAAACTCGAGAGTACATTCAATTCACTAATATACATTGATTTTTAAAGATTCCCTAATCATATATAAGTGGCATGGTATCTATTTGATGCTACCTGCCAATCTTTGTGAAAATCTATCAAGGGGGTTTCACAAAGAAACTAAAACTGTAAAGAGTTTATGCACAGCACACAATGGATGGTGCCTAACGGTTAGTGTACAACTGATCACAGTAGCACATCTGAGCCTTGGCTCATATCGTGACCCATTCAAAAATCTTGAATTATCAGAGATAACGGGACGATTTTGAACATAAACATGCAGCTACAATCTTTCATCTACTGCTACTCAACCGTACAACACTGTACAAAAAAATGCACATAATTTTATCACCTTTGGACTTTGGTATGCACTGCTGGGTATGCAGTCAGTTTGTACAATGCAATAATGCATAATGCACGTCCTTCCTCATTGGCTCCGGCCTGTTTGTTTGTTTGTTTCAAAAAACTTGTTATCAGTGACAACTGCCACATTTGTACGACAAATTTGCTCTCAGCAAATCAGATGCAAGGATTTCAGTAGCTTGTCGCATCTATGACAACTTGTCACTGATAATAAGTTTTATGAAACAGGGCCCCGGTTATTTCAAATTTATAGTGTATAATCATGATCCATTTCAAATACAAGTGTATACTCCTAATAGCTGCCACAAGGACTGGTTGGATGTGTATGTCTACCGTCAAATTTCATGACTTCCTGCCTCAGATTTCCACTGCATGCCATCATGGTTCATGTTTTAGTGTTGACAGGTGAGCTAATACACTCCTTAATTTACTTAATACCATGTATTTAGATTTCAACTCATTTACCATGATAGTATGGCAAGAAAGAAGTTGTACCATTGTCCCGTAAGCTTTGCATTCTAACCATCTTTAATGTAAAGGTGGCGTAATTATCTCAGTATTAATGAGAAAATGCATGAACAGCACAATTTTTTCAGGAACTATCAAAACATGCACAGAAATATACTCCCATCTGCTGAAATTACACTCAAGTTACACTGAGCAACATTCCCTATAATTAGCCCAGCTTAAAATAATCAGGTATACGCAAAATTTTGAATCCTTAAAGCAGTAAGTTCATGATGCCTGTTAGGCAAGTTTTCTAAGAAATTAAAAAGAGGAGTCTGTACTTCTGACAGCCAGATGAGCATATTATACATACTGTATAGTGGAAAAGTGTCCACTTTTCCTCGTTATACTATGAATGAATGAATTGATAATTGTTGATGAAGAGTTTAGTTGTTGATGGATAAGTTTTGGCCAAAAACATTTCTTCTTCGGGTACTTCTTATCAAGTTTTATTCCAAATTTATGCTGCATGTCATCACGGTTCACGTTTCAGCGTTGACAGGTAAGCTAACACTCTTGACTTTGCTTAATACAATGCATTTCAGATTTCAACTCATTTACGCCAAATCCTTCGTTTACCAGTCGTAAGAGCATTTCTTTCTCTAAGAAAGTCCTTATAATCGCCCCACAGACATTCCCGGAAATTGGTCAATACATGGACATGTAGGTCGATCTATGCTTGCTTGTGCATGACGAGTTCTGTATGTACGATAAAAGATCTTACAGTAATTAGGATCTTTGCTACGATTTTCCAGAACAGTAAAACCAGAAATATACGTCTCAAAAGCGATCAGATCGCTCAGATGTCGGTATTGCGAGATGGTATCGCTTGATATATCGGCTATACGTGATGGGGAGAATCTAAACTATAATTTGGACTAGTCTTCAGGAGTTAAAGTATTAAAATCTTCCTATGAGAATCCTTTTTGGGATTCCATACCTTGTTACATGCATTAATCATTGGCATTATATAGTAGTACAGTAACATATTTCTTATGACAACTGAACACATGCTGGATTTACTCGCTTTACCATTTTAAATAGAAATTACTCAAATTAACAAACACAATGTCCCACATCCCATGATGTAATACTCTTTTAATGACGTTTATAAAAGTCTGATGTTGAGGCTTCCGTCCTTTCTTCATTAGACAATTTCTGGTTCACAAAATGGATTATAGCACTAGGTTTTTTCTTCTTCCATTGCTGACAGTACTGATGATGTACCTTTGCAACGCTTTGGCTTTGGAAGTGTACACGTTTTACGAAGGGAGAGACGTGTCACTGGAGTTCCATCAACCTCTGTCAATTGACTCCAACTTTGAATATGAGGTTTACTTGATTGACGCCTCGTGCTTCTTCTGCAGGAATGGAACCATGTTTCCCGGCTGCCTTACACCTCAGCAAAGCAGACGTTTCTTTGTATACAGCAAAAGAATGCCAACTCTCTTGACAGTGACTCTCAGCATAAACACTATAAATTTCGAGGACAATCAATTTTACCTATTATCGCTGAGGGAAGATAGAAATGGTGAAAGCCACTTTTTCACTCAAGATGCCTACATTGAAGTTCTACGCCCACCAAGTCCAGCACGGTGTATCATGAAACCCACTGAGTATTCACCTGCATGGAATGAGGTTAAATGCACGTCTTTGCTCGGCAGCGATGGAGCAGGTTCTCTCTACTGCTTTCAAGATTCGAAAAAGGCTCCCTACAAAGGGACGCCTGCGCGGCTACATGATCATGTGACATGGGTCTTCTGGATGAATGCTTGTCTGCCTATCTATTGCTGTTCGTACGAAACAACATTTCCAGTAACATCAGAGTCTTGCTCCCAGTTTGTGTATTTTCCTCCAACACACAATAGTGAGTCAGAAAATCTTAGAAACCATTCCAGCAGCTACACGACAACGATAACAGCTGATCCAGAAAAAACTGGCGAAATAACCTTTTTTCCAACATTTGGAGTAGAAAGCAGCAGTGCAGCCACCTCACCACATGAAGCCTTCACCAAGAACACTTTGATCGCACTGGTGTTATTATTTCAACTCTTTCTGTGACTGCCTTAATTGTTATGCAGCCTTCTTGTATTGCTTATAAAGCAAGCTATTCAAGTGCACGATAGCCGTGAAAGTCGGGTTTCTCAAGTTCAACAACGTTGTCGGGGCCTATAGCAGCAAATGAAATTGCATTAAATTTAAACCCTACAGTACAAGTGCTCTGTATTAATCGTAGGGTAAGAAGCATTCATTCTATGTGTGCTCACGACTGATAAGGAAGAAATAGACATTTCATCTGGGTACATCAACACCTGGGTACCGTTTCATGAAAGTTGTCAGCGCTGACAATCACCATGGTAACAGTCAGTGACCAGAACATCTCAGCCAATCAAAACCAAGGATTTTGCTGAAATTGTCAGAGACTGACAGCTTGTCAGCGCTGACTAAATTGATGAAACACCCCCCTGAATCCCGATTTTAATTTGTTTAGTACAGATATTCGTTGTATCAATACAATTTTTTGTCCTTTATATAAAATTTGGGCACGTTATCCTCCTAATGTTCGTGTTCAAGAAAATGATAGGTAATGATACTGAATATAGGACATGCAACCTGGTACATTCTAACTAATTTAAGACAAAGTTACGCTCATGACAGAGCTATCTTTTCTTTATCAGTCAATTTTAATATAATTATTTCCCTCCTCCAAAACCAGTCAATTATTGGTCTCGTCCATACATGGGCATTGTTCTGCTTGAATACGAAAGTACCCGCCTAGTAAAAGTAGAACACGAATAGGCCTATCAAATGTTTTGAAATTTGCTCTGTCTTCTTTATGTCCTTCAGTAAATATGTCCGTATCTGTCTGGCTGCTTCAAAATGTCCTTTGATAATTCCCTTCTCCCTCATTTCAAACTATATAATA
The DNA here is from genome assembly GCF_040938485.1 of Diadema antillarum. Lineage (NCBI taxonomy): Eukaryota > Metazoa > Echinodermata > Echinoidea > Diadematoida > Diadematidae > Diadema > Diadema antillarum. The sequence goes on from NW_027271204.1 coordinate 2,939,890, forward strand.
TGCATTAACGGTAGGTATCCCATCATCTGAATACTATTACAATTACATTTGCCGATAGTAAAATACAAAGAGCAGTAAATCGTGATCAAAATGGAAAATGTTCCTTTATCATGCATTTTATAAAATCGATTCAATATGGTCATGTCCGTCAGAAAGCTTTCAAGTCAGGATTATATGCAATTTCTTTTGATTTGCGTGTTCCTGTGTACATGGTGTACGGTGTATATTGCAGTTCGTACATATTGTGTGTATCTATTCTGGAATATTTGTTTGATTTTCTTCCCCTATATGTTGTTATATTTTGCTGTCAGTATCTGATACATGTACATCATACCATCATCTGGTAAAAGTATGGGACACACACACACACACACACAAATGTACATCATGTTCTAAAAGAATTGTGCTCTTGCATCATATCTTTTTATATATTTCTTTCAATATGTTCATGCCTGTACGGGGCTTATAAGATTGTAAATGCAATTTTTGTGTATAAGTATGTACAGTGTACATACCAGTATTATAATGATTATTTAAGAATGTACGTTCTTGTGAAATGTGTGTGTGTGTGTGTAAATTACGGTACTCCAATCATTTTCAAATATTTCGATATTCTGCCCTCATTTGGGTTGATAGATTTTGTATTTACTACATGAAATATCGTACCATCGTCAATTATTCTTGTAAAATCAGGACGCAATGAACTATAAATCAATTTCCAAATATTCTCTAGATCATGCTAAGCTGATTTACTCTATACCGTTCTATAAATTCATTTTTTTGTTTGTGTCTGATAGATTTTTGAAACTGTAAATACACAATTTTGTGGTATTTTAGTGTGCTAACAAACAGTACTAAAACTCTGTGAATATTTGAAGGTGTCGTTGGTTTTCTCCTATATTGCTTCTTTGCGTTTTGCAACTAAACTGTTTGAAATGTTGTAGGAGCGTGGTGATAGAGTTTTTGGTCCAGAACTACAGACTTCAAATCATGCCGCAAATATAAATCTACAGTCATTCCTTTTGTATCCATGATTTTCCTCTCGACCCATATGTATTTTGTAAATATGTGACAGTGTTGGGGTTAATGATAATGGCCTGATCCTCTGGGAGAGTAAAACTGGCACTGAAGAGGCTACCTTGGTTTACAAGGGCCTAATATCAACATAATTATATATTTAAGTCCTACTAACACCTTGATATCATGCTTTGTTTTACTTTCAGCTGCTTGTGTGACAAATATGTTTCTGAATTTACATATTGATATCTATGTGTGATTGTCAAGAGAAAATAATAGGGAGATGTTTTAAGCAGAATGACGCATCCTATAGAGATACCATTGTACCATGTCCATGTTTAAGAAACCCATGTATGACAAATTTAAAGGAGTTCACACAAAACTCCCTGTAGGTAGGAAGTTATGACAGCATCAATTCAAGCACAAAAAAAAATCATTATAATGATATCATGGCTATCTATGCCTGACTGAGAATAACAACATCAAATGTGAGTTACTTTTTACAAAAAAAAAAAACTTTGATGACCCCTATGTTAGTGTATTTCATTTTTACTTTATTTTTCTTTGATTTTACCTAATCTTTACCAAGACACAAGATACACCCAAATCAAGAATAGGTTGTGTTATCACTAAATTTCATGTTTACGAAATATTTTCTGGGTTTTAAAAAGGAAAGTTAATAGTTTGTTATTAACTTCTTTTCCAATATGTAAAATATAAACTTTCTTTCTCATTTTCATGCATTTAAATGTTATTCCTACGTCAAACCATCACTCCCGAGCCCTATACTGAATGTGGTACTGGTTACCCTCTTGAGTGCCAAGGTTGTGAATTGTTGCAACAGTCATCAACTTGTAAAATTCTGAAATATCTTTCTATGTATCTACTGTGCACACCTGCATCATTAACCTGCTGAACTGCCTCGGGATATTAAAAGATCTTTGAAATGTAACATTTAAACTACTTTGTATTCTCTGGGCCATGGTCCTCGGAAGGATTCCTGCAAAGTTGGTGAATATGTAATCAGGGGTTTGAATGATGTATTTTGAAATGTATAAACAAAGTGGAATCTATACAGTTGTAAAGGCTATTTGCGTTCACAATCCTAAAACCATATAAATACATTCCTGGTACATTACATAAACCCAATAATGGTATGTAAACTCAGATGCTATATAAGGGGACCGGATCTAAAGATGTTGCATGGCCAAATTGTTACATGATCATCTTCTCAAAATCTAAACAAGAAACATGTTTTGCATGCGTTACAATCTTTTTCACATCACAGCGTATATCTCTGCTTGGGAAATTAGATCTTGCATGAACACCCTAAATGAAGAAGTTAGGTCGAAAAAACGAACACTTTTTTACATCTCTGAGTTAAATATTTAAATATCCGATATTGTTTTATTTCATCAAACTATCAAGATTTTCCTTGGTGAACGATCTAAGCTTCTCAACATCACTGTCGAGACCCTCTGAGATTCCCGACGTTCATCTAGAGCCTTCCGGCAGTCCGGTAAATGCTTAATTGATTGAGTATACCATTAGTTACGAATCAAACAAGCGAACAAACAATACAAAAACAAATACAAACAAAGGGGGAAAATGACCAGAAACGTATGATCTTTATTAGAAATAATTTTAAGCAAAGAAAAATAAAGGTTTACATTGTATATATATATATATATATATATATATATATATATATTTATATATATATATGTTACATGTGTATATGCATATATATATTGTATATACATAATAGTTACATGTGTTATCTTTCTTGTAAGTCCCATAGTTGTGCTGTTTCCTTGTGGCACCGTCATAAATATCATATGGCCATATACATTTGTGTTCAGTATGTTTGTGTGTGGTTTTTTTTCTTCGATCAAAAGACATGATTGTAAATATTTGGTCGTTTTATTCGTTGTATTACTGTCAATCATTTCAAAATTTCATCGAGAAAGTGGAAATATGAACGAAATTTCTATATCTATTCTATGATCTATATATATAGGCCTATATATATATATATATATATATATATATAACATGTATATCAAAAACACAACAGAAATGCATCATGCTGTCTATAATTGTTGGTATCGACAGCATGATACATTTCTCGAGTTCTGTTCTATTTTTGAAATCACTGTACCAACACGTGGACTAGGATATGATATAAAGTGTATGTTGACTATTATTTATATGTATCATGTCATTATACGTGTATTATACATATTATGTATATACAGACATTTCAGCACACCGAGTTGTCAAATTCACACATAAATGCGCTTATGGATACATTTATAAAGAAAATTGTCAAATATAAGAACCTGTGTTCAAAATAATGTGTATGTGAGTGTAAAGAGAGAGAGAAACAGAGAGAGAGAGTAGGAGAGATCGGATACACGTAGGCCTAGTTCAATTATTCAGCAGAATATTCTGATTCTCGGTCTTGTAAATGAACCAGTTAACACAAACTCTACCCATATTAACGTGTAACGTTGTATCCACAATCACACACATACGCACACACTATAACGTATTACAACAGATAATGGGTACTTAGTGTAAATTATAACAAATCATAATTCATCCATAAACTTATGATTTCTCAAGTTTCATTCATTCAAGCAATTTCATCTATGCTTGGATTGTCCCATTCCACTGATATACAAAGTAAAGAAAGCAAGGATTATTAAAAACAACAATAGCAAAATTGAACCCTACCTATGGGCTAATCACTGTAGCTCGCTCTTTGATGCGACCTTTTATGATTAAAATTATGTAGGTATATGTGTATGATTTATATATGAATATAAATATATATATATATATATATATATATATATATATATATCGTCCAGCGCTGACAAGCAACTGTATTCCCTATGTACAATCTAGACGAAAATCAAGAAAAAGACAATACATAGACGGTGAAAGGAAATGTTGAGATTCTCTTTAATTCAATAAAAATGGAAACTTTCTACTACAAGCAAAACCTGGATTTCCTTTAAGGCACAGACACAAACTTTTGATTCAATACTACTTTTTTAATAAGTACCACACTTGTATGCTGTTTAACGTATTGATAATTATGTGGGGTAATAAAGGGCCTGTAATAATATGGGGTGTTCTACTATCTATCAAGGCTCTCTTGAACCGTGGTGTTATAGACGGGTCACACAGGCCCAGTGTTCTGTATGGCCAAAATCGCAGTAGTCAGCGTTAATTCTTTTGATTATTCATGAGGTTGTTTTGAGAAAACATCTGCATTAAAACAACAACTAAATATTGTGCCTAGTTTCATGATGTATTAGACGTCCATCCACAACACATGACATAATAGTGGTACGATATACATATACTTCTTTGTACCAGCAAACACTAAATTGGTCCACATGGAGGATAGACCAAAGAAGTATCATAATGATGTGTGTGATACCTCCTTGGACAGACTGTGACAGATGAATTATACTCTATTTTTTTTCTCTTCTAAGTGCACAGAATTTAATATCTATGAAAGCTTAGGACCTTTTTGACAGAACCTTTATGTAATTGTAAAACTTTGCGTTGGTGTGGAGAGTGAGAATTTAATCTTGGATCGTTCTGGTTGTATCATTGTATAATGTGGCTCGAACCTGTTCCAAAATGCAGAGGTTAATAAATCTGATCTTGTAAATAGAGACTGACAAATGTCCAGAAGAATGTTCAGGTAGACACATGACACTTCCAAACAAAACCTGTGCATTTTACGGGTCTTAACCTCTTTTTTTATATCTCTCTGGGTTCTCAAAATGAAATTGTCGAAAATTTTAAAAAATGAAATTTTGAAATGGCATATCTTCCTTATATCTTGTCATTTCTGTATCGTTCTGTAGGAAATAATTTTCTATTTCTGTTAAAGTGTATTTTTCTTTGGGGTGTATTTCCTCTTGTAAAAAAACAGGGCTTTATGGTCACTGTTTATATTATTAAAGTGCACTGAGTCCAGGGCGGATCCAGGAATTCTGTAAAGGGGGGGGGGGGCGTGACTAATATTTCTGGTGCCACTTCCGGGTTTCATTTCATTTTTTTTCTTTTAATTTCCTTTGTTTTTAACGAAAATAAAGGGGGGCGTGCGCCGGTTGCGCCCCCTCTGGATCCGCCACTGGAGTCAACCTTTGTGTGTGTAATGGAACAAAAAGGAAATACATTGCTGTTCACCCATTAAACGGAAACATTTATTTTGCGCTTTCAGATCAAATCAAGCTCTGCTTTAGGTCCACATGAAGGATATGGTCCCCTGCATTTCCAGTTTTATGCAAATATATTTTCTCTCTCAAAACCTAAGTATTTTTAAAGGTACAGTGCGCGTTCAATTTTTACTTTGTTTCGTGTTTTTACTCGTTATCAATTATGTTTTCCTGTATAGGACTGCACTACATAATCAATGTGCATTAATGCGTAGCAACAATAATTCATAAAATTTATGACATTTTGTTATTTTCTATAATTGTATTGAAAATGAAATGCAGAAATGAATTTGATTTAGCTGAACTGAACTATGAAGGAGTTGTAAGATAAACCTTAAAAATTCGGTACACTCATTGGTTTTAAAAATAAACTGAATATAATATAATTTAAAATCAGCCGACCTTGTCTAAATTGCACAATAAAGGCCTGCTTGAAAAAATCCCTTGCTGTGCAACTGTTTGGGGAATTTATGAGCACGGTTACAGCTGATCGCCAAACTACAACGATGAAAATCGTTGATCTTGTAACATCTTATCTTGTACTCACACAAAAACTCTACATTTGCCGGGAAAAACAGATTTTCATGGAAGTGGGCAGGTTTCTCCTTCGTTGAATTTGAGTGGAAGCATTACACCTAAAAGAAATTCGGAAGGAGATTGTGACTTCTGTTTTATGAACTTGTAACTTTCCTCCACATTATCTCAGCATCACAACTACGTGGCGGTGAATGGAAAATCCTTTCTGTAACAGGACGTGTTAATTAACTTAATAGATTGATTTCTCTGCACGAGTTAATGCAAACTGAAATATGACAATGACTTTAAAACACTGAAAAGGAATGAATTTTGATGATTCGATTTGATGATTCGATTCGACAGAAAAGGGAAAATATTACTGTAATAGTTTTTGACTTGATGACCTAATGACATGAATGATGTTTGCATCCAGAAATTGTGCTATATATAGCCTTGAAGGGAAGACGCCTTGAACCAATAAAAAAGTGCATTACAAAACGTGATTGATTTTGTTAATACTCTAACAACAAAAGATTCATCAAAAAGCAAACACTTATCAATTCTGACTTTTAACTGTAAAGGTGATTTTTTTTTTGTCATTGTATTGTGGAAAATTATGGTTGCCTACGAAGGACAAGATTTGGCTTCGATCTTTTTAATGTTAAGTTGTTGGATGACATCGGATGAAATCCGATTGCATTTCATAGCCATCTCTTCACGTGACATCAAACATGTCAAAAATCCAAATCAATTGAATGAGGGTTCATAGATTTTGTATTTGAAGTTAGATCAACCCTATAAAGCCCAAGGGGAGGCACATTGTGCCCCCTACCATATTTTCGTTTTCCACTCCTTCACCCTTTACCCAATTTCAACCAAATTTGGTGACTTTTCCTAAAATCTTATTGCGAGCATTTTGATACATGATATAGCTATGTATGATATTGCTGCTTGCCATGGCAACCGTAAACTGACAACCATGTTCATCAGATTTTGCATGATTTTCTGTTCCATTTTCAGTTGACAATATAGTAATGGATGAAATGGGGGTTTTTTGGCTGTAATTTGCTGAAGGGACAAAATGTGCATTAATTATGGTTGTGAATCACCCTGTAATGATCTTCTTATTTTTTTCCTTTATTTTCTATGTGACATAGGCATGAAACAATAGATATAATAGAAATAATATGAAAATACATCATTTTCCAAAGACTACCCTTTCATTTTGTGTTATCTTCACACAAGCTTTGCCTGTAATATCATTTGGTTATCATATTATTAATCTACGGACTCAAAAATTTCAATATTTTAGAAATATGAAATGTGATCCTATATATGTACCTATTCCAAGCAATACATCATAGGTTTCATATATTTCTTTATATTGTAATGAATAGCGCCCCCACATGTTGACCTTGAGAAATTTCAACCATAACAAATAGTGAAGGTTGATTAGCTTTTCCTTTGTGGTAAATATGAAAATGATCGATATAAAATAAAAACACATATACTGGGGATAAAAAACAAACAAACCGAAAACCATGATTTTAACATATTTCCTATGTATTTCTTTATATTTTGGTAAATAGCGCCCTCAGTGGATGACCTTAAGATATTTAAAATTTTGGGTCATGTAGAGTATGAGTTGCTTTACCCATGTGTCAAATATGTCGGTCATACATCACATAATAAAGAAGTTATATAAGGGGCACAATGTGCCCCCCCCCCCCCCCCTTGGGCCTGGAAGGGGTCAAAATAGCTTGGGCTTTATAGGGTTAAAGTGAACAAATGAATGAGCATATTCAGTAATATTGATACGTATTTTTATAGATATGAATTATAACATACATATCACTTTTGCTTACCACAGAGAAAAACAGCAAAGTTACAATTCCAATCAGTAGATTTTTTTTAAAAAGAAGAAAAGAAATGATAATAAAACAAGGAACTGTTCCTCAAACGCGAATAGCACGCAAAACCTCGGGGATTTAACTCCGCTCTTCATACAGCTGTATGAGGAAAACACTATTCATCAAAATGTGTGGAAAAGAAGGCAATAAAATTTCTGGAAGTCATCACGATCTAGCTCGAACTGGCCGAAGCCATCATCTTCTTTTGGATGGCTATGATCTCCTCCTGTTCTTGCAACGTCCGGACACACCTGGAGAAATTGGAAGAAATATTAAAGAATCGTAAAGAAGACATAGAAGGATACCGAGAAGTACTGAATTCGAGAGTAGCCATGCCTCATAAATGTATACATCTGCATAATATGGGAATGGGGAATGGATTATATTCCCCATTAGGTTTAGATTATGTTATATCTAAATGATTACTGCTAGTACCGTGATATGATTTTAGATGGTTTGGATTGTCATCACGTGACGGTCATTATTTTTGCCCTAGATGAATTAATGTTGCACGGTTGTGCATTATAATCAGGAATTCTCCCATGAGTAATCAGTGTTATGAAAGATCTTTACTGTTATGATAAATTATGGGGCGATGTGTTACGCAATACTCTTAACTACTATTCTTTTTTTTTAAGAGGGCTTTAGGCCCTAATCAGCACTTTAACAGAGCAATGTTATTTCACGGAGCCCAAACCAGTGGCAGACACTATAATCTAAATCTTTGCTGTGCATGCATTTAACTTTATGCGATGTTTTCTACCTCATAAATTGGTAGTTTATTAGATAGTGAAATGTTTTTCTCGGACGGCTTATCGTTCGAGTATAATGATGCTGTTACTTTTGTTTGTCGGTTTACGTGTTAGCTTTCTATATTATTTTGTTTATGTAGCTGTTTACTAGTATAATACACGATTGATACACACATACAGTGTATCGAAAAAATGTGCGTGATGAAGACAGGCTCGAAAATAGATTTCAAGCCACGTTTAGACCTAGGTAGCGACAGCTTTGATAGCCAGTTATCTTCAACGATTTTCAACGATTTTCTCAGTATTAATTTTAGTACATGTGCCATCAATGCGGCAACATGCAACTTCACATGTAGAATATTCTTCTAATGAACTTCAGTTGTTGGCAATGTATGCAAGAGGAACTGCTGAAATGTACAGTACGTTTTTATTGTCATAAAGAAAAATTATTACTGAATTTCGATGTTTATTTTGAAAAGAGTGAACCGATCTGTTTGGCTGAGGCCCAGGCAAACGGTCTTCGCATTTTCAAAGAGATGAATGGCGCCAAGAAACAAGAGCGCCCTCAGGGTGACATATTATAAGTATGACACATGTATACGTGTACCGACATTCGAAATTACCTGGTATGCACCACACTGGAACGCGTGCATATATTGATTAGTAGAAAGATGGAGGTGGTGGGCTTCATTGGTCCAAACTATGGTATTGTTGATGACGACACACACAGACACACACACACACAAACACACTAACGCACAAACACACACATATAAAAACAAACAAGACATATAACAAAATTAAAACTGTTATGCTACTATACAAAGTACTTCCCAAATATGATGCACACAGTCATTCTCTTGCACGACTTTCAAACAAGAATTAATTATAACACACACATTCGTTCCAAAAACACGAGCACTGTTATTACTAATTATTAGTTCATGCAATGCATTCCCTCTAGAAAACTCATACACTCACACACATTAACATTCGAATACACAATGACAAATGATGAGATTAACGTTCTTGCAACCACACAGAACCATGCTAGTAAAACATGCCTTTCTGCATACAAGGCATAATTTCAACTCATCTCACTCACTTAAACTTTAACTCTCATTTATGACCTACAAATTATGTCTGTGACATCAAATTAAACATAGTTTTCTTCTCAGGTTGATTTTCTTTTTTATCATCAGACTTTCTTGCACTTAAAATTAATTGTCAATTTTTATTTCATATTAAAATCAATGATCTTGACTTAGAAGAGAGCGCACAGCTAATCCACTGAATTGTTCCCATGTAATTTGAGGTGATGCTTAAGCAGCAAAAACCTAATGATTTGAAACTTTTGCCTTCAACCCTTGACCTACAGCAAGTAAAGCAAAAACTTCACCCACCAGTCTATAACATTTCAGGCTTCAAATCAAAACTTCGTAAATAAGATTATACAAGAGTAGAAAGTTACATGGATAGTTCTTGGCTTTTGACCCATTGCAAATCCAACATTGGAAAATCATTAAGCACAGCTGATTAAAAATTCTGACATCGACATGCATAACTTAGGCATACTGCTGCAGAAGGTTACAAGTTTCAACACACAAAAGACCACACATAGTTAATCCATTCACACGTGACCTGTGATTACTAACTGTAATACCTTTATTATCATTATCATAACTGTCATACTGAGAATGAAGGTGACAGATCAACTTTTGATCAGTTTTTTAAAAATAATTTCCGACAAAATTAACAAAGTAAAATGTAGAGCTGAGCATTTAAAGGATATTTGTATAAAAGAAGCTATGGAGATAATACACAATATATTTACAACCACTGTATATCAAGACAGAAAAAAGACTGCATTTGCTGGTGATTTTGTTATTTTGGAGGCGCAAACAATAAACAAAAATACTTCACTGAATGTTTCTCTCAAACAGACATTTTTTCCAACAATTTAATTCTACTCCACTTAATACCTAGCATATTGACTTACTTATAACTTCAAGCATATCCCATCCCATTTGCGTCTTTGAAAGTTTGCTGCTATAAATGGTATTGTATATGGCAAGCCGCTTGTGCACAGTATGTGGGAGGGAAAGGGAATAACTTGCAAGCAACAAATTAGCATTTGTGAAGGTTTATCAGGATGTAGGAAATATAACCTTACAATGTATATTTATACCCAATATCCCTTCACTGTGTTTGCAGTCTTTGATGCTGTATACACATTCATGCCATTTCTTGTCAAAATGTCAAGCCTTCTACTGAATGAATAATTCAAAAATTGAAATTTCTGACAGTTACATGCAGATGAAAAGAGCACACTAGAACTTTTGATGCACAAGTACGCATGATCTCTCCATTGAATGTAAGTATGCGCTCAAGCGAGTGATTTCTTCATGTATTTCAGTGCTGACTGAAATTCACAACAAAACTTTCTTCAACAGCAAGTTTGACACAATACTCATTTCCCTACAAGAAGCATTCCTAAAATCTTTATTTTGTCAATTTAGAATGAGGTGATGAACAAGGAGCCAGCACACTGATGATGATGACATTAATTCTGTGTTAATTTTACAGCAATTGATGGATCTATCATCATCAATAGGTAGATTGATAGGGCCTAAATCACTCAAAATATGCAATTTCATGCAAATTACCCAAATGGAATCACAAAATTACTACTGACTTGATGCATGAAAAGAATTATTTAAAGCAACAATCGGTAAACAAGAACTCTTGTGGGATACAATGACAATTACATTGGTTCAAACACCAGTTTATGCAGCAACTGCATATGATTCTTGGTTCCTATTACTGTAAAAGTGGTTTCTTTCGCGTACAGAAACTTTCGCGGTTTCCATCGGTGCCGACTTTTTCGCGTGTGTATAAATTCGCGGTCGGTAATGACAGCGTTGTAACAAGCGACGAGTTCAAAACATTTTCGCGTGATGTTAAATTCGCGGTTAAACCTCTAAGCGCGAAAAGCGCGAAAATAAAACCACTGCGAAAGAAACCACTTTTACAGTACAACCATCTTGCCTAGAATAGTAACAGTGGGGGCATACGGTATGTGTTGAGTGGAGTTGGGCAACATACAATCATTAAACATGTGTCTGTCACAATGTCATTGGAAATTAGCTATGTTTGTGCATCTGTGCATACATACACACAAAGATATGAGAGTGATTGTGAGTTCCGTCATAGCTCCAAGGGATGGCGACAAAGTGTCAGGACATGTTCACAGTAAAGTTATAAGTGTAAAGGGTAATTTCTCACATTAGCATGTGTTTTAAACATCACAATCTTAAGAAAATCTGTCATGTAATTGTTGAGGAACATCACTCCATCGCAAATCTGCCTCCTGACACAAATCAGCACATGCCTTCAAGCATCTCTTTATACTGAAAATGGAATTCCGTATCATGCTGAGAGGACATTAATTCAATTTAGTCAGACTGGCCAAAGAGCAATGGAGGGCCAAGAGTTGCCTGCATGGATGACGACGTCTGTTGAGTCCAGCTCAATTTCAATGAGGTAACTGAGAAATCTAGTGTTACTTTTCCCTTACAAAGTGTGAACTCTTCATGTGACACACATTTGATATTTAGTAGCATGTTTGTAAGACTACTTCAGGGTGGTTGACAATTAGATGGGCACACAACATACACATTGTAATGTGATAATCAATCTGATTTGATCCTTACAAATATGTGCAAGCATGCTACATGGATTGTTAATTACAATTCCCACAATTTGATCACATACAATTCTCTTTCACCTACGTGGATGAACACTTCATGAAGCACAGATCACATCAACGTATTGATGACTCTTCTGCATAGAAATGTGTGCATGCAGCTCACCAAACCAGACTTGAAAAATTTGAACACTCAGTCAAACACATCTTAGCGTTTGTTTCTCCTTCGATTTGACTTCTGTTCTACGGGGGAATGTACATTTGCATGGTGACATACAGACATGCAAGCATCGAATGTTAGGAATGTTTCAACAACAAAACATATCACATTATGAGTGTAGTGAATTCTATTCCATTCAAAGTTAAATTGGAGACATTATACAGTAGAAAGCAATCTTTTCATAGTATGTCATTTCAAAAATCAAGTATATAAAGTGGAGAGAATGTGGCTGTGTGTGCCCTCACAAAACACATGAGAAAATTAATCTAATGCTAAATTATCTTTTATCAAAATAACTGTAAGCTTTAAATCTACAATGTACCCATTTTAGAGAACATTCAAATGGATTCCAGGGACTTAAATGCTTCACCACTGGACTCCTCATTTTGTACTACAAAGTCAATAAAGATTTACATCAATATTCTTACAAACCCATACACCTTTGGAATATGAAATTTAAATACTCTAAAGGTAACCAGGATATCAGCGTACACATTTGTAAATGCAGAAATCCTACTTACACATATATATACACAGTGCTTGTGTATATGCTGTATGCATGTGTGCAATCAATGAAATTTTCTGAGTTTCATAGACATACGACATTTATCAAAGTTCTTTTCTATCATATGTCCCATCTATGCATCGACATCACATGGGTATATTTGTGTTTTTGTTGTGACATCAAAAACAAACACTAAAAAAAACCTTCCAGTCATACAACATAACACACATGTCCTAATGAGGCTATTTCTGTTCTCTGTTTCATAGCATAAGACAGGAAACTATAATGGAGGTGACTGCCCTACGGTGTATGAATAAAATGAATTTATCAATAAAATGGAATTTAGTATACATATGTCAACACTACCTACAATAGTTAGAAATATCGTCTTCTCTTTCTTGGAATGAAATATTCACAAACCAATACAACCTCGCAAATGTACTTCTCTCTTTACTTTTCAATCATCTTTGCAATGTAATAAGAAAATCTGTCTCCTTTTTTTGAGTTAAAAAAAAGATATGATCTCCAGCCATCATGGCAAAAAAAAAAAAAGAAGGAATGAATTGGGTAAACCAAGCAAAAATGTTACATACAGCAGAATATCTGATTATGTACAGACACAAATTCAGATGACTATAAAATCCACCAGTTAGGGCAATCGGCCCATGCATTTCTCTCAAAACATAACACGGGGAATGGAGCACAATGTCGGTGTACTGAGTTAACAATCTTGAATTACTCATGGAAGCACATTTAAAGTCATCGTTGATTTTATACTTGTAAGCATTAGGTATTTCTCATCAAAAAGGCAGGGACTAGATCAATTTGTATATGAACCTTGATGGTTAAAAAAAGAAAGATCCACTGCTTTGAGCCTCTAGTAGTGCAGCAGCACAAACCAGCGCAAAAACGAGCGCGTTACTGCTCTCTTTATTAGATGTTTGCTTACAAATCAAAAAGGCACCCATATCAAATAAATTTGGGTTGAACTACAATGTACTGAAAAAGCAAAAAGAAAGAGCGAATAATTCCTCCCATCCCAAACCAATGTTTTCCAATCTTCCAGCTTGGCTCATGAACGCTAACTGAGCTGGCCTGGCGAGATTAACGCCTCAGGACAGTGCCGTAATATACGGCACTGCCTCAGGACCTTAAAGAGCGCCATCTCTTGGCTGCCTCTCTGCTAACTACGTAACAGACACCTTCACGCGTTCAGTCGCACTTGTTAGTAGACACTGTAAAACATGCTGAGCGTCAGCAAGAATTACAGAAGGGGGCCACAGGCATCGCTCGGGTAGGCATCCAGATGACCCTCAAATAACTCCGTATGACTTTGGACGACTGGAGATGACACCGGTAGGGCTGTTGAACCCACAAATGTAAAAACGCCCACAAATGTAAAAATACATCGCCCACAAATGTAAAAATCGCCCACAAATGTAAAAAACACAGCCCACAAAATGTAAAAAATGTCAACCACAAATGTAAAAACGACAGCGCCCACAAATGTAAAAAACGCCCACTAATGTAGTAAAAAATTCAAACATCAACCACAAATGTAAAAATTTTTTACATTTGTGGTTGACGTATTTCTACTAAGTGAGCGTTTGTGTAGACCCTTATTTCGTGCGTCTTACCTGCTACTAGACGCGCGCTACTTAATCGCATGTATTCCGTGTACTGTGACCTGTCGAAGCCGATCCGTTGTCAGTTACGAGCGACGTACGGGGACTGGAGCTCTAAAACTAAAAGCCGTGTCACACCATTCCGGGCAGGCTACGCGGGCTTGTGGCGAGGAGGTAGTTTCCAGCACGTAGAAGATTTTCAGCGGGCGAACAAGAATGTCTGCAATTTTCATTCATGCCTTGTCATGCCTTACGAGGGAACTTCTGCGGCTTGACTTGCGGGGAAACAAATTTACTCCCCGCAGCTCTCCGCAGTTGGTCCGCATCTGACAGTATCTAGCGCGTAGTATGTATGCAGCCAAGATAATGAAATTCTGTGAGATTTCAGCCATTCCATTAGAGGAATTCCTTCACTGAGTTGTCAGCCCCCACGCGACTGGTACAAGGTCTCACAGTATACTCGCAAGTACAACGCGTCCAGCAAGTAAGACACATGCGCTGACTCGCACAAATCCTTTTCCGCCCTCAGGAATGTCCGGTATGCTCGAAAATCCCTACACGTAACAAGCCCGAGTAGCTTGCCCGGAAAGGTGTGACAGGGCCTAAACACGGTTGCGGGTAAAAAAATATGCGTGCGCACCTCCGGGCGACTACTTTCGAGATACATGCTAGGTACTGTCATGTGCGGATATCTACGGGGACCTCCGGGTAGTCAAAATTGTTCTTTGCAAGTCGCACGCAAGGCTGGTGTGACACGGCCTTAAGGCCTTGTCACATCGTGTCTGGGGAAGCCTGCGGGTTGACTTGCGGGGAGTTTTTGTTTTTGTTTCTGTTTCTGTTTTTCCTCCGGAGCTCCCCGCAGTGGTGTTGGCCCCACACTAGTACCAAGGAGATGCGCACTCAAGTCTGATTTGCCTGTGTCGCTGGTCATCTGCGTGCATGTTGAGGGTCAGTTACTGCCTCTCTGCTGGTTAGTTGAGAGTAGACATTCTGTATGACTTTCTGCCATTTCAAATTACTTCAGACTCAGAGGGATTCCTTTGCAGATAAGTCAGTCCTCACCCGCCGCCCAGAAACAGAAACTTGTAGAAAAACATACATACACACACACACACACACACACGCACACACGCACGCACACACAAACACACACAAACACACACACACACACACACACAAACAGACAGAAGACAAGCATGTTATCACAGTACCTGTAGTAGTACTTGGTATACATGCAACGATACTCCATGGCAGGTCGGCATGCAAATAGCAGGTAAGTGGTACGCGTCTGGCAGGTAAAACGCAAGTTATACGGACTCTACATCTTTCATGTCTACCCGCAGAAATTGTACCGCTCGTACTCGGAAGCCTGCGTAACTTGCCCGGAGGCGCAGCTGCCCGCCGGAAAGGTGTGACATGCAGCACACCGTAACACACAGACAGACACTCGCACACACATCTCCCCCGCCGAACTCCCCACACACACGCACTCGTCTCCGTACACGTACACATTTTTACAAGAAGTGCACTGCTATCCTATAGAAAAGTGAGTCTATTTATATCAACGTACCCGCTATAGTACTTGTCGTTTTTACATTTGTGGGCGACGTTTGAAATCATTTCTACATTAGTGGGCGTTTTCTACATTTGTGAGCGATGTTGAATTTTTGCATTTGTGGTCGATTTTCTACATTTGTGGGCGATGTATTTTTACATTTGTGGGCGTTTTTACATTTGTGGGTTTAACAAGGGCTCAGGGTGGGAGGAGGGGTGCACGTCACGAGACCGACACCCACGAGTCATACAGCCCACAAGTTATACAGCTCACAAGTCATACAGCCCACGAGTCCTATAGCTTACAAGTCATACAGCCCACCAGTTATACAGCCCACGAGTTCGACACTGAGTAAATAAAGCCCACGAGTTCGACATCAAGTAGAATAAGCCCAGGAGTTACAGTATACGGCTCACGAGACACTATACGCACAAAAGGCTCATGAGACCGACAGTAAGCAAACAAAGCCCACGAGACCGACACTACACTTAAAAGGTCCACGAGACCGACGCTACGCATACAAGGCTCACGAGACCGACATTACGCAAAAGAGGTTCACGAGACCGACACTAAGCAAAGAAGGCCCACGAGACCGACAGGATGAACAGCGCCACCTATAGACCAATAAAATTGTATAGGGTGTCCTGATAATAGCATAGGAAGATATGAGAGATGGAAAAGAAGAGTTGCCATCTCCGGCAGGGTGTTACCCCCATCAGTTGCCCCCCCCCCCCCCCCCCGAAATGATCAGGATCTTTAATTGTGTTTGCATGGGTGTGTGTTTGTGAAAAAAAAATGAACAAAGTACAGTAAAAGTGTGTAACAGATCTTTCTACAATAAACCTGCGAGGGTGTTGATTTAGTATCAATTAAAAATTGAGGTGAATCCCTGCGACATAAAACGTTTTAATCAGTAGAATTACATCATAGTTACAAAGAAAATTACAAACAGATCCTACTGCAAAACGTCAAAGCAGGAGGGTAGAATATCTAAAGTAGAATAAGTATCTAGTGAATCGGGAAAGAGAAGAGGTAAAATTTATATCTTGTCCATTTTCTAGCTAAAAACTGGAAAAGCCTATTAAAAATAGCACGATGGCATTATCAATGCTCTAAAATTAATTCATACATCGTTATTGTCCTCTGTTAAATTCATTTGTGTTTTTGTCTCTTTTTGGGGGGGATGAAGAATACTAATTCTTCTATTTTTTTTGGGGGGGGGGAGCGAGGGCATGAAGAATGCAATTCAATTTTTCTACTTGATAACAATGTCGCTCCCTGACACACTTGCCCCACCCCCCCCCCCTCCCCAGAAGTATGTAGAAATACATATTTGATGACTTTCATAATTATGTAGATGGTCACCATCTTTCAATTGATAGCGTTATGAAATTACACCCGCCAGTATGTTATCTTTCCGTTCATGGAACACCCTGTACAGGTGATTGACATGTAGATGGCGCTGTTATTGGCACAGAAAACCCAATAGTGTGGTACAAACTGTCCAAAGTCCCTGGCACACAGAAGGTTTAAGTGAAAATGACATGATTGGCAGAATATTCAGGGGTTTTTTTTGGGGGGGTGGACAGAGATATACCAAAGAACAAAATACATACAGCCATTGCCAGACAAACTGTTGAAAAAACATAAAATGTTTTAGAAATGAAAGGTATGTCTTGACCATTATGACAAAAAGATATAAACATTTCAGCTTCAGCAGCAGCAACAACAAAATTAATGTTAAATGGACACCGGATGATTTACGAAACGAAACGAACACAAAACCTTAAGAGGGGATGGCTAGTAACTGATCAATGGGAATCAGTGGGAATCTGGAGGATGATTGTTCCAATCCTTGTGGGATTCATTTAAGAGTACATTATATATTTATTGTTGTGTGAAAATTATTCGCTTCAGAATGGTCTCATATTCAAGTAATGTGCAGTTTAATGTTTCCAGGTTAGCGTCCCTGGTCAGTGACGGGGCATTAGAATGATGGCAATAATGATGCAGGTGTTACGTGGACTGCTCTTGACCATCAGGAAACGACAGATGCTATAAGTGTTTCCATTTGTTTTGTAAGGCTTATGCGTATACTATTTGATATAACACACGGGACATGGAATTCTTTTTCCACTATAGCAAGAGTCAATACAACAACATTCTGAAATTTGCCCTCAGGCAGTTACATTCAATTCGGCTTGCGGCCTCATTGAATATGAATGGTCTTTGAGCAAATTCAGAATTTGTCGGTGCTTATTCTAATGTAGTCATGTTGGCGTTAATCCTCGTGTACTTTTATAATGGTGTATAATTTCTTTGTGGCGGACTTTGATAGGTGCTCCGGCCACTAATGCTGCGGAACAGTACAAGGCGTACTTCAGTCTTTGAACTTCAGTCCTTGTCTGCTCTTCGGCTGCTAGTGTGCTATAGCAACACAGTGGTTAAGGCCATTGATTTGTAATAATCGTGCCTTTATTGATAACATGAAACAATAAAAGAATGTTGACATAATATACCAGGTCAGTGGTCCTATTCTGGACACCATCATCGCAGGTCCTGAATCAACTTCCAAAATCATACCAATACGGACGGATTTGTGGCTGAAACAAGTGAAAGTGTGGGAACAAAATTAATGAATGAATAAAAAAATGAATGAATGAACAACAGTAGACAAGAATCTGTTATGCTGGAAATCATATGAGAGCAAAATTCGGTGACTGAGCCAAAACTTTCAAACAGCGTGACACCTTAATTTACCACTGGTCAACTTCCTCATTTGCATAACATATATATGTACATTTATCAATTCTCGTAACAGTATTATTTCTACAACTGAACATTAGAGAGGTCAGCGGTAGTACGGAGATCTGGCTCTCCCAGTCGTTGAACGAGAAATCAAAGGCGATGTAGTGAGCAGCGAATATATAGTTTAACCACAAGCAATTCATATGGAAACTATGATAATAAACGAACGAAGAATCTTCAAACATCCACTTGGTATATAGGTCAACAATACGTATGGACTGTTGATGCTTTGGTCGCATAATCTTGTTTGTGGCCTAGCTGTTGCGCAAAGTACAAATGTAGCATGATTCATAATCAATAGATAATCAACTCCAATATCAATGTTAATTTCCGTCAAAAGTAGTACATGAATCGTCAACAAGTGAGAAACATACATGCAAGTACAGCTGGCACGGCGCCAAATATATTGAATTAGTTTCTAAGTCCCCCTCTCCCCCCCCCCCCCCCCCCCCCCCCCCCCCACCCACGTCTGTTCATGTCTTGCGTAGAACATTGTGAAGGACGCAACATAATACTGTATCACATGTTTGCCTATGGTTTGGTGGCGTGCGGTGGGACTTTGGTTTGCCACGCATTCACAAAGCATAGGCCTACAGTTATAGAGGCCGCGGACCGTGGGTTGCCAGGTTTCGGTTTGTTTGTGTTTTGCATGGAGCTACAAGTTCAATGATTTATGCATCGGGAGGTGACACGACTTGAATCCAACCGTTGAACGAAGTGACTGGCTTTGCAAGTGGGTCACCCTGTTGAAAAACGTGAGATACACGGTGATCCTACCTGACAGTGAGGAGAAGCTTCATTAAGTTTGATACATACATAAAGCAAGCGAGGCCAAGGGGCTGTCGATGAACATCGTTAAATCGGAAATTGTAGTTTCAAGCAAAATTGCACATAACAGCCACCGTTATATTCGATAATGGATGAGGACAGTCAGCAAGTGTCATCTTTCAGCTACCTTGGGAGCTTGTTACCAACTGCTTCTCAGACGAAAGAAGACATCGTTTCAGAGTATTAATCGCAAGTAAAGGCCCTATCCTTGCCACAAGGAAACGGAAGATATACGTTTTGTCAACTATAGCATGAGGCGTGGAATAGAGACATGGACGATTGGCAAAAGCAATGGGAAGCAGGATATCTAGAGAGTTTGAACTATGGTGAGCATCAAAGAATGACGGCAATATCATGCTGGAGGTGGTACGTGAGCAGGCTGCTCTTGACCATTAGGAAAGAGACAGATGCTGTGTTTGGGACTCGTCAAGGGAAAATGTAGACCCAAGCATCTATATAGCCCTGACTGCAATGGCTAAAGAGCAGACGCGGCCGACAGCGTCTCACTTTCCTGTCTGCAGTGACTGACATACAGGTGTAAGTGGCCAAAGACCATCCACAATGCTGCACTCACGTAACGACAGAAAAGGCTGGAAAGGATTACGGCATCAAAGGCAGAGCAAGCGCCACCGAGCAGTGATGTCCATAATGGCATTTCTAGTAAGTACCTACTGGTAAAATTTAGATAGACTGTCCATGGAGGTACAAAGTCTTTGCTCCCTCCATGGACTGTCCAATACCACAGTCTTATTATGTCTAATCTGAGTGTTTGATATCTTTTAGTGTTTTGTTTATGACCACTGGAACAAATAGGCAATTAATTAATTAAAAATGATAATTAGTTAATGAAAGATATAATGACACAATCAGTCTTTTGTGGTTTATTACACGACTATATTCAAATTTTGTGATTTTTGATGATTTTTCCATTCCGGTGACTTTGCTCAGCTGCGAAGGCTGTTGCGTGTTGGAAAGGACCATCGCGATATACACTAGATGAATCACACTGTGCATTGCCGCATACACGACGTTGAAAACACGTCCAAAACTGGCACAAATACTCCCAGCCATTTTCATGACTGTGAGGGCGCTCTTATATCATTTGCTATCAACGGCGCACTGATGGATGGTTGCTAGACTACTAAGGACGCTATGAAATCCATCATGGCAAATGTTTATAACGCATAGTCTAGTTGTTGTGGCGAACAAATTGATCGGGTTTGCCATCTACAGCTACATTGTATATTCGAACGTTTCTGCTGGCATATGGAATGTTACCGTTTACATTCACTGCTGCATGTTTCCTGATTCTTTGCCATATAGTCCATAGTTAACGTAATTTCGGAACATTCACTCATCATCACTGAACATTCTGTACTCCCGGGTAAGGTAAGTGCATGAAAAACCATTCAACGCATCACGTCGAGCCGACGCAATTGGCTAGGATAATGAGTTGTTACAAATATTTTATATTCTTTAAAAAAAAGCAAAGTTACTTCGTTAGTAGGCTATGATGACTTTTATTCCAGAAGCGCCTTATCCTATTCACTAGTAGAGACGTAAAGAATATTTTGCGATGATCGATCTTGCCCTACCAACGGTATTTCCCAACAAGCTGCATACAATTCCCTATGGGGATAACGCAAAATATCTATGGATTACTGCTGTGCGGCCTGATTTATCATTTATAAATAATCGATTGTAAATGAAAAAAGACCCATATCAACCGATATCAGGTACAGTTTGCTTTTAGGCGTACTGTTGACTGTAGTACAGTGTACACCTAGCATTTTTTTTTTCTTGATCATACACTCAACAAAAAAAAAGTAAGTTCCCCACTAGCATTTTTGGATATATCTCAAAAAGTATTTTACCGATTTTCATAATTCAAACGGAAATGGATAAGGAATTTTATTACTCATAACGTGAGTGGCAAATCATTGCCACCAGATATCATTACTGGAGTGAAAAAAAATGCATTTTATGTCAAAATGCATTGAAACAAAAGTTGCACTTTAGTGATTTGCAATGACTTCTACACAAATAATCAAACAATCACTCAATGATTTTGAACTTTTAAGTATGGTTTGTTGCATATTTCTCTATCTCTTTCTTTTCATGAGCATACAGTGAAGTATTTAATAATTGATATGTCCACCATCCGCTTTGATGACCAGCCGGCATCTCTTCCTCATACTGTTAACTAAAGTTTGTACTTGGCGCTGCTCAATGTTGGCCCATGCTTTCTGCAAGATATTGCGCTGAAATTCTTGCAGTGAAGTGTCATCTTTCACCTTCTTGCTCGCTTTCCGCTTAATGATATCCAAAAGATTCTCTACTGGATTACAGTCAGGGGATCTTGCAGGCCACTCCATACGTTCGATGCCATTTCCCTCAACAAACTGATCTACAACTTGAGCGCATGATGCAAAATGGCCATGATAGGCAACCCCAATTGGAAATACAAATCCCATGGCTTCTACCAACATTTTCATATTGAAAAGGCCTATTGTTTAAAAAGTATGTATAACATCTGTTTAATAGGGAAGCACATTGTACCTGAAGAAATTCCTGAGAATTACACAATTTAAAAAGGTCATGTGCTAACTTACATAGGAAATATATACAATATGCTTCATATAGCCTGAAGTGCAACTTTTTTTTCCCATGGATTTTGGCACAAAATGCGTTTGTTTTTTTACACCAATAATGATATATGGTGGCAATGATATGCCATTCATGTTATGAGTAATGAAATTCCCTATCCATTCCCGTTTGAATTATGAAAATCCGTAAAATACTTTTTGAGATATATCCAAAAATTTTAGGGGGGGGGACTTACTTTTTTGTTGTTGTTGTTGTGTATATATATATATATATATATATACAGGGTGGCCCAAAAAGAATGGAACGCCTAAGATCTTTAATTTCAGCAATATCGGTGCAAATATGTCATCATGTTGCATACTATTAGAAAGGCCATTCTTTTTCCAATAGAATGACACCAAGCTCTTTAATTTCAGTAAATGCGTTACGATTTTAGGCCCATTTTTGTCAACCCTTGCAATTTTCAAAATGTGATCATTTTGCACTCTCAGAGATACAGAAACCAGTGAGAATTAGGCTTACCGTAGAACCAGTAGCGTTCGCAATGTGCGGAATGTGGGGCGGACAGTGTTATTGTCGTCAGGTCGTCTCATTCACAATGGTAACGGACAATGACAGCCACATTCCACACATTGCGAACGTTACTGCTTCTATGGCAAGCCAAATTCTCGCTGATTTCGGTGTCTCTTAGAGTGCAAAATGATCACACTTTGAAAATTGCAAGGGTTGACAAAAATGGTCCTAAAATCGTAACGCATTAACTGAAATTAAAGAGCTTGGTGTCATTCTCTTGGAAAAAAAAATACGATATTGCTTAAATTAAAGATCTTAGGCGTTCCGTTCTTTCTGGGCCACCCTGTATATATATATATATATATATATATAATAGGTTTATGTATAATTGCGCGTTGTCATCGTCGCGCATCTGACAGTCTGATGTTATTGCATTACTTGTCATTTCACGCATTTTTATGTACATGTGTACACTTGAGAGCAAAAATGGTCAGTTCTGCAGGTAGGGGCCTATATGAGAAGTATGTTTTAGCAGATGTAAGCAATTTTCAACTCATCTGAGCCAGGGACTCTTAGTGATATATTGAGACCATCGTCCCGCTTCCTGCATCGCCTGCTGTGCTGCTGTGGGTCGTGCGTCGTCGGTCGTAATGTCTGGACCATCGTGGGTAAACTTTGTATATTTCCGGCGTCTTCTTGAAAACCCTTTATTTTCACCTCAATTAGGCTCGTAGCTCCCCTATTAGGGCAATATGATCTCAGTTTGTTCAAATTGGCATCATGCATTCTCCTTCGGTGTGCTATTATAGATGCTTCACGAGATAATCTGGTCGGGCGGTCGGTTGATCGGTCGTTCTGTGAAACCATTGCATAATTTACTGAGTCGAACTACTCCCTCATTTTTTGTTTGTTTGTTTGTATGTTTGTGTGTTTTGTTGTTGGTGTTATTTTTAGCGACCTATAAGCTTTGGCATATGTGGCCGCTATCAAAAGTAGATGTGGAAGACGCCTTTTTCTTCAGTATCGAATAAAGCGTTACCATGGTAACGGCAAATTTCATAAAATCATACGAACTACTGTGTACTGCATCACTGTCTCAGGTTTAAAGTAATTCTTAAATTCGGCACGTGTGATCACTGTATAATGTGAGCAAAGAATTGTTTTTAAACAAATCATACAATTCTTTGAGGATCGAGCTACTCTCTCCGGGTTTTTTGTTTTTTTGTTTGTTTGTTTTTTTTAGCTTTTGGGTCGGAATTTGGGACATATGATCGCTCTTTGATATCTATCTTGCATGATTTTATTTTTTAGCCCCACTAAATCTCGCGAGTGGCATGGCAACGTTTTTGTTTTGTTTGGGTTTTTTTTTACCCAGCGCATATAATGCAATGACAGGTATAATGAGGACTCTGCAATAAACATTTTTACGAGAACAGGTGCAATGCACTCGGACAAACAAACTGTTCGTAGCCTGTGAGCGAAGCACAATGCGTCTTTGTATATTCATGTACTGATTAGAGGAGAGTTAGTGTGAACTTCGTTATGATAACGTTCATCTCCTTTTTCTAACAGGACAGTGTCTGGCTGACAAAATGGATTTCATCGGGAGACATACTCTCCTTCAACTGATGACAGCACTGGTGACGTGTCTCAGTAACAGTCTGGCTGTGGAAGTTTACAAGTTCTACGAAGGGAGAAACGCGTCGCTGGAGTTTTACCAACCTCTGGCCAATGATTCTACTTTTGAATATGAGGTTCACCTGATCTTCGCCTCATGCTTTTTCTGCCAGAATGGAACCATGGTTCCTGGCTGCCTCACACCTCAGCAAAGCAGTCGTTTCTCTGCCAGCAGTGTGAGATCATCAACTAACTTAACTGTGATTCTCAGTATACAAAACATCCATGCCGAGGACAGCCATGTCTACCTATTTACTCTCAGGGAAGACAGAGATGGGAAAAGCCACTTTTTCAGTCAAGTTGTCTACATTAAGGTCTTGCGTCCACCAAGTCCAGCACAGTGCATCATAAAACGTACTGAGTATTCACCTGCATTGAATGAGATTAGCTGCACATGTTTGCTTGGCAGTGACGATGAGGTTTCTCTCTACTGCTTCCAAGATGCAAGGAATATTCCATACAAGGGGGCACCAGTGCGGATAAATGATCATGTAACATGGATCTTCTGGATGGATGCCTTCCTGCCGATCAATTGCTGTTCCTACGAACCAACATTTCCAATTACATCTGAGTCTTGTTCTCAGTTTGTTTATCACCCTCCAACACACGTTACAGAGGTAGGAGACTCTAGAACTCCTACCAGCAGCCACAAGACAACAATAAAAACTGCAGTAGAAACAACTGACGAAATAAACTTTTCCCGAAAATTCAGAGAAGAAAGCAGCAGTGCAAGCACAACACCACATGAAGCCTCCACAAAGAACACGTGGATTGTACCAGCAATATCATGTCTTCTCTTCATCTTGATACTGTCTGTGTTTGTATTATTCATAAAGCGATTGAAATGTACTGAAGTATTTAGGCCTGATATCTCCTCCGATTACTCAAAAGCCTTACAAATAATATAACTAGAGAAACACTGAGAACGCAGACCTCCGCCAATCATGCGAATTTTCACCACTGATCTTGTTCTTCCATGGATTTCCACCCATACGTACTTATAGCATTGTGTGCTAAAAGTTGCCTAATTTCCCAACATAGAAGCCTTTGTTACGTCATAAACCCTCAGCTGCAAGGCGCGCCTCACCCAAGCAGAAACTAGAGCACGCACTTTATTGCGCGCAGGCAAACCTTAAATACGCGCAGCCTGAACTCCCAAGTTCATTGACCCTACCTGCCAAAATATAAAAAAAACCTTTATAAATTCCCCCAAAATTCTCGGATTACTACCAAAAGTTAATCGTTTGTTACTTGTGTCATTCTCAACCTTTCCTGCAAGTTCCAATCCGTTAACTACTTTTTGAGTTACTAGTATATTGCACACGGACAAACCAACTAACAAACTAAGTAACGAACGAACGAACAAACAAACCAACGGTAACGAAAACATAACCTCCTCCCTTGGCGGAGGTAAAAAAAAACTGCCCAAATCTTTATGCCGCTGTGGATAAAATACAAGACGGGGTTAGAGATGTGTTTACTCTTAACTAATAACCCTTTAAGCAACAAAATTCTAAGAAATCATTACCTTTGGCGGAGGGGGGGGGGGAGGTTGTCATCTACATATATTCTGTATTATTTCGCTTAAATATGCAATTGTATTAATGTTTTGTATAATTTGCAAATGTCATATTGTATTGTATACTTTTGTCGGAAATGAAAAAAAAAATGGAGTGAAGTGAATGTATTCTTGGATTCCAGTAAAGGAAAAAATATGCAAATGTCAAATTGCATGGTATAAATTTGTCGGAATGAAATAAAGTGAAATGAATATATTTTTTGATTCCAGTGAAGAATTTTTTTTTTCTTTCAGAGGCTGAAACGCTTAAATATACTATATATATTTATGTATGTTGTCATAATGAACATTGGATAATACATTCATGCAATTGTAGTTTAGTTTATAAGATGTATGTGTTTTATTTAGTACAACATTTACTTGAGTGGGTGTTTTTTCTTTGTTCTATCATTTCCCCTCAATGTGGTTTGAATAGATATTTGTATTCCACATTTCCTCGTATCTCATTTATCCTGGGACCTGCGACTGAACCAGCCTGCTTTTACATAGGCCCAATCATATTTTTCGTACTAAGAGCATAGCCAAACACTACTGTAAACAGACCTTTGTGTTTATATTGAGGTGAAGTTTCACCTAATTACTGAATTAAAATGAGATGAAATATTTGCTTCTTTTGCTGATCATCTTTTCACAAAATAAAATAGCTCGACGTTGAATGGTGTTTTTCCTAATCAGCTGAAAATTGCTAAGGTACTTCCGGTGTTTGAAAAAGGCAATATGTTTCATGTAAGTAATTAAAGGCCAGTTTCTATAATTTCATACTTATCAAAAATCTTTGAAAATTTAAATTTAAAAAAAAATAATTCCTTTGCTTTTAGTAATTTCTTCACTAATTCACAATTTGGCCTTCCACAGAAACACAGCTTAATACACGTTCTTGTTGCACACGCTATAGATAATCAATATCATATTGTCTTCATTTTCCTGGAGTTCTCCAAGACCTTGTTAAACATAATCTAGAAATTTCGCTTCACTTCACAAGCTACCTCATGGCGGTATACTTGGCATAAGGGCCTGAGAGTGGTTCAGGAATTACCTCCAAACCAGAAATAATATTCAGGAATTATCTTCACTTCACCAGTAGTGGGGTGAGGCTAATAATGCTCTGATCCCTTGTGAGAGAAGAGTTACCAATGAAGAGGATACCTTGGTTTACAAGGGCATGACACTACGTCATTACTATTCTCATCGTTCATATTATTTGACTAAGCCGCTTATTTGACGAAAAAGTTTCTGACTGTATGAGTGAACAACTATAAAAGTCTCATTATTAAGTCAAGTAGGGAGACATTTTGAAAGTCATAGTATCATAAGTTGCCATGTTCAGGTTTAAGAGACGCATGTAAAAGGGAACATAAACTGCCAATAGTTTTGTCTGTAATCCACTGCTGCATGGAAGACTTGACATGTGTACCTTTATTTCACCAATATTTCGAGGCAACTTTCAGGTTGATAGAGGTGCAAAGTTCAAGAATATCATTTTGAAAGAGTTGCTCATGAAATCAACTTGATAGGTTTCACCATTTTCATTTTCTATGAATGGTTCAGAACAACAACAAAAATGTCAAATGCGAGTTACTTTTGAAGAATAATAGGGACGTCGGTTTATTTCGATATACATTGACTAGTTCTCACGTAATCTTGTCCTACATGAAAGTTGCAAGGCTGGTCCTTCCCTGTCTTGCCTATATGTTTTCTTTTTCTCCTTCCCATATTCCCAATTCTATTTGTGATTACAAAATCAGTATGCGGTTGATGAAATTTTATAGATCATCTCATAGCTTGCCGTCCTTTGTGTGTGTGTGTGTGTGTGTGTGTGTGTGTGCGTTGTGTGTGTGTGTGTGTGTGTGGTTCTCTTGTATTTCCCCTATTTGTCTACGCGCTGTCTTAAGCTTTCTTTCTCCCTTCTGCTTACATTCTCTGTTCTGACTGATTCTTTCTACTCTTTATGATTCCTGAAGTGTATTGACATGTTTGTGTGCATATTAGTGCAATTTGGAATGTGTTATATATAAAATTTGTATATCTAAAGATTTCTGTAAAGTCCATTTTTTAATATTTCGTAAGTAATGAAGCACAAATGTAACATCCACTTTAAGTGTAGAATATCATAGAGTATAATGATCAGATAAGAGAATTTTTTGTAGTGTCTCCGTCACCATCTGGAATAAGCATGGTGGGTTTTTTTAATGCATTCTTGGTTGATAAACTATCAGTTTTATTTTGAATGATGTATTTTTATTATAATGATCTAGAATCAATGTCATTCGAACTTTCGTAGACGAGAAAAAAAAGGCTTCAACCAACATTCGTATTATTCTTTTCTTTTTCAGTTGTATTCGTACTGGTAAACACCGGTGTAAACACAATGTGCTTTCATTCAAACAGTGCTCCATTTGCAATTGATACAGGAGAAAATTAGCTTAATGCTAGAGATAAAGGATTTAAGAAAGTGTTGTGTTTTCCAGCTGATCCGTGCATTGTGCATATTGTGCTGTGTGCTCTTCTTTTTAAGGCGAAATAAAGGCCCAGAAGCTGGAAAATTAAAATATAATAAAAAATATTTCCTATACACATACTTGCGTGTGTTTCATTGTTCTCAAAAGTTTCACCGAATACCTCTGAGGCTTTTAATATCTTGACTGGATAATTTAAGAAAGAAAGTGCTTTGTATTCTTTATGGATATCATCTCTTTTTTCCCCTGTGCAAACTTTTCCTGTGTGCTCATATCTAAGTGTCCACTGGTCCTAACCATAATCCATCGTTGTAGAAAAAAAAGAAGAGATTTTTAAATAAATGTACTGATTGTTACTTTCACTTGTATGTATAATAATCATGTACAGTTTGAGAATTGTAAACAGCTAATTAATTGTTTAATATTGTAATTGTGTCG
This sequence comes from Diadema antillarum, assembly GCF_040938485.1. Classification (NCBI taxonomy): domain Eukaryota; kingdom Metazoa; phylum Echinodermata; class Echinoidea; order Diadematoida; family Diadematidae; genus Diadema; species Diadema antillarum. Next base: position 2,968,846 of record NW_027271204.1, read on the forward strand.
TTATTTTTTATCTGAATGTATTTCAGTCAATGGGCTGCTGTTTTCACTCAATAAACCATATAAATTCAATTTATTTCAATATATGTCAAATATGACCTTTGTCTGATTTCATCGATTAAGAATTTGATCCCTAGGACAACCCACTACTCACAGCCATCTATCTTTGAAATAAATCTATGATTTGGGTTTTAGACCCAGGAACCGGGCCTCAATAGGAAGAAGCTGAAATATTCAAACTACCAAACTACTTTATCCTCTGGTGTCAAAGGATGAATCCTGTAGAGCGTTGTTAAATTATGTTAATGGCAATAATGATAATGATAAAGATGCAAATAGAATCACCAAAGGGAAATCAATAAGTGAACGAATAGATTATGGCATGAATGAATAAATCAATTATTCAATGAATGAATGAATGAAAGAATGAATGAATGAATGAATGAATGAATGAATGAATGAATGAATGAATGAATGAATGAATGGAGATGTACATACACACGCACATAGACACCTACATCAGGGCTCGACACTTTTTTCCTCTGATTGCCCGTTCTAAGACCACCTGAATGTTATAATTTGACATTTTTGTGGTCCGAAATAAAATGCAGTGGCACCAAAGAAAAGAAAATATGAAAGTTTTATCTGAATTTAAGCTGTTAAATATTTTTTCTTATATTTAGGGGATAGACATCAATAATCAGAAATAGACGTTTATAGAACAATGGCTAACTTTGGTCCTTGGCTGAGGTAACTACAGGGTAATCAAAAACAAACATTTCTCATACAAATGTAATAATGGAGTCAAAGGGGGCCTGAGCTTTCGATCCTAGCAGAATCTTCTTCAGAGGCAAAATGACATCTTTGGTCATTTGCCTCTGACGAAGATTCTGCTAGGATCGAAAGCTCAGGCCCCTTTTGACTCCATTTTACTCCATAATGGCAGTTTTCAGCAGCTTTTTTTTTTTGCTACAAATGTAATAATGTGAAAACAGACGAACAAAAAAAAAATCATCAATCCAGAGTTTTAGCATATGAATTCTACCTTTGTACATGTGGTACATGATCGTATAGTTCAAGCATAGACAATTGAAAAGAAAAGAAAAATCATATCTATTTATTTAAATCCATCAGTACATGAAATCGACTGCCATAGAAAACTATGTATTTGGTTCCGTATGTTTGTGTCTGTCTGTTGTGTAGAAGACTTTATAATTATAATAAAATTTGCAGTTTGTGTTTATGCGCATAAATATTATATATATATATGTGTGTGTGTGTGTGTGTGTGTGTGTTTGACATCGATTAGCAGTTTGTTGCAAATCCCTGTTTTTACGACCAGGTATTCTCGTCGTTTGTTTTTTTGTTGTTTGTTTGTTTTTTCACTTTCGGGAATTATCGAAAGTTTCGTGACGCCAGTGTTTTTGGTTTTACACTAGCTTTCATTGTGACAGAAATTATGCAATGTTAAACAATATTCGACAGCGTCAATAAAGCACATCTCGTCACATTAAGAATTTATATTTTATGTGTGCATAAATTGGCGTCAAAATTATTCAAAGTTTGGTGAGTATGAAGCTATGGGATTGAAAGAACATGAAATTAATGAAATCTATATTAGTGTGAAGGACTGTGATGAAGAATAAGAGACAAACATCTTAATATTACTTAATAGATGCCAATAAGTATCTTTATTTCATCAGGAGACAATGATGAGATATTACATCTAAATTTAGCTTTATATAAATCTATCTTTATAGAAACAAGTTATATGCAGTGTAGTTCCCTTGGAGATTGAATAAATTCAAGAAAAACATCCGTGTTTTCATTATGGGTCATAATTATAGGTTTACATAGAGAACGATCGTGAGAGAGCGTGATTGATGTCAAAATATCATAACTCAACTTGATTCCTATTTATAAGAAAGAAGAGAAGGATGACGTCAATAATTATAGACCCATATCTTTATTATCTTCTATTTCTAAGATTCTCGAAAGAATAGTTTACATCAGGACAGTACGTTTTCTTAAAACCTGCGACATATTTTCAAACTTTCAATTTGGATTCACGGAAAATCACAGCACAACACACGCGCTACTTGCCCTCATCGACAAAGTCACACACGCACTCGACGCACTTTCACACACAATAGGTATCTTCTTTGACTTCTCCAAGGCCTTTGACACGATTAACCACGGAATACTTCTCGCCAAACTATCCCATTATGGAATACGTGGAAAGGCCTTGGAGTGGTTCACGAGTTACCTATCAAAAAGATCCCAATTTGTACATGTCAACGGCTTTGACTCTCAAAGTAAAACAATTGCATGTGGTGTTCCACAAGGGAGTTTATTAGGCCCATTGTTATTCATTATTCATATTAATGATTTTCATAGATCCTCGGAGAAACTATCATTCATATTATTCGCGGATGACTCTAACCCTTTCTTTTCCCACCCTGACCCAAATATCTTAACAAGAACAGTCAATGAAGAATTTAAAAAGGTCATATAATGGATGTACGCAAATAAATTGTCATTAAATATTCGAAAAGCAAAAGTTATGCTTTTTAGTAACTCTTTAGATAGTCTCCCAGGCAATATAACATTTGATATTACTCTCCTAGAAGAAGTTTCTTCTTTTGAATATCTTGTTGTTTGTGTTGATAACAAGCTTTCATGGAGGAATCATGTTGATAACATATTATGTAAAATTATTTCACGTAACATTGCCGTAATGAACAGATTAAAATATTATCTTCCTTCATCTGCATTATTAACTCTTTATTCTAGTTTGATATTACCTTATTTAAACTACGGGATCCTTGCTTGGGGTAATACATATCAGATATTACTTGATAAACTTTTTTATTGCAAAAGAAAGCGCTTAGAATTGTTTTTAATTCACATACCCGAGAACATACAGATGCTTTGTTTTTTTACCATAAAATACTAAAAATAAAAGATTTGTATGTGTTTCAACTTGGCCAGTTCATGTTTAATTACAACAGTAACTTTTTACCTAAAATATTCCATGATTCATTTCATCGAAACAGTCATGTACACAACTATCCCACGCGACGATCTGACGAATTCCATCTTCCATTAATGAGAACCGCACATGCACAAAATACATTTCTTTATACCGGACCCAGATTTTTGAATAATTTAGATATTAAAACAGTTTAAAAGATTCCCCCAAATTTGTCACATTTAAATACAAACTCAGAAAATATTTACTCTCTACTTATAATGTTAGAAAATTCTAATTGCTTTAATTCATGCTGGAGCTTTCACCTGTCCTGATGTCGCAGCACTTGGCGTGTTCTGTATGCAGACTTCTCTTCTTTCTTCTCTCCTCTTCCTTTCATGTCTTTTGTTCTTCGTAGACTTGTACTGTTACCGTCTTCTCTCCTCTCGGTACTGTCTCGCGTCTTACAGTGTATATGCGTGTGGGTAATTGAATGTGTGTACGAATGTGTTGTCCTTGTCATATTTTCCCGGTACCCGTGGTTCAGTGAACAGTGTCCGGGCATTAGCATTGGTATTCTATTTCTTTTTATTTTTCCCGACCTGTGTATCTCAAAATAACTACATGTATATTGTTATAAGTGACTTAAATAACTTATATTAAATACTTGAATAGTATATCATGTACTCATTATTTATCTAGCGATCCACGTCCTACAAGCTTTGCTTTTAATGGATCACTATTTTCCATAATTGAATTTATTTTCCGCTCGCCCACGAAGTATCTATACATTGTTCCTCCTAATTATTGTATATATATGTTGTTCTATAATTTATCTCGTATACTACATGAATCTTTTGTAAACGTTTGAACAATATTATTTTATGACATGTATACTTTGTACTATGTTTTTGACTTTCGTTGACTGGAAATAAACTATGATTGAATTGAATTGAATTGAATTGACTTTAATCCAAAGACTGCTGCTCTGTATCAATATATGAATTGTTTGTCTACTGTGCATTTAGCCACTTACAAATTGTACATCAACAGTTTAGTCAGCACAAAGTTCTCTGAATGCTAAAATGTATATAAAATTATGAAAAATCACACGTCTCAACAGGCATTTATGTAGATAATGCTTGTATGATATAGATTTACAGAAGAGCAGGAAATCTCAAGGACAAAGAAAATCACATTAACAAAAAAAAAATGAGAGGTAGACGTCCTGATACATTGTTCATGTTTGTGTCATTGAGGTGTTTTTTGTTTGTTTGTTTGCTTGCTTGCTTGCTTGCTTGCTTGCTTGTTTTACATTAGGGGTACATACTGCACTATACGTAATATAGGGCCTGGTATCCTAGCATCAATATTCCCATTAATACAGGTCGCACATGTATTCCCAAAATAAATGAGTTCCCCCTTCTAAAAAGCAATCCAGGTTGTCTATACCAAGCCATGGCAACGACAAAACACACACACAACGCATCCAGTGCACATACAAATACCTTAGTGTCTGACATTGTAGTCGTAGTATTATGCTCCGTCACCCAAACTACATCACAAAGAATGGACTTTGGACTGTGGGAATGGGTTGTGTGTTGTAGATATTATTGTTTGCTATCGATACTATTGATCAGTTGCTGTTTCAATCATATCAGCACGATTCATCTTTACAGCAGTAACTTCATTTCATTTTATTTCAGTTTTGACACTGCACCAAGCTTACATGTATAATACTGGTAGCCCGCTAGTTCTTACAGAACAGCATACGTATGTAATGTACCATGATAGATCAATATCATCATTGTAAAATTTGCTGCGTGTTGATAAGTGAGTTCAGTTGTTCGTTGATCTTCTGGACAAATTTATGCTCTGATATACAGTGCTTCGGTATTATTGTTCTTGCACGAAGGCATTAGGTGTCACTAAAAGACTTGATCTTGAACTTGCAATATGTTATTCAATATGCATTTAAGTATATTGGGCATAAGAAAGATTGATCGATTCTAGGTACTATTAGAAATTGATTGGAAAACTAAATTAAACTAGGTTGAATGTTTGCTATTTAAATCATCAAGTTCTCGTTAGTACGTGTGTAACATCACTGCCCAATCATTGGTGAAGAAAAAAAAGACAAAGGGCCCAGTGAATAAAACAGCAATATTCCTCTTTGGGCATCAATTCCATTTGTTGAAAAATCTTTTAGCAGTAAATTTGATCCTGTCAGTATTTAAAGACTTCAATCGCCATCAGCATTAATCACTGGTGACTAAAACATTACATGAACGTGTATGTCTCATGAACTGTTATTTCATGGCAACTTGACTCACCAAAGTGATCTTCCTGTAATGTTCCATCGTATGAAAAATACACTCGAAGTAACAAATACGCGTGTGAGACGTCCTGAAATAGTTCTCTTTTCAATGACTGTTCCAATAATATGTAAATGTCAAACGATACGCCTTATCTTCTTCCATCTAATAGGATAGCATCTGGTTCATTAAACAGATTACACAGGCCCCTTCTAGCTTCTGCATAAACGTACGGCTAATGCATCAGCACTTATTATTAGTGTGGTATGTGCGACAGATGAACTACCGTATATTGTGGTCCACGAATACAAAATACACTGTCTGAAGCAACCCAATACCGTTTTATCCCATAGATACCGAAGTTTGAAACTTGTTGATAAGCCCGTTAGCTTCCAAATTTGTTGACTTCTGCCACTATTGGAACACACACACACACACACACATACATTACATATATAAACCATATGTAGACTTGTGTGTTATTTTATTTGATAAGCCCGTTAGCTTCCAAATTTGTTGACTTCTGCCACTATTGGAACACACACACACACACACACACACACACACACACATATATATATATATATATATATATATATATATATATATATATATATAAAATCTGTTTACTTCTAAACATATAACTGTAATATGACTGTATTGCCTTTACGGTACCTCTGAAAAACTTTACAATCTCCAACAAGTTTCAATCTTCAGCTCCTGCGCAGCGCCCCTGGTCTTTCAAGGGATCAATCTGTAACGACGTATATCTCCTACACTTTTACTTCAGAAGTTTTGCATGTTACTAGGACTGATTCAAATTATTCTAACTCAAATTTGTCAAGATATTTATTCCGTCCTAAATAATTGTGCCTCTTTTACGTACCCCCAGTCATATCTCAATCCTTTCGTCGAGTTGGTGGAGAACATTGGAATAAATATACTATTTCAACCTGTATATTTAATTCTCAACGTAAACGGAAAAGAGGCGTTTTACTTGGTGAATTAGCTAATCCTCTCAACATCTACATTGACCAAGTGAGGTATTAGTTGTGAATTTCAAAAAGAAATAGAATGCAAAATTGCTTCCAAAGTTTGTATAGTTGTCAGCATGGCATCAAATATTTCTAAAGCTCAGTAAAAAAAAAAAAATGCTGCAGTTCAACAAAGGAAACAGAACAAAATAATGTCTGTTCATGCAATTGTGTTCTTAATGAGTCACTTGACATTTCCCCACGATTTTCTTTTAGCAGAATCCACAGAAGCACTACAGAGTTTGAATCGAATATGATACAGGAATTCCAGCACAAACTAAATGAAGAAATAGGAAAAGGGAAAAACTCAATAAATGCTACATTATTGAGTCGTTGCAAAGAGTGACGTAAACATAGGCCTACACATGTATCCATGTATTTGATATCGTACAAACACGAAAGTACATGTATGTGTATGCCACTAAACTTTAGATATCATCTATTCATATGTATGTATGTATATATATATATATATATACAATATATACAACTATACAAACTTTTGTACACAGTCATGGTGTATGTGATTGAAGAAAGAGAGGAAGACAAGTACAGTTCAACTCTTCTGAGGCTAACAATAGTGCGAATGGAAAATATATTATGGCGTTAATGGATATCTGTTGTATGTGGATTATGGCGTATATTATGTGACGTGTTCTCAAGAATATTCTCTTTCATGGTCTTGCAGACAGACAAACTGACACAAACTTAGTGTTAAATTGTATCCACACAAGTATGCTCACAAATTTACACACACACATACATACATTACATATTAATATGCAGACTTGTATGTTATTATATCAAAATATACACGTGTCCAGGAGTTAACAGTTTTTCAAGTCCATCAATTCCTGGTTAGTGGTCCAAAAGCCAACATAGTATGAAAGTGAAGAAGAGAAATTATTCATAGAGAAGTGATCAGTTATGATGTTCGAAGATTGTGACCACGATTCCCCTATATAGCACTATGCAAAGAACCATTTGCGGTTGAACATTGTTTAGAGTAATCTTCAGCTCCCCATTCACTGTTAAATTCTAAAATTGTAACTATGATGATATTATATGCGTGTATATTGTATAAGGATAACACTCACACTCACACACACTCACACACACAAACACACACACACACACATTATATATATATATATATATATATATATATATATATATATATATATATATATAAACAAAGAAAGGGAAAACTGACCAGAAACAAATTATGATAAATATTGAAAACTTTGAGGAAAGAAAATGGGTTTTCATCGGGATTCGAACCCGAGACCTCCGGATCACTAGACTGACGCTCTACCGACTGAGCTTTTGGAAAGCCCTAGATCGGTGTTCGTCCCATAACCCATAACACACACACACACACACACACACACACACACACATTAACCTGACATAAACCCAAAGGATGTAAATCAGCTTTGTCATGTTTACGTAAAAACTTGAGAGTACATTTAATTCACTAATATGCATTGTATCTGCTCAGAGCATTTCTGGTTTCATAATTAGAGGTGACTTTAAAGATTCTCTAATTGATAGGGTTAACAAGGGCCCCCTGGCACCTGCCTGGGGCAACAAGCGGGGAATGGTGCCTATCCGTAGTTTTATCATCTTGACCGAAATTCCTGTCAAGTTTAATCAAAAGTTTGCAATGCACTTTCGAGAAAAAGATGAAAAATGTACAAAACGGGCCTCAACCTAGAGGGGCAGCCATAGATCCTCCACAAACAAACTTGAAACTGCAGTCACCTATAACACCCACTCTTATAAACTAAGTCCTAACACTAAGTAAGGTTTATCCCTTTTAGTTTTATAGACGGAGATTTTTAAAGATTCCCTAATCATAATAAATGGCTTGGTGTCTATTTGATGCTACCTGCCAATCTTGGTGAAAATCTATCAAGAGGTTTTCACAAAGAAACTAAAAATGTAAAAAGTTTATGCACAACACACAATGGATGATGCCTAATGGTTAGTGTACATCTGAGTACAGTATATCACTCCTGACCCTTGGCTCATATCGTGACCCATTCAAAAATCTTGAATTATCAGAGATAACGAGACGATTTTGAAAATAAACATACAGCTACAATCTTTCATATGCTACTACTCAATCAAGCCCCCACACTGATACAAAAAAGGCACATAAATTTATCACCTTTGGACTTTGGTATGCACTGATGGGTATGCAGTCAGTTAGCACAATGCAATAATACATAATGCACGTCCTCCCTCATTGGCTCCGGCCTGTTTTTTGTTTGCTTGCTTGTTTCAAAAAACTTGTTATCAGTGACAACTGCCATATTTCTATGACGAATTTTCTCTCAGCCAATCAGATGCAAGGATTTCAGTAGCTTGTCGCATCTATGACAACTTGTCTCTGATAATAAGTATTATGATACAGGGCCCCGGTTATTTCAAATTTATAGTGTATACTCATGAACCATTTAAAATACAAGTGTATACTCCTAGCTGCCTCGAGGACTGGTTGGATGTCTATGTCTCCCGTCAAGTTTCATGACTTCCTGCTTCAGATTTCCACTACATGTCATCATGGTTCATTTTTTAGTGTTGACAGGTGAGCTAATACACTCCTTAATTTACTTAATACCATGCATTTAGATTTCAACTCATTTACCATGATAGTATGGCAAGAAAGAAGTTGTACCATTGTCCCGTAAGCTTTACATTCTAACCATCTTTAATGTAAAGGTGGCATAATCATCTCAGTAATTAGAAAATGTATGAAGAGCACCATTTTTAGGAACTATCAAAACATGCACAGAAACATACTCCCATCTGCAGAAAGTATACTCAAGTAACACTGAGCAACATTCCGTATAATTAGCCAAGCTTAGAATAAACAGGTACGCAAAAGTTTCCATCCTTACAGCAGTAATTTCATAATGCCTGTTATACAAGTTTTCTAAGAAATTAAAAAGAGAAGCCCATACTTCTGACAGCCAGATGAGCATACATACTGTATAGTGGAAAAGTGTCTACTTTTCCTCGTTATACTATGAATGAATACATTGATAATTGTTGATGAAGAGTATAGTTGTTGATGGATAAGTTTTAGACAAATTCATGTTCTGCGGGTACTTCTTAGTGCTATTCCAAAACTATGCTGCTATACAGTAATGTATGAAGACATTGTAGGCCCTACTGTTAACAAAAACCAAGTTATTCAAGTATCAAATATTTCAAAGTAAAGTCAGAGTTAATGTTTGTATTTTCAAATTATCAAGTTCTCTTTGGTCTGTGTGTCACTTCAATGCTGTACGAAAAGTGAAAAAATCAAGATCCAGTGAATAAAACTATACAGTATTCACAACGGGGAATGTCAACATGTTGAAACACCCTTCATCAGCTCATTCGTCAGAAATTCGGAATCATTTTATCAGAGACTCATGTCGGATTCCCACTGCTTTCAGAAGTATTAATCACTAGCATTATAGTATAGTATCATGACAAGTGGACACTTATATGGTACACTTGCTTTACCATTTCCGATGGAAATGACTCCAATACATCACATCGCCTCATATAACACTGTAAAAACATCGGTGTTAGATTTAACACCACGGGTGTTAATTCTAACACCGATCAAACTTCAATAAAGGACCACACCCACAGGTGTTAAAAATGCACTGTGATGGTGTTGAAAAGTGTTCACTTGACACTTCGTGGTGTTAATTTGACACTGTACCTGGTGTTATTTTGACACTGTACTGGTGTTAACTAAAAAATGACCCCACATGGTGTTGATTTGGTATTTGTTGGTGTTAATATAAGTGGTTTAACACCCGTCCAGCTTCAATAAGAGACCAAACCAGCTGGTGTTACTTTGGTGTAAATCTATTTTCACATTTTTTTCAAAAATCTAGTATTTTAATGTAAAATTCTTGATCGTCTTGTTTAAATTAAAAATCAACAAGAAGTGCAGTTACTAAGAAACTCTTCAAAAAAAAAGTTTAAAATTTGGAAATGACACCCGGAGGTGTTAATTTAATACCATAAATGAGCACCGAAAATTTAACACCAGCTCGGTGTTCACTATTTAACACCGGACTTTTTGCAGTGAATAATCCTGTAATGACTTTACAAAATATCTTTGTCTTATACTGAGGCATATATACTTCCTTTCAACAGACTCGTTTCTGCTACACAAATGAAATATTGCAGCATGCCTTTTCTACTTCTGCTGGTGATACTACTGATGATGTGCCCCAGCAACAGACTCGCTTTGGAAGTATACAAATTCTATGAAGGAAGAAATGGGTCGTTGCATTTCTACCAAGATTTGGCCAGTGATTCTGAATATGACTATAAGGTTCACTTGGTTTACGCTTCTTGTTATTTCTACAAGGATGGAAACATGCTTCCTGGCTGTCTCACACCTCAGCAAAGCAATCGTTTCTCTGCTCACAGCTCGAGATCACCATCTGACTTGACAGTGACTATCAATATACACAATGTCACTTCCGAGGATAGTCAGTTCTACCTTTTCGCTCTGAGAGAATACGGAAATGGTGGAAGCCACTTTTTCAGTCAAGATGCCTACATTGAAGTCCATCGTCCACCAAGTCCAGTAAAATGTTTCATAAAACCCTCAGAATATTCAGCTGCGTGGAAGGTGGTTAAATGTAGATCGTTGCTTGGAAGTGACGGGGAAGGTTATATATACTGCTTTCAAGGTGAAGAAAAGGCTCCATTCAAGAAACCGCCTGTAACACTAGACGGTTATGTGACATGGATCTTCTGGATGAATATTTATCTGCCGATCAATTGCTGTTCATACGAGTCAACATTTCCAATAACATCTCAGTCTTGCTCCCAATTTGTGTATTACCCCCAAACAAACATCATTCCGGAGTCAAAATATTATTCATGTAGAGAGCCGTCAAGTATTCACGTGACAACCACAACAGCTGAACCATGAACAACTCATCGAATCTATACGTGTTAAAGTAAGAATCTAGAGAATTTTACAGAAGAAAACAACAGTGTGTGATCATCACATAGTATGGAGCCTTCATCAAGAATATCGACTGTTCTAGCAATATCATTCCCATTCTGTCTCGAACTATACTTTGCATTTGAATTTCTAATTAAAGCAACATGAAAGGTACAGCAGAAATGGCTGCTCTTATTCATAAAAGTATTCATATACACTAAATCCACACTGCTTACATCCTTACACTGCTGTGTGAGGGATGAGATGCATTCACTTTATGTCTTGACTTTTCTTGAATGAACAGAAATTCTTAAGAAATTAGTACATGCCTTTGAGCGCTGGTTTATATTTGCCAACTAAAAGTATACATCGATTCAAGACAAAACCAAATGCATTTGTGCATTTTCTATCTCTCAAAGAGTGGACGATATAATGCCCGTTCAAAGTAAAAATATATGTATCAAATAACTATATATAAACAAACAATAGACAAACTGTATTTTATATTGACGTACATATCAATATGCTCATCGAGTAATATTCGTATTACAAAATATTGTTGTTGTTTTTTATCCGTACGTGAAATGATACATTTTTCCACGCCCTGCTAGAAAGTATAAATGTGTGTGATTACAACAAACACAGGCCATAACATCTTTTATACTAACATGTTATGAATACATACTGAACAAGTAATATTATCATTGCAGCGTTATTGTTTTCCTTATCCGTAAATGCAAAGACACAATTATTTATGTCCTGCATGCTCAACGTTTAAAATTTGTGTAATCGTATTGTTTCTTTGTCAAGTAAACGCAGTCATATCACACCTATCCTGAAGAGTCTTCATTGGTTGCCTGTACAGGAGCGTATTCGGTTTAAGATACTTCTTTTGGTTTATCATGTTATTGAGGGAACAGCTCCTGATTACAATGTTTGTTTGTTTCGTCAATACCAACCTTCACGAACTCTTCGATCCTCAACTTCAGGTCTCTTACATATTCCGTTTTCTAGGAAATCTTGGGGGGAACGAGCTTTCGCTCACGCTGGACCAACACTGTGGAATTCACTTCCTCGTGAGCTGAAAGACTCGAGCTCTATAACATCTTTCAGGATTAATTTAAAATCCTATCTGTTTAGCAGTGCATTTTGAAGACCAGTGTCTTTTGAAGACAGACTTTCATGTCTTTTTTTTTTCTGCTTCTTCATCCTTCTTCTATTACTGTGATGTACTTGTATTTTCAATCTGTTTGCTTTGATGTACAATTGTAAAGCGCCTTGAGCATTTAATCAAAGTGGAGAACGGCGCTATAGAAATTGTATGTATTATTATTATTAATCGCAACAAGCATAGGACATAGTATAATCTATACTAATTATAGTCCCTATGTTATAGAAGTTATATTCTTATTATAGAGTTGTTTTCTTCATCCTTATGTGCAATAATAAAAATCTTATGTCCCGTTCAAAGTATAGATTTATGTAATTACAATGACCACAGGACATAGTATATTTCATACTGTATATAAAATCATTATGATGAACAAGATATATTCTCATCACAGAGCTATTATATTCTTCATCCGTATGTGCAATGATACAAATTATTGCCTACCAAAGTCTCTTAATGGTCAATTTATTGATCTTATTAATGCAGGCGCATTGCTTCGCCATTAAAATTTTCAATTACACAAGACATAATCTGATTAAAGTAGGACACTAAGAAAATAATTATCTACGAATATCATGATTTGAAATGTGCCCTGTGTTACGTCTGTCTGTCTGTTTTTCTGGAAATTTACAATGTTCTTCTGTCTGTCTGAAAGCTTTGTAAATACGATGTCTTTGTGAGAAGTCATATCTTTAATATCGTAATTATTACCTTGCACGAGTTCGTTCATTTTGCTTCAGCCCTTTGTATGGCTTTTTGTTTGAATTTGTAAATGGCCAAGTATAATGTGTGACTGTAAAGTCCAAGTAGGGAGACATTCTGGTCAATGTGAATCATAAGGTGCCATAACCAACCTGCCCATGAAACCTCATTGTGATGAAAAAGGCCTAACTACAAACTGTACGCTTGTCTCTGTAACCCATTATTGCAATTGGATACTAGTTAAGTGTACTATTATTTTACATCAAGCACATAAAGTTCACTAGAACCATTTCATGTTTATGTATTCACGAGGAAGGATTTAAAAACAAAATTGTAAATTTGAATGAACAGTTTGGCATCAATTTATCTTACTTTGATGTATCTTTTAATTGTCGCAATTTTGTATTAATTCTTGATTAGACACAATGAAAGCCTCCTAACCATAAATAGACTGCTGAAATCTCTACTCATCTTTGCACACTTCTACTTGCATGAGGGGATTCATTCACAATGTCGCTTTGTTGGGCAAATTCATTTATCTTGTACATACGTGTAAAATATGATTTTTTTCTTTCAATTTTCCATATATTCAAAGTTTTAGTATAAAGGCAAGCCCATACTCCCAACCTTGTATCAAACTCTGAGAGTAGCTTACCCTTTATAAATGTAAGCAGTAAATAAATATTATGTGAGCTAAGACTTCTGTCATTAACAACATCTAAAATTCCCAGATGCATACACCACCTGTGGATTTGGAGGAGATCTATAGAAGAAACAGACAAACAAACATAGTTTTGGCTTTTGACCCAACCAATGGGCATCTATTGGGACCTGGTCTTTCAAAACATTTTGTATCATTTGTTCATACAAACAATTCCTGCAAAGTTTGGTGAATGTGCAACTATGGGTCTGGAAGAAGACGAACGAATGAATAAATATCGATGCAAAAGTTGCTCACTTTGGCCTTTAAATTACTACAGCTGTCCTGCAAACAAGTATACAATGTAAAATTCCATTGTATAATTTTAAAGAACTTTCCAGTATATATGGTATTGTTTAATGATAATAAGTTATACACTACCATACATGGCAATTGTCAAGGAGGTGAGTAAGTGAGTGAGAAGGAGATGGAGAGAGAGAGAGTGAGAGAGAGAGAGAGAGGAAGAGGGAGGGAGAGAGAAATAAAACTCCTTGTATGTACAAGTACCAGAAAGGATGTGCAAGAGAGGGAATCAGGACAATATATTCCCTTTAATCTCATGTTGGATGAAGCCACTCAAAAATATTTAATGTAGCATTATTTTGCCAAAAGTGGACCTGTTCCACAAAAAGGATGACATTCAATTCATGTCTCATTCCATAATGATCAACGACCCTCTGAGCAAGATTTAATGTTTTTATGACGGTACTTTCGCCATCTCTACTTACAAGGGTACATACATGGAGATGCACAAATAGAATTTGCCCAAAAATTGCTCACTATAAAAAATGAAATATTTACTCTACTAGATATGTCGAGACACTTTTCTGACGTATGAATTCATACAACACTATACTAGAAATACATATCATACCAGTTTCATTTGTTGAAATTAATCGAAAAAGTGATAAAGTCATATTCTATGAGGGTACAATTTCAGACACTTTCACAACATAAAGCTCTGATTAACAGTTTTCGACATATTTCTCCATTGGAATGACTTCGTTTTGAATAAATATGAGCCCCACCAAAAATTATGTCACAGTTCAAACTTAATCTCCAGATTGCTCAGAATGATGGTGGCATTAAATCCCATCACCAAAGGCACATATGCACCTGTGGCATTCACGTGCATTCATTGAAAGTTGACAGCTGTCTAAATTATATCCAGTTTGAACGTCATCTCTTACCAGACAAGCTTGACATCGTTATGCCTTCTCTCTTATGTCCCTCCCCCCCCCCCCCCCCATATGAAAAGACCCTGGATTGATATTCACACTAAATCATTCAAAGTTTAACATAGCAAATGGACCACGAGTCTATTATCGTTTGATACAAATTTGCTACAGTTGCAGCATTGATTTCTCTACAGTTGAAAAATAACATGGTAGCACAGAAAAATGGCGATATCACTGACATGATTCAGTGAAAACAAGAGGACAACACTTAACATGGGAAAGACAGGAACAAAAGACAAAATTTCGTCTTCCCTTTTTTTAAACAAAACTTGCAATGCAAAGATTCGAATTGGACATGAATTTGAATAAAACATACCTTTAGTTTCTTGTCCACATGTAGTAAATGTCTTCACACAGAGCAATGACGTTTTCTGCTATAAAATTGTGTTGTATACCATGACAAAAATTACAAAGTGGTAAACTGACACTGTTGCTCATAAACCTTGTCTGCTACATGCAGCCAGCCACTTTGATTTGCGATCATTGCTATTATCATTAATACCATCTCAACAGATTTTCTACATAATTCACACCAAGAATTAATGCTGCAAATCAAGGGTGAAATGAACACATTAATTGTATCGATGGACATCAATGGTTTACCCAAGTAGGGATAAAACTAAAGAAACAAAACAAAACAAACTAGAAATGTCGCTATGGCGACTGGTATGCCTCCGCCATAACGCATGATTCTCCTAATAGGTCTATAGTACATGTGGACAATGTGTGATTACATTTTCACAAAATTGGCAAAATATTAAAATGAAATGTTTGTCACAAATGTATCGAATGTTCACCTTCCTTGACCTATGTTTAATTGGATGAATAGGAGAGCATGTATTTGGGGATTTAAGAACTTTAACTTCAACTTTGACCCTTTCATAAGTTTACGCACTTGAGTAATTGTCAAGGTATAAATTGTATGGAGAAAAAGTGCAATATCTGTATTGAACAGTAAATTGTTATCATTTTCATCTGGCCTTTGATTCATAAGAGAATCAATGTCAGGCAGAACATACATAAATATGTACTAAGTTTAAAGATAACTTGAGCCACTTCCGAGATATAGAGAAAGAAGTAAGTTCAGCACTTTCACTTGATCTTTGACCTTTTGACCATTGACCTTCTTGGCAAAAAAAAAAGAAAATCCCAGAGAATCTCTAGTGGGTTATACGTATGCATAAATATAAGGAAAATAGTAAAATTTTGGAGTAGTATTGCATTGCCCTTGACCTTTGACCTCTGACCTTTGACCACATGAACCCCAAATTCACTAGATAACCACTGCCAGTCACTACATGCATATATACTTTGTTCCATAAAGATACCTTGAACAATTTCTAAGATACAGAGAAAAAAGTGCAATTTTAACATTTTACTTGACCTTTTGACATCATGACCCGAAACTCTCACCAGAGAATCTAAATTGGGTAATACATGTATACACTAAGTTTCAAGAAAATATCTTCAGGCATTGCATAGATATGGGGGAAAAAGTGAAATTTTAAGCATTGGACCTTGACCTTTTGACCACAACTTCACCTCCTAATACACATACATGCCAAGTTTCATTAGGATAGCTCAAAGGGTTTTGATAGTTACCCTGTCCACAAAATTCATTACGGACGGACGGAAGGACGGACGGACGGACGGACGGACGGACGGACGGACGGACGGACAACCCGAAAACATAATGCCTCCGGCACCACTTCGTGGCGGAGGTATAAAAACCGAGAGAGCAAGACCATGAACCAGTGCCAGAGATCATGGAAAGATTTTTAACATTACCTTGCAGCTTCAATCCTATCCACTGTTCAGTCCATGTAGATTTTGCTGCCCCCTCCCCCCATTTCTGTCAAAACATTGATTATGCCCCATTCATGCAAATTATTGCCCACACACATACTCACACACATACATTCAATGTATACATGGTTTATAATGTTCGCAAACAGAGACGGACTTTGGACTGATCACGGGGTGTACTTCTACTACTTTTGGCGCCAAACTTAGGAGATAAAACGTGAGTACATGTGCCAACTTCAGCATGCATGTGAATGCTGTTACAGTCTGTACAGGTGATTTGGATGACTACAGATGACATTGTGTACTGTCGTTTTCAAAAATTCCTACCTCAGATTTCTGCAATGTACGTCTCATTGGTGTACATATTTCAGCTTTAACAGGTAAGCACACACTCTTGATTTTGCTAACTGTACAATATACACACGGGAAAAAAAGGTAAACACTTTTTCGAGTCATATTTACATACAAGATTTCGAAGAAAATCGATGTAATACATACCATATTATTAGGTAATATTAAGTGGCTATCAATCCAGTTGGTGAAAATAAAGGGAAACCTTGCTCATGAGTGAACACATTCGTTTTTGTCCTTTAAGGCACAAAAGTAAAAATTGCAAAAATTGGCATGCTGTCTTTCATTTGGAATTGTCTCTTAAGATAATAACAAATGACCAGTTTAACCCAATGAGATATATGAAAAGAATAGCAAAAATAACTTTTCGTTCTCTTTATCTCTTTATAACCTCAAACAAAATCAAAGTTGGAAACTTCAAACTGTAAATGACCTAGGGAGTAAGGGCACAAAGATGATTAAATGAACATATCTGTATTTTATTTGTAATTTAGTATATAATTAAGAATTCATGAGACAAATTCAAGAGATAAATTTTATTTAGATTTTTCTAACTTGAGAAATCAATTCAAATTCCACCATTTTTTGTTTATAATTATTGCTTCTTTCATTTCATTTGAATTTGGATTTGACAGAAGCTGCTTCATTTTCCTCCATTATTTTAGCCTTTATTTATTTTTTTGTGCTTAAAAGATATGATAGAGATCATAGATTAAATGATGCAACTTAAGCCTTTTTTTGTTGTGTAAAAGTCAACTTTTTTTCTTGTGTTACATGAACGAGCACTTTACGCATGAATGACAGCTTGTTCACTTTTGCTGTTTTTACTTTTGTGCCTTTGAAGGGAAAAACTAAAGCGTTCACTCATGCTAAAGTTTCCCTTTTTATTGACCTACAAAGTTGATAGCCAATTAAATTACCTTTCATATACTATGGTATGTGATACATTAACGTCTAGCCCAATATTCAATGAGAAATATAAACTTGAGTTTTCTTTTTTTTTTGAGTGCATTAAAGGTTTCACATGATTATATAGTCTGAATTAGTCCTGCTTAAACAATAGGTAAGCAAAACTTCCCATATTTTTAGCAGTGCATTCATCTGAGTTTTGACACCACATTAAAGCAGAGGCCAAAGCCATGTGAATCCTATATACACAACTATTGTATGAACTTAAAAAAAAAGCCTGGTATTATACTAATAGAATATTAGCATATGATGGAAATATTTTCACTTTTTTCTTTATCATACAACAGGTGTGTAGTTTAATCCATGTTGATTAGATTTTACAGTTGATGGGTAGTTCATGAACAACTTTACGCTTTGACATATATTTTTCAGGATGCATTGTACAGGTGTCAGACAAAGACATGATCTTGGATTAGTAATTTGTTGTTTGCACTTTAATATTAAACACTAAAAAATTAACCAATGAGTCAATGATGAGTTAGACTGGATAACTAAATTCAGAGTAAATGTTTGTCATTTCACAAATTCAATATGTAGAAAAAAAAGCATCACCTTCAGCAGTTTTAAACGTACAATGTGTACATTTGGACTGTATAGATCAAGCATTAGTTAGCGAACTCCAACGAGAATTGTTTGGGATTTCCAGGGTCATAGTAGTATCATAGATATTAAACGGGTCCTATCAGCTTTTTTTTTCATGACAAGTCAACACATGATAGCGAACTCGCTTTACCATTCATGATGGATATACATTCAAATTAGCAATTAATCACGTCTCCTAAAATGATACTCTGTTTATATGACTTTTACTTACGTCTGATAATAGGGCTTCTTCTCTTCCTTCGAACAGAACAGCATTTGGTTCAGAAAATGAATTACAGCAGACCTATCCTACTTCTGCTCGGGACAGTATTGACGATGTGCCTCAGCAACAGTCTCGCTTTGGAAGTCTACAAGTTCTACGAAGGGAGAAATGGGTTAGTGCAGTTCAATCAACCTCTCGATAGTGACTCCACCTTTGAATATGAACTTCACATGAAATATACTTCTTGCTCCTTCTATAAGAATGGAAACACAGTCCCCGGCTGCCTCACACCTCAGCAAAGCAGGCGTTTCTCTGTTCACAATGTGAAAACATCCAATTACTTAACTTTGATCCTTAGAATACACAATATCAATGAGGAGGACAGCCAGTTTTACCTGCTTGTTCTGAAGGAACATAGAAATGGAGACAGCCAATTTTTCAGTCAAGATGCTTACATAGAAGTGCTGCGTCCACCAAGTACAGTAGAGTGTACTGTGAAACCCACAGAGTATTCAGCTGCGTGGAATGAGGTACACTGTACGTCTATGCTTGGTAGCGATGGAAAAGGTTCTCTATACTGCTTTCAAGACTCAAAAAAGGTTCCCTACAAGGGAACACCTGTGCAGCTACATGATCATGTGACATGGGTCTTCTGGATGAATGTCTGTCTGCCAATCTATTGCTGTTCATACGAGGCAACATTTCCAATAACACCCGAGTCTTGTTTTCAGTTTGTCTACCACCCTCCAGCACACGTTACTGAGTCAGAAAATACTAGAAACTATAACAGCAGCCACACAACAATAACCGTTGATCCAGAAACAACTGGCGAAATAACCTTTTCTCAAACATTTGGAGTAGAAAGCAGCAGTGCAACCACCTCTCCACATGAAGCCTTCACCAAGAACACTTTGATTGCACTGGTGTTATTATTTCAACTCTTTCTGTGACTGCTTTGTAATGTAGCCTACTTGTATTGTTTATAAAGCAAGCTATTCAAGTGCGCGATAGTCGTGATATAGTCGGGTTTCTCATGTTCAATAACGTTATGTCGGGGCCTATAATCAGCAAATAAGATTGCACAACTTAAACCCTACAGTGCTCTGTATCAATCATAGGGTAAGAGAAGCATTCATTCTGTGTTTTCAAGACTGATAAGGAAGAAATAGATATTTCTAACTCGAAACAACAACACCTGGATGCCCATTTACATTTCTTTATTACAGATATTCGTTGTTTCGATACAACTTTTATTTCTTTCTAGAAAATTTGGGCTCGTTATCCTGCTAAAAATATTCAAGAAAAAAAAGTACTTACACTGAATATTGGACATACATCCTGGTGCATTCTAACTGATTTAAGAAAAATGTATGTTCATAGCAGAGTTACCTTTCTTTATCAATCTATTTTACTATAATTTTGCACCTCCTCTCAAACCTTCTAATTATTGATCTCATCCATACAATAATAGTATGATCCTTGGGAGAGTAGGACTGGCATTGAAGAGGCTACCTTGGTTTACAAGAGCCTATTATTAATATGATAATATACTTAAGTCGTATTAATACCTTGATATACTTTGTTTTACTTTCAACTGCTTGTGTGACAAATATGATTCTGAATTTACATATTGATATCTAAGTGTGATTGTCAAGGAAAAATAGTAGGTATATATTTAAAGTAGAATGAAGCATCCTATGGAGTTACCATGTTCATGTTTAAGAAACCTAGGCCTATGTATGACAAATTCAAGGGAGTTCAAAGAAAAACCTCCCTGTAGGTAGACATTTTTGGCAGCATCAATCAAGCACAATATTCTCATTATACTCATTTCATGGCTATGTATGTATAAATGAGAATAACAGCATCAAATGTGAGTTACTTTTGACCAAAAAAGAAAAAAAAACCTTTGGCGACATTTCACCCTATGTTAATATATCTCACTTTTACCTCATTTTTCTTTGAATTTAATTAATTTTAACCAAAACACAACAGA
This sequence comes from Diadema antillarum, assembly GCF_040938485.1. Classification (NCBI taxonomy): domain Eukaryota; kingdom Metazoa; phylum Echinodermata; class Echinoidea; order Diadematoida; family Diadematidae; genus Diadema; species Diadema antillarum. The sequence continues at coordinate 2,989,873 of NW_027271204.1, forward strand.
TACACCCAATTCAAGAATAGGTTGTGTTATCATTTCATGTTTACGAATGTCTTCAGGATACTAAAAGGTAACTAATTGTTCGTTATGAACTTCATTTCCAGTATGTAAAATATGACCTTTTTTCTCATTTTCATATATTCAAATGTTATTCCTATGCCAAACCATCACTCCCGAGCCCTGTATTAAATGTGAAACTGGTTTCCCTCTTGAGTGCCAAAGTTGTGAACTGTTGCCTCCGTCAAACACAACTTGTAAAATTCTGAAATATCTTTATATGTATCTACAGTGCACACCGCAACATGACCCTGCTGAACTGCCTCGGGATATTAAAAAGATCTTTGAAACCTATACTTTGAAATTTGGTATGCAACATTCAAACTACTTTGTATCCTCTGGGCTATGGTCCTGAGAATAATTCCTGCTATATAATAAAGTTGTTGAATATGTAATCATGAGTTTGAAAGAAAATGAAAGGGAAAATGAATTAATAAATGAATGAATGAATGAGTGAGTGAATGAATGAATGAATGAATGAATGAATGAATGAATGAATGAATGAATGAATGAATGAATAAATGAATAAACGAATACATAAGTACACAGTCGTACACACATTCTAGGTGTTATAAAAATAATCCACTTTTGGTCTTCAATAGTATGGAAACCATTATTATATCAGATGATATTGGTACGAGTAATACCTGAATAGTGTACAATTTAGTTGGAGATGATTTGAATATGAAAACAGAAATCAGTTTCACTAAATAAATGATTAATCTTCAAGTTAGGTTCCAGATTTTGGTCAAATTCTTACCCTCTATACAAAATTTGGACTTAACACAGGAACCAATGATGTGTATGTGAGTGTGTACTTGTAAACAATGACCCTGAACAATAGACATGAATACCACCTTTTCAGAGCTTTGCTGACCAAATACTTTTTATCTTTTGCTTCAAGACACATGAACTCTTTATTGGTAATTCATGATGAATTGCTCTGGATACTGCTAGTCTAAACTTCATGGTAAAGGGTGAAATGCATGCACATAAAAAAAAAACTACATGTTTCTTTGTGCTTTCATGGACTACATTTCGCGATGAATAACGACTGGATGTGATAGTGGAATCCCTCATGAATAAATAATAAAGCATCCAAACCGTGACTATTGTCAAGGACCATTGTCTGGGTGTTAACCACACACCAATACACACCAATTGACAGAAAACAGAGCAAAATATGAACCCTATTAAACTTAAAAATTAATCTTGAATCTAATGAAACTGACCTATACTTTATATTCAAATTACCTCCAAATAAATTGCAGACTATTCAGCTATTGCTCATATCAATGTCAGTGATACCTACATAAATATATTTACGATAAAAAGTGGGAAACGTTTTTGTAACACCTAGTGCATTAACATCCATGCACATACAAATGAATGCATAACTATTTGTATGGCAAGGACTCACATGGACCCTTCCTTCTGGAAATAAGTAACTATGTAACATGTCTCTAGAGATTCCATAGATTTAAGAAAAACATTGGAGTATATATGTATATATATATATATATATATATATATATATATATATGTGTGTGTGTGTGTGTGTGTGTGTGTGTGATTGTGTGTGTGACTGATAAATACATCCTCTCATATATGATAATCATCATGGGAGTGAGTAGATGAGAGAGAGAAAGCAATCAAAAATTAAATTCTTGCACATTATACCAGACGAGATCAACTAGGTACTGTCTTCTCAAGTGTGAGTACAACTTAAATTATAACATGTATAATGTATTGAAAGACATTCCTTTTATCAGACTGTAAAGATCTTAAACACAACATAGCTGAACATAGCTTCAATCCTTCATATACTTCTATTTAGTAAAGGATATAAAACCTGATTCAAACAAACGCATGTGCACACACACACACACACACACACACACACACACACATTCAGTGTACATACCAGGTACCTTACATCTGTATGCACCCAAAAAAAAAGCAAAATCCCCGGTATTGAGCATCACATTGGATGACAGAGATGTACTTTGGACTGTAGTTACAACGTAGGCTATATACTTTGCAATAATGCGCATGCTCCCTGACACATTTGACTGAGAGTGTGAGCGTGGAATGGGTTGGAATCCTTCACAGGCAGGCCAGAAAATGGGGCATAAGAAGAAAACAGCGTAGAAATTTAGAACCGGGCAAGCCAGGCGGAGAAAAGTGGTTAGTAAGGAAAATAATTATAGTATAGAAGTTAAAAGAGAGGTTCAGTTGAGCCAGGATATGATAGCTAACATATAGAAAGGGAGAGCTGGCAGGAAAGAATGGTAGTTCAAAAGGGAGAGATCGTTGGGGAAATAGTTTCAACCCTTGGGTTTTTTTTTTAATCCTTTGACAGCAATATTACTCTAATTTTGACAGCTTTCTAAATCATGCAAAATATCTAACAACATGTTTATTTTGGTCTATTTAAGTTGTGCTACTTTAAAAGCCTAAAACTGTATCAAGAGACTTACAAGTGTGTCACAGAAGTGTTTCCGACATTTCTCTTATCTTTGACCTCTTTCAAATTACGTAATGATATATATTCTATATGAAAGCAATAAAAAAGGCAAGGCACAAAACCATTAAAAAAATATGAATATATGAAATATTAAGCGGACGGAATTTTAAGGAGTGATAAGACGGGCGGCTCAGTTACTTATAGGTTAACGCATGCAAGATGGGAGAGTCAGTTGGAAAGAAAAGGGAAATGTAATGAAAGGGGGAAGCTAGTTGAAACCAACCATTGTAGAGTGTGGAGTTACATTAGAGGTGACAAGAAAGTAAATTTTAAGGGAAACTCAGTTGGATCTGAACATCTGTCAGATGAAGACGTTTCTTTGTTCATATATAGCAAAAGATCGCCAGCTTTCTTGACAGTAATTCTCAGCATAGATATTATCATTTTCAAAGACACTCCTACCTATTCTTTCTGAGGGAAGAAAGAAAGGATAAATGCCACATTTTTTCACTCAAGATGCCTACATTGAAGTTCTGGGTCCACCAAGCTAGTAGACAATGTCCTGTGAAACCATCAAAGGATGTTGCTAGCTGAATTGGATGAGGTAAACTGCACGTCTTTGCTTGGTACAAAGATTTTCTCCACTGCTTTCAAAATGCGGAGAAAGTTCCATACAAGGGGACACCAGTGCTGCTAGATGACCACATGATATGGATCTTCTGGATGAATGACTTTCTGTCCATCAACTGCTGTTTGAGCGAATCAACATTTCCAATAACATCGGAGTCTTGTTCTCAGTTTGTTTATCAACCTCTAGCGCACATTGTTAAGCCAGAAAATTCTAGAAACTCTTCCAGCAGCCACAGAAAACATGAAGAAATGAATTCTTTGCTAAACATTACACCACCTGAAACCTTTATAAAGAACACTTTGATTGCACTAGTCATGGCTGTGATATTACTGCCACTCTTTCTCTGACTGCCTTGTGCTTGTATTATTACATTATTGAATATAATAAACAAAGTGGAATCTATACCGTTGTAAAGGGTACTCGCGTTCGCAATCCTAAATCCATACAAATGCATTCCTGGTACATTACATAAGCCCAATGATGATATGAAGAACTCAGATGCCACATAAGGGGACCGGATCTAGAGATGTTGCATGGGCAAATTGTTAAATGATCATTTTCTCAAAATGTAAACAAGAGACAAGTTTTGATGCGTTGCAGTCTATTTCACATCACGACACTTCCAACCATCTCTGTGTGCGACATTTGATCTTGCCTGAGCACCCTATGAAGAAGTTAAGGTCGAAAAAAAAAACCGCTTTTTTACATCTCTGAGTAAATTGTTATATTTCATCAAACCATTCAACTTTAGAAGAAGCGTGCTTTGGCTGTTGGTGAGAGTAGCACGTACCATTTCATGTTTCAGTGTTTGAACACATTTGTTTAAAGTTACTGCACTAAGTACCGGATCAAGTTGGAGACGGTAAGAACTTGCCAATCTTTTGGAAATTATTGAGATGTAACAATATGACTTGCCTGGGTGGCCTGTGGATCTGGAGAAGATCTAGAGAAGAAAAGATATGTATGTTTTGTTTTGACTCTGCCTAGGGGCATTTATTGGGACCTGTAGACAGTACCGGTCAAACTACTTTATATCATCTTGTCCTGTAAATAATTCCTGCAAAGTTGGGTGAATATGTAATCATGGGTTTAAAAGATAATGAAAGGTGAATAATAATGAATATCGATACAAAAATCGCTCACTTTGGTTTTTGATTAACTACAGCTATCCGACAAACAGGTAAAGCATAATTCCATGAATTGAAGAACCTCACAGTATATGGTAATCATTATTATACTCTACCATATAACATGACAATTATCAAGGGTGTTAGTGAGAGAGAGAGAGAGAGAGAGAGAGAGAAATGGAGATGGAGAAGGGGAGAGAGGAGTGTGAGAAAGAAAGAGAGAGAGAGAGAGAGAGAGAGAGGTAAAAATGTATATGTACCAGCAAGGAGATTCAAGAGATGGAATCAGATCAATGTAATCCCCTTTGATCTCATGTTACCGTCGCCATTCAAAAATACTTGAAGAACCGGGTTTTGCCAAAACTAGATCTGTTCCACAATATAGGAGGGCATTGGATTCGTGTCTCATTGCATAATGATCAACGACTCCCTAAGCAAGATATGATGGGAATTTTTGCCATCCCTATACACTTATATACATAATTGTACAGACATTTGGATGTATAAATAGAATATGCACAAGATTGCTAAAATTGAAGATAAGAATCTGTTACTGGACATGTCTGGACACTAATCTGACATATTAATGTATACAGCACTGTCCTTGGAAGCTCTGATTTGATATTTTTGCACATATTTCTGGATGGGATTGACTTTTGTTTTATATGTTAACATACCACAGATTACGTTACAGTTCAATATTAATCATAGAAAACTGAGAACTGCTTGAATTAGCCAGTTGGAACTCCATCTCTTGAAAACCTTCGCGACCTTGGTACCAGACAAGACTGACATATTACTGTTTCCTTCCCTACCCCCCCCCCCTCATATGAAAAAAAAAATCTATATACATATAACTTAACACTGAGTAATTTAAAAATTATCTTCGCAAATGGTCCTTTGTGTAAGTTTAATATTTGACACAAATTTGCTACAGTTACAGTGTTGATTTCTGTACCAGTTGCACAATACCATGGTAGCACGGAGAAATGACAATTACATTTCAGTGAAAAGAAAAAGAAAACACATGCAGGGAAAAGACAAGAACAAAAGAAAAGGCCTTCAATATCACTTTTTTCAATCTTTTTGCCAGCAAAACTTGCAATATAAACCATGAAATTGGATAAGGATTTGAATAAACCACACCAGTACTTTCTTGTCCACATGTAGTAAATGTATCCACACAGGGCAATGTTCACTGCGATCAAAATATCACAGGACTGTGTTGCATAACACGGCCAAAATTACGAAGTGGTAAACTGACACTACTGCTCAGGACTGATATTACCCTCTGTCTTGCCTGCTACATGCAGCCAGTCACTCTATTTCAAAGTTAGTTTTGACACATCAATTTGCGATCATTGCTATTACTATCAATACCATGTCAAAATATGTTCTACAAAATTCACGCCAAGAATTAGTGTTACAAATCAAGGGTTAGATGAACGCATCACCCAGTAAGAATAAAATTTAAAAAATACATATCTTGAATCAGTGCCAGAGATCATGGGTAGTTTTTAACATTACCTTGTAGCTCCAATCCTACACCCCATACTATTCAGTCTGATATGGACTTTGCCCCTGCTGCCTTCTCCATTTCTGTCAAAACAATGATTATGCTCATTCATACAAATCATCGCGCGCGCACATGCATACACACACACATTCAGAGTTCATGGCTTATTACCTGCGATGTATACATCTCAAATAATGTTGGCAAACAGACAATGACAGAGATGAGGACTTTGGACAGACAAAGACTGCAGTAGCATTCACATAAATGCTGATGTTGGCGGGTGAATAGCTTAAATTTTGGCGGCCAATTTTTGCCGCCAAAATTTTGCCGCCAAAATTTAAGCTATTCACCCGCCAACATCAGCATTTATGTGAATGCTAAGTTACTGCAGTCTTTAGATAAGGCAGAGATAAGGCTTTAGACATGACGAAAACATCGGCGCCAAAATTTAAGCGATTCACCTGTGCCAACTTCAGCATTCATGTGAATGCTGCTGCAGTCTGTAGAGGTGATTTGGATGACTACAGACGTGTACTGTCATTACTGTCGTGTTTCAAGAATTCCTGCCTATCATTTCTGCAATGTACATTTCATCAGTGTATAATTTCAGCTTTGACAGGTAAGCACACTCTTGATTTTGGTAAATACTGCACAGCACACTAGAGGTTTCAAATCATTATATAACACTGCAGGAAAGAAAAGTTATCACTGTCAGGCAAAACTGGATCCCAGCTCCCATGTATCTATAAATTGTACTGTAAATGAGATGTATGTTATTGATTGGGGAAATATAAGGGCCTACACGAACGCCGAATATCTTGGGAGATATCGAAATGTGTTTAGAGATACTACAGTCTAAAACGATTACAGAATAAACAAGCAACGTTTACTGAAATCCGCCCATCTTAAAACAGCAAGTGCACAAAACTATCTATAATTTCAGCAGTGAATTCAATTTAATTTTGACATCACATCAGAGCAGAAGTCAAATGCATACGCAGTTGGTATGCGGTATGTTTAAATACAGTATTGTTTGAAACTTAAAAAGTAGCCTGGTACTAATCAACAGAATATCAGCATATACAATGTAAATGTTTCCACCTTTTTGCCCTATCATACAAGAAGTGAGTTTGATGCTTATGGGTAACTTATGCACAACTTTGCGCTTTGATATACATTTGTCAGTATGGACGCATTGTACACTACTGGGGGTGTTTCATCAACGTTTGTCGGCGCTGACAATTGTCGGCGCCGATCAATTTCAGCAAAATCCTTGGTTTTGATTGGCTAAGATGCTCTGGTCACTGACTGTTACTATGGTGATTCAAGTTGTCAGCACCGACAAACATTGATGAAACACCCCCAGGTGTCATAGAAGGATATGATCTTGAATTAGCAATTTGTAGTTTGCACTTGCATTTGAAGCACACAGGTGCATCAACATGTTACTCTAGAAGCAAGATTGGAGAACAAAATTCAAAGTAAATGTTTGTTATTTTAAAATTACCAAGTTCTCTTTAGTCTGTCTGTGTGTGTGTGTGTGTGTGTGTGTATGTCTGTGTGTGTATATACAAAGTCACTCTTGAACAATAATGGAGAAAAACAAGAGAAAGCATCCATAACCATGGAAAATTTAGTATTTCTTACGGATCGCCTATTCTATGTCGTAAAACCCCTCCATCAGTTCAGCTGTTTTTTTAACATATACATTTGAACTATAGGTCATGAGTTAAAGAATTCCATAAGAGAATTGATTGGGATTCACAGGATCATAGTAGTATCCTAAATATTAAACGGGTCCTATAAACTTTTTTTGCATGACAAGTCATCACATAATGGCGGACTCGCTTTACCATTCCCGTTCGATATACATTCAAATTAGCAATTAATCGTATCTCTTGATATGATACTCTTTGTACATGACTTTTACTAAGGACTCACGATAAGCTTTTCCTCTTCCTTCGAACAGAATAGCATCTGGTTCACAAAATGAATTACAGCAGACGTTTCCGACTTCTGCATGGGACAGTGCTGATGATGTACCTCGGCAACAGTCTAGCTGTGGAAGTCTACAAGTTCTACGAAGGGAGAAATGGATCGCTGCAGTTCCATCAACCTCTCGATAGTGACTCCACCTTTGAATATGAGCTTTACCTGATTTATACTTCTTGTGACTTCTATAAGAACGGAAACACAGTCCCCGGCTGCCTCACACCTCAACAAAGTAGGCGTTTCTCTGTTCACAGTGTAAAAACTTCCACTTACTTAACTGTGATTCTCAGAATAAACAATATCAATGCCGAGGACAGCCAACTTTACCTTTTCTCTCTGAGGGAAGACAGAAAAGGGGAAAGCCACTTCTTCAGTCAAGATGCTTACATTGAAGTGCTGCGTCCACCAAGTCCAGTAGGGTGTAGTGTAAAACCCACAGAGTATTCAGCTGCGTGGAATGAGGTACTCTGCACGTCTATGCTAGGCAGCGATGGAGAAGGTTCTCTATACTGCTTTCAAGATTCAAAAAAGGCTCCCTACAAGGGGACACCTGTGCGACTACATGATAATGTGACATGGGTCTTTTGGATGAATGTCTGTCTGCCCATCTATTGCTGTTCGTACGAAACAACATTTCCAGTAACATCAGAGTCTTGCTTCCAGTTTGTATATTATCCTCCAACATACATTGGTGAGTCAGAATATCCCAGAAACCATAACAGCAGCCATACAACAATAACCGCTGATCCAGAAAAAACTGGCGAAATAATCTTTTCTGAAAAATTCGGAGTAGAAAGCAGCAGTGCCACTACCTCATCACATAACGCCTTCACCAAGAACACTTGGATTGCACTGGTGTTATTATTTCCACTCTTTCTGTGACTGCCTTGTAATGTAGCCCACTTGTATTGCTTATAAAGCAAGCTATTCAAGTGCACGATAGTCGTGGATGTCGAGCTTCTCAAGTTCAACAACGCTGTGTCGGGGCCTATTCACGGCAAATAGAATTGCACTGAAACCCCACAGTGCTGTGTATACAATAAATCATATATAGGGTAAGGGAAGCATTCATTCTGTGTGCTCACTACTGATAAGCAACAAATAGACATTTATAACTCGAGACATCAGCACCTGGATGCCCATTTATATTCGTTTATGACGGATATTTGTTGTTTCAATACAACGTTTATTTCTTTCTATGCAATTTGGGCACGTTATCCTCCTAAAAATATTCAAGAAAAAAAGTAATTATGGTCAATTAAAGACATAACCTCGTGCAATGTCGTGTATTCTAACTAAGACAGATGTGTCCTGTAAGATAACTTAATGACAGATATATCTTTCTTTATCAGTTAATTTAGAAATGACTATGTACCTCATCCCGAATCGTCCAATTTTTGGTCTCGTCCATACAATGAGCATCTTTCTGCTAGAATTCGCAAAAAAATCACTTAGTAAAAGTAAATCACAAATAGGCCTATCTGTAAAACATGTTGTGAAATAATGAGTGAAATTTGTCCTGTATTATACTCTTCTGTGTGACATTCAGTAAATATGTCCGTATCTGTCTGAATGCTTCAATATGTCCTTTGATAATTCACTTCTCCCTAATTAGAAACTATAGAATTTGCATTAAGAGTAGGTATCCTTATCATCTGACTACTTTTACAATTGCATATGGCAATGGTAAGATACAAACAGCTGTAAGTATTGTTCTATTAAAAAAGAAAATGTTCCTATATCATACATTTTATAAAATAAATTCAATATATTCATGTCCGTCAGAAAGTTTTCAAATTATAATTCTATGCAATTTATTTTGATGTTTGCGTGTTCCTGTGTAAATGGCGTACGGTGTATATTGCAGTTCTACATGTGTATAACTATTCTGAAATATTTGTTTTATTTTCTTCCTTTGTATATGTTGATAAGTTTTGCACTTAGTATCTGATACATCATACCATCATCTGGTAAAAGTAGAACACAAAGAAATTTAAATCTCGTTCCAAATTTGTTTTGCTCATGTATCATATCGTTTTATATAATCATGCTATCAATATGTTCATGCCTGTATGGGGCTTAAAAGATTGTAAATACAATTTGTTGTGATATTTGTGTATAAGTGTGTATAGTGTACTTAACGGTACTATAATGATTATTTTAGAATTCTCAATACAAGTTCTTGTGATTGTGTGTGTGTGTGTGTGTCTGTGTAAATTCCGGTACGGTAATCATTTTCAAATATTTCGATATTTTGCCCTCGTTTTGGGTTGATAGATTTTGTACTTAGTATCTGAAATGTCATACCATCTTCAATCATTCTTGTAAAATCCGGACATAAGGAACTCTTATATTAATTTCCAAATGAAATATGTTCTAGATCATGCCGAGTTGAATTTACTCCATACCATTCTGCAAATTTATATTGTTGGGGTTTTTTTGTGTGTGTGTCTGAAAGTTTTTTAAAATTGTAAATGCACAATATTGTGGTATTTTTAGTTTGTTAACAAACAGTAAATTATACTACTAACATTCTGTGAATGTTTTCTTCCATCATTTGCTTGTTTGCATTTTGCAACTAAACTACCGGAAATATTGTAGGAACGTGGTAATGGAGTTCTTGGTCCAGAACTACAGACTTCTAATCCTGTCGCAAATATAACTCTACAGTCATTCCATTTGTATCCATGATTTTCCTCTTGACCCATATGTATTTTGTAAATATGTGGCAGTGTTGGGGTTAATAATAATGGCCTGATACTCTGGGAGAGTATAACTGGCACTGAAGAGGCTACCTAGGTTTACAAAGGCCTAACAGCAACATAATTATAAGTCCTACTAACACCTTGATATCGTAGTTTTTTTTTACTTTCAGCTGCTTGTGTGACAGATATGTTTCTGAATTTTCATATTGATATCCAAGGGTTGTTATCAAGAGGAAATAGTAGGGAGATTATTTAAGTAGAATGAAGGATCCTATAGAGATTCCATGTCCATGTTTACGAAACCCATGTATGACAAATTCATGGGAGTTCACACAAAACTCCGTGTAGGTAGGAAATTTTGACAGCATCAATTGAAGCACACAAATTTCATTATAATCATTTTATGTCTATCTATGTAGGACTGAGAATAACAGCATCAAATGTGAGTTACTTTCGACAAAAGAAAAATTTGATGACCGCTATGTTAATGTAATTTCCCTTTTAGTTCATTTTTCTTTGATTTTACCTAATCTTTACCAAGACACGATTGATACACCCGATTCAAGAATAGGTTGTGTTATCATTTCATGTTTACGAAATATTTTCTGGGTTTTAAAAAGGAACTAATAGTTTGTTATCAACTTCTTTTCCAATGTGTAAAATCGATTGTTGCTTTCTTTTCATTTTCATATATTCAAATGTTATTCCTACGCCAAACCATCACTCCCGAGCCCTGTACTGAATGTGGAACTGGGTACCCTCTTGAGTGCAAAAGTTGTGAATTGTTGCCACCGTCAAATACAACTTGTAAAATTCTGAAATATCTTGTTCTAAGTATCTACAGTGCGCATCTACATCATTAACCTGCTGAACTGCCTCAGGATATTAAAACGATCTTTGATATGCAACATTCAAACTACTTTGTATGGAATGATTCCTGCAAAGTTGGTGAATATGTAATCAGGATTTTGAAAGATAATGAAAGGGAAAATGAATGATTAAATGATTGATTGATTGATTAATTGATTGATTGATTGATTGATTGATTGATTGATTGATTGATTGATTGATTAGTTGATTTATTGATTGAATGAATGAAGACATGAATACATACTCATACACACATACTAGATGTTTTAAAAAAATCCACTTTTGGTCTATAAATAATTCAGCAGCCACTGAACACCCGAAGACATTAATTTTGCGAAAAATCAACGGAAGAAAGCAATAGTGCAAACATTACACCACCTGAAGCCTTTACCATGAACACTTTGATTGCACTAGTCATGTTCGTGATATTACTGCCACTCTTTCTCTTACTACTGTACTTGTATTGTTACTAAAATGTATAAACAAAGTGGAATTTATACAGTTGTAAAGGCTACTAGCTTTCACAATCCTAAAACCGTACAAATACATTCCTGGTACATTGCATAAGCCCAATAATGGTATCCAGAACTCAGATGCCATATAAGGGGACCGGACGTACAGATGTTGCATGGCCTAATTGTTACATGGTCATTTTCTAAAGATTTAAACAAGAAACATGTTTTGATGCGTTACAATCTTTTTCACATCACAGCATATAGTTAACCATCTCTGCGTGGGAAATTTGATCTTGCCTGAACACCGTATATGAAGAAGTTAGGTCACAAAAAAAAAAAAACACAGACACACACTTTTTTTCTTACATCTCTGAGTAAATTTTTAGATATTCGATATTGTTTTATTTCATCAAACGATCAAGATATTCCTTGGTGAACGATTTAAACTTCTCAACATCACCGTCAATACCCTCTGAGATTTCCGAGATTACGGACTGCCTTCCTGCAGTCCGGTAAATGCTTAATTGATTGAGTATACCATTATTTACGAATTAAACAAGCAAACAAACCATAAAATGATCAACATTAATAAGTGAAATGATTTTTCATGCCAATCTTTCTTAATGAATAATTAACAAATCTAACGCTTCTTGCTCTTACAAGAATTCACGCAAACACTAAAGAATTTAAATAAAAGTACATGTGTATATATATATATATATATATTATGATGAAAACAATCAAAGGGGAAAGTGACCGGAAACGTATGATCTTTATTAGAAATAACTTTGAGCAAAGGAAAAAGGTAAATATATATGTATATATATATATATATATATACAAGCCTTCTAGCCTTTTCGTTGGTCCAATCATATTTCTGTCTTTTCCTTGTGGCACCCTCATTCATATGGCCATATACATTTGCGTTCAGTATGTTTGTGTGCTTTTTTTCAATCAGGAGACATAATTGTACATATTTTATAGTTTTATTTCTTGTATTACTGTCAATCCTTTTAAAATTTCATCGAGAAAGTGGAACTATGAAATAAATGTGAACTGAAAATGAACTAGCTATTTATATATATATCATATATATTTATACATGGTGAAAACTTTGAGCAAAGAAAATGGGTTTTCATATATATATGTATATAAAACATGTATATGTATATGTATATGTATAACATGTATATCAAAAACACAACAGAACTCAAGAAATACATCATGCTGTCAATGACTGTTACTATCGCTAGCATGATACATTTCTTGAGTTCTATTCTATTTTTTAAATCAGTGCACCAACACGTGGACTATGATATGATATACAGTCTATGATGACTTTTATTCATATCATATATATTTATACAGACATTCCAGCCCATACAAGAAAAACGGGAAAAGCAAGATAATTGGTACATTATCGAGTTTTCAATAAACTCGTTCATGACTACACTTATGTATAAATTTATTAAGGAAAATTTCAAATTTCAGAACCTGTGTTCATATGGTGTAGGTATGTGAGTGTAAAGAGAGAGAGACAGATTAAATACACGTAGGCCTAGTTCAATTATTCTGCAGAACATTCTTATTCTCGGTCTTGTAAATGAACAAGTTGACACAAACTCTGCCCCTATCGACGTGTAACGTTATATCCACAAAACACACTCATACACATAGATTATAACGTATAGATAACGCGAACAATAGCAAAATTCGACACGACGTATAGGCTAATCACTGTAGTTCGCTTTTTGATGCAACCTCCTATGATTTTAGATGTAGGTAGATATATATATATATATATATATATATATATATATATATATATATTATATATTATATATAAATGTGAAATATATTGTATGTCTATTAAGTATATATATGTATTATATATATATATATATAATATGTGACCGTGCACCTCAAAACGAACATAAAGTCGCACACACTGATTTTGCGTGAGGACTGAAAATATGTGAAATGGGTCAACCTAGCCGAACTTGACTTTTTCATATTTTCTGAAAGAGCGGGTCTCCTTTTACATTTTGCTAAAATTTGGTATCATAAAACGGACAGGAAAGTGTGGTTTTTTAGCAGTTTATCTCAAACATTTTTGGTAGAATAGTGCGATTAGTTGTGTCTTTTAGAATCCCTTTTTCATTTCCGAAAAACCTTGTCCACACTCGTCACTTTCACCTCTAATAAATTTTGAAAAGATAGTGCTACTGCTTTGAAAGTTGGCATTAATTATGGACAGAATGTGTTAATGAGGCATGCCTAATTTCAGTTTAATCTGATAATCCCTTCATTGTTGTTACTCTGGTGGTTTACTTCCTGTTTTTTGTCCCATTCATTCCACAGCCAGCACGGTTTGGTAAAGATTAAGCGCTTGAATAGACACTGTACTTCAGAGCCTCTTTTCTCAATTCACACTTTTCCTGAGTTTGTGCTTTCTTTCCAATATTTAGGTAGGTTAGGAGAGTCCATTTGATTTGAGTTATACATCATTTTAAAGCTTAAAGTCTGCTCTTTCAGAATATGGCCTTAACTAAAAATTCATGTCTGGCGACTTTTTGTTTGTTTTGAGGTGCAGTGTCACATATATACTAGTATATATATATATATATATATATATATATATATATATATACATAATATATATATATATATATATATATATATATATATATATATCGTCCTGCACTGACAAAAAACCCTGTACATTCCCTATGTACAATTTAGACGAAAATTAAGAAAAAGACAATACATGGACGGTGAAAGGAAATGTCACGATTCTCTTTAATTCAATAAAAATGGAAACTTTCTACTACAAGCCTAACCAAGGCCCCGTTTCATAAAAGGTCAATGATAACTATTCTTGCTGGAATGGCAATTGTCAAGGTAACGACAAGAATCCAGCTTCCTGATTGGCTGTTGCTATTGGAAGTTGCCATTCCAGCAGGAGCTGCCATCCTAACATCTTTGATGAAACGGGACCCTGGATTTCCTTAAAGGCACAGACGCAAACTTTTTATTCAATACTACTTTTTTGATAAGTACCACACCTGTATGCTGTTTAACGTATTGATATGTGGGGTGATACTAGGACAGGGCTTATAATAATATAAGGTGTTCTATTATCTATTAAGGCTCTCTTGAACCGTGGTGTTATAGAGACGGATCACACAGACTGTTCTGTATGCTCTGTATGCCCCAAATCGAAGTAGTCAGCGTTAATTCTTTTGATTATTTGTGATACTGTTTTGAGAAAACGTCTGTATTAAAACAACAATGAGATGTTGTGCCTAGTTTCGTGATGTATAAGACGTCCATCCACAACACATGACATAATAGCGGTACGATATACTTCTTTGCACCAGCAACTCTAACATTCAATTGGTCCACATGGACAGATGGAGGATAGATTAAGGAGGTATCATGATATGTGTGTGATACCTCCTTGGATAGACGGTTACAGATGAATTATACTCCATTTCTCTCTTCTGAGTGCGCAGAAGTTAATAATTATGAAAGTGTAGGACCTCCTTGACATAACCTTTATGTTATTGTAAAAGTCTGTGTTAGTGGGGAGAGTGAGATTTTAATTTTTGATAGTTTGGGTTATATTATTGTATTGTGACTCGAACCGGTTCCAGAATGCAGAGGTTAACAAATCTGTTTTACCTAACAGAGACTAAAAGACGTTCAGAAAAAATGTTCAGACAGACACATGATACTTTAAAAGAAAAAAAACTGTGCATTTTATAGGTCTTAACCTATATTTTCAATCTCGCTGGGTTCTCAAAATGAAATCATTGAAAATGAAAAAAAAAATTAACGGCATATTTTCCTTATTTCTTGTCCGATTTTTGTCATTTCTGTATCGTTCTGTAGTAAATAATAGTCTCTTTCTGTTGAAGTTTATTTATTTTTGGGGTGGATTTCCTCTTTTAATTAAATAAGGCAGGGCTTTGAGGTTAATGTTTACATTAAGTGCATTGAGTCAACCTTCGTGTGTGCAATGGAACATATAGGAAATATGAATCATTGCTGTTCACCCATTGAATGGAAACATTTATTATGTGTTTTAAGATCACATCAAGCTCTGCTTTTGGTCTATCCACATGAAGAATATGGTCCCCTGCATTTCCAATTTTATGAAAATATATTTTCTCTCTCAAAACTTAATTCAAAGTATTTTTAAGGTACAGTGTGCGTTCAAATTTTACTTTGCTTCATGCTTTAACTCGTTATTAATTATGTTTTCCTGTATACAACAGCACTATATAATGTGTATTAATGCGTAGGAACAATTCATACAATTTATGACATTTTGTTAAATTCCATATTGTATTGAAAACGAAGTGCAGAAACAAATTTGACTTAGTTGAACTGAACTATGTAGGGGTTGTAATATAAACCTAAAATGCGGTACACTCATTGATAGGATTTCATTCATGATTGTATCAAAATATCAAAGCTGATTCAGACTTTTAAAAGTTTAACAAATGTTTATGTAAGTCTACACTTCCGCACTACATATGGGCGAAAAATTGAGAAACTTGCATTGAAACAAAAGAATTGGTTTTGCAAAAACTTTCTTTGAATACTTTTCATAAATCTAAGCTTAAATGATATAGATTTTAAACTTAAAATTTTGTTACGAGAGAGGCAATTAGGTTTTATAACTAAACTAAACATAATAGAATTCAAAATCAGCCGACTTGGCCAAAATTGTATACTTAAAGGCCTGCTTGAAAATATCCCTTGCCGTGATACTGTTTGGGGAATTTATGAAGCACGGTTGCAGCTGATCGCCAAACTACAACGATGGAAATCGTCAAATATTGATTTTAGTTGCATCTTATCTTGTACTCACACCAAAACTATACATTATCTGGGTAAAGAGATTTTCATGGAAGTGGGCAGTTTTCTTTTTCATTGAATTTGAGTGGAAGCACTACCCCTAAATGAAATTCGGAAAGAGACTTGTGACTTTCTGTTTTATGTACATGTTCTTGTAACTTCCTCCACAGTATCTAAGCATCAAAACTACGTGGCCGTGACCGGAAAATCTCCTCTGTAACAGGACTTTAAATAACTTAATAATATGGATTTCTCTGCACGAGTTCATGCAAACTGAAATATGACAATGGCTATAAAACACTGAAAAGGAATGAATTTTGATGATTCGATTTGATGGTTCGATTTGACAGAAAATGGAAAATATTACTGTTAATAGTTCTTGACTTGATGACCTAATGATGTTCGCATCATGAAATTGTGCTATATAGCCTATAAGGGAAGACGCCTTAAACCAATAAGAAGTGCATTACAAAACGTGATTGATTTCGTCGCTTAAACAACAAAGTATTCATCAAAATTAAAAATAATTATCAATTCTGATCTCCAGCTGTATTCAAAGTTTTTTTTTTCACTGCGATGAGGATAATTCTGATTGTTAAGTTGTTGTGTGTGTGTTTTATTAAATATGATTTTCATATCAGGGTGTGGATAATCCGGTACCAGGAAAGAATTATGCAGCGTAAGAAAAATAAGAAAAATATATGTCTTCTCAGCAAGGTTTTGTTCTGTTTTGCTTTCTTTTTAACAATGAAGATATCATTCTCTGCAAATGAGATGAAATCCAACTTCATTTCGCAGCCATCTCTTCACGTGACATAAAAAAGCCAAATTAATTGAATGATTTTCATAAAATTTGAATATGAACTTAGATTAAAGGTGAACAAATAAATGAGTGGATATATTCAGCAATCAATACGTATGTCAGTGAATATGAAATATAACATACATATCAGATTTCCTTGCCTCAGAGAAAAACAGCAAAGTTTCAATTCCAATCAGCTAAAAAAAATAATTAAAAAAATGATTTGAAAAAAAGTTCCTCAAATTAATGCGGAAAGCAAGTTAGTAGGCCCTAAAACCTCGGGGATTTGGCCCTGCTCTACATACAGCTGCATGAGGGTAATCACTTTACAATATCATCAAATCTCTGCAAGAAGGGGAGAAAGGCTTTATCAAACTGTGTGGAAAAGAAGGCAATTAAATTTCTGGCAGTCACGATCTAGCTCGAACTGGCCGAAGCCATCATCTTCTTTTGGATGGCTATGATTTCTTCCTGTTCTTGCAACGTCCGGACACACCTGGAGAAATTGGACGAAATATCAAAAAATCGAAAAGAAGGCAAAGAAGGATACCGAGAAGTACTGAATTCGAGAGTAGTCATGCCTCATAAATGTGTACATCTGCATATGAGAATGAGGAATATAAGACAATCCCTTTTATGTTTAGATATATTATATCTAAATAATTACTGTAGTGTCGTCTTGAAATAATTTCAGATTATTTGGAGTGTCATCAGGTGACATTCATTATTTTTGCCTTTAAATGTTGCATGGTGGTCCATTATAATAATGAAATATGTGGCACTCAACAGCAAGTTTCAAAATTACGCACTGAAAGCCTGAAAGTGATTGATGTTGATATTTATCCTGTTGGGTCTGCACGGAATCTGGGAGTGTGGTTTGATTAACGCCTAGCCTTGGCAGACATATCTCTGAAGTATGTCAAAATAAATTTTATCATTTGTTTAATATTGCACATATTCGAAAGTATTTCACACGGGAAAGTACTGAAAAAAAAAATCATCCATTCGTTTATCACAAGTTGATTTGATTATTGTAACAGTTTATTTTATGGCTTACCTGATAATCAATTAGGCAAACTACAAAGGGTGCAAAATGCATGTGCTAGATTAGTTTGCAATTTTCCTCGTTTGTCTCATTGCAGTCCATTACTACGTGCATTACGTTGGTTGCCTGTAAAGCAGAGAATCATATTCAAAACGTTGTTGATCGTATATAGAGCTATCCATGGTACAGCATCAGTGTACATACAGGAACTTGTAGAGCTAAAAACATCATTTCAAACATCTTATCACCTCCGAAGTTCACGAGATCAAACATTATTTAAATATCCATCAGGGAAATCAAAAGTTACTCTTGGTGACAGGGCATTTTTGTATGTTGCACCAAAATTATGGAATAATCTCCCTTTGTTTGTAAGACAGCAATTACAATTTATGAGTTTAAGGTCTGGTTAAAAAGTCATCTCTTGAAGTAATGTATTTTATGTTTTAATTTCTTGTATGTATATTATTATTTTGTACTGCGCAGTAGAGTATATTATCATAGTAGCTGCGCAATATAAGTGTCCTTTATTATTGAAATCAATAGTATTATTGTTATTATCATTATTCATTCATTCATTCATTCATTCTTTATTAGTCTATATCAGACATGGAAATTTGGAAATTTGGCTTCCATTGACATTACATTGTACCAAAATGAACATGACAATGCAAACACATTTTGCATCACAATTACATAATTACGTCTATGATGACCACAATAAATACAAACAACACCCTACAACTATATTAGACAGTTATAAAGCCTACATTATACAATATATCAGTTCTTTATAACCCCATATAACTATTATCAATTTTCCCATGAGGAATTAGTGTTGTCAAAGATTTTTATTTCCCAACAACTTCACAGGGAGAGGGTGGAATAAAAAAGAAACTGACAAAGAAATGAAAAAAAAAAATCTTCCTTGTCCCAGGCAAAATTGGCGCAATTTTCTTATCACACTGGCAATAATACCTGACAAGTATGCACAAAAAAAGTAAATAAAACAAAAAATGACCAGGCATTTTCAAACAGGAGATTAAAGTGCGAAAACTCCCCCAAATTTGGTCCTATCCATAAGAGGGCCACCTCTAAATCTGCCATTAAAAAAAAAAAACTTGAGAGTGCATTCAATTCACTAATGTACATCGTGTTTATTCATCAGTTTCATAGGAAATGAATTGTAAAGATTCTCTAATTGGTATGGCTAACAATTGCCCTCTTGGGGCCAACAAGTAGGAGTGCCTACTTGAGATATTCTATCATCCTGACAAAATTTCCTGCTAAGTTTGGTGAAAAGTTTACTCTGCACTTTCAAGAAAAAGATGTAAATGAACAGATTGGGCCTCAACATGGCTGCCCCCCACCACAAAAGGGGGGAGGGGCACACCCAGATCCGCAACATACAAACTTGAAACTACAGTCACCAATGCACTAACTCATAACAATAAGTAAGCTCTATCCTTTTTGGTTCTACAGAAGGAGATTTGTAAAGATTCCTTAATTTGGAAGCATGATGCGGGTTGATGCCTATCTGAAAAATAAAGTGAGATCATGTCATACAAGGGATGCTACATGACTAGTTTGTTGGAAATCTATCTGGGGCAACGGCGTAGCCAGGATTTCATCTTAGGGGGGGCGGTTAGTCTGCGAGGGAGCGAAGCGACCGAGCCCGAGCGAGCGGAGCGAGCGAGGGGGGGGGGGGGAGGGTTGGGAGGGTGGTGTCCCCCCTCCCACGGTAAGAACTTTTTGCATTTTGATGTTGTAAATGGTGCAATTTGATGCATGTTTTTGCGCGTTTTATCGACGTGAAACAGTCCCACCTGTTTAAGGTAGCAGTATATTTTAGTGTAGATTATTATTGAACAATTTGCCTATAAAATGGTATCATTTAAATACACTCTAGTATCAATTCTTTTCACTGAATATCATGAACGCGACTGAACCCGAGCGACCGGAGCGAGCGAGGGGGAGGGGAGGGAGTGGGAGGGGGGGTGTCCCCCCTCCCATGGTAAGAACTTTTTGCGTTTTGATGTTGCAAATGGTGCAATTTGATGCATGTTTTTGCGTGTTTTAACGAGTTGAAACAGTCCCACTTGTTTAAGGTTGCAGTATACTTTACTGTAGATTATCATTGAACAATTTGCCTATAATATGGTATGATTTAAATACACTTCTTGTATTAATTCTTTTCACTGAATATCATGATTGCGACTGAACCCGAGCGAACGGAGCGAGCGAGGGGGGAGGGGAGGGTGTGGGAGGGGGGGTGTCCCCCCTCCAACGGTAAGAACTTTTTGCATTTTGATGTTGCAAATGGTGCAATTTGATGCATGTTTTTGCGCGTTTTAACGAGTTGAAACAGTCCCACTTGTTTAAGGTTGCAGTATACTTTACTGTAGATATCATTGAACAATTTGCCTATAATATGGTATGATTTAAATACACTTCTTGTATTAATTCTTTTCACTGAATATCATGAACGCGACTGAACCCGAGCGAACGGAGCGAGCGAGGGGGGAGGGGAGGGTGTGGGAGGGGGTGTCCCCCCTTCAACGGTAAGAACTTTTTGCATTTTGATGTTGCAAATGGTGCAATTTGATGCATGTTTTTGCGCGTTTTAACGAGTTGAAACAGTCCCACTTGTTTAAGGTTGCAGTATACTTTACTGTAGATATCATTGAACAATTTGCCTATAATATGGTATGATTTAAATACACTTCTTGTATTAATTCTTTTCACTGAATATCATGAACGCGACTGAACCCGAGCGAACGGAGCGAGCGCGGGGCGAGGGGAGGGTGTGGGAGGGGGGTGTCCCCCCTCCCACGGTAAGAACTTTTTGCATTTTGATGTTGCAAATGGTGCAATTTGATGCATGTTTTTGCGCGTTTTATCGACGTGAAACAGTCCCACTTGTTTAAGGTAGCAGTATATTTTGGTGTAGATTATTATTGAACAATTTGCCTATAAAATGGTATCATTTAAATACACTTCTAGTACTAATTATTTTCACTGAATATCATGAACGCGACTGAACCCGAGCGAACGGAGCGAGCGAAGGGGGAGGGGAGGGTGTGGGAGGTTGTGTCACCCCCTCCCACGGTAAGAACTTTTTGCATTTTGATGTTGCAAGTGGTGCAATTTGATGCATGTTTTTGCGTGTTTTAACGAGTTGAAACAGTCCCACTTGTTTAAGGTTGCAGTATATCTTGATGTAGATTATCAACTTAATCTTAACAATTTGCCTATAATATGGCATGATTTGAATACACTTCTTGTATTAATTTTTTTCACTGAATATCATGAACGCGACTGAACCCGAACGAGCGGAGCGAGCGAGGGGGGAGGGGAAGGTGTGGGAGAACTTTTTGCATTTTGATGTTGCAAATGGTGCAATTTGATGCATGTTTTTGCGCGTTTTATCGACGTGAAACAGTAACATTTGTTTGGTAGCAGTGCATTTTGATGTAGATTATTATTGAACAATTTGCCTTTAAAATGGTATCATTTAAATAATCTTCTTGTATTAATTCTTTTCACTGAATATCATGAACGCGACTGAACCTGAACAAGCGGAGCGAGCGAAGGGGGAGGGGGGGTGTGGGAGGGGGGTGTCCCCCCTCCCACGGTGAGAACTTTTTGCATTTTGATGTTGCAAATGGTGCAATTTGATGTATGTTTTTGCGTGTTTTAACGAGTTGAAACAGTCCCACTTGTTTGAGGTTGCAGTATATTTTCGTGTAGATTATTATTGAACAATTTGCCTATAAAATGGTATCATTTGAATAATCTTCTTGTATTAATTCTTACACTGAATATCATGAACGCTGTCTGTTCAGCAATCAAACAGAAAAAGCATGCACACGCGGGTGTAGATAGGGGCATATCCCCTCCAACACGAACGTGATTTTGCGTTTTCAGACCTGAAATTCAGCGATCTGGTGCACACTTTTGGTGCAATACTTTTTTCATCGAAGTGTTAAAATCACGGAATTTAGCTCTTATTCCGAATGTGCACCATCTGTGTGTATGTATAAAGTCTAGTGAGGTAGAGCTTAGGGGAAGGGGGATTTCCCCTCCCGCTCGCGGAGCTTTTGCGTTTTTAGAATTGAAATAAAGCGATCTGGGTATAGCCACAGTCTACTTCTATGCATGGCGGAAGGGGGGGGGGAGGGGCGGGCGAGCAGGGAGAAGGCGTGGGCGAGTGTTATCTCCACCCTTCCCTTCCGATGGAGCTTTTGCCTTTTTAAGATTGAAATTGAGATATCTCGTATACGCATATTTGATGGAATCAACATTTGGGAAATCACACACACAAAAAAACACAAAACAACTGAT
This sequence comes from Diadema antillarum, assembly GCF_040938485.1. Lineage (NCBI taxonomy): Eukaryota > Metazoa > Echinodermata > Echinoidea > Diadematoida > Diadematidae > Diadema > Diadema antillarum. The sequence goes on from NW_027271204.1 coordinate 3,012,744, forward strand.
GGGGGGGGGGGGAATGAGGGAGGAAAGGGTCGATTAAAAGGGGAAACTCCCCTTATACATGAGGGAACCTTGAGTTTTCGGAATATAAGTGATAAGTCTTGTGCACTCAGAATTATTCATATTTTTTTTTTTTTGCAAATCTAAAAAGTGTACTAAGCTAGGGAAAGAGGCACAGAGGGGGAAGGTTTGGGAGGGGGTATCCCCCTCCCAAGCACGAGAGATTTTGCATATTTTGAATTGAAATTCAACGATCTGGTGCACACTTTGAGTGAAATATTCAAAAAAATGCATACAGTATACACGCATTTTTTTTTCCGCCTCCCAAATCCCCGGTCCAAATCTTAGGGGGGGGGGGATCACTCGAAGATTTTGGAGTGATCCCTGACGTCACTCCAAAATGAGTGAAAATGAACATTTTCACTCAAAATTCACTCCAATTTCACTCGAAATTCACTTTTTTGTATTCACTCTTTTAAGAGTGAATATTTTCACTCGATTTTCTTTAGAGAGTATATATATATATACATCTCTCTTCAGAATTCGAAAACTTTCTTATTTTAAGTCATTAAGTTTCCTAACGTCTGTTAGTCACTTAATTGTTGAATAAGTAGTGAAAAAAAATAAAGAAAAGATTCAGTATTTGGAGTAACATATGACAGTTACAAATGTCTGATCTTTTCTTGTCTTGCAATCAGGTTTGTGCAGCATCTGGTTCACAACATGGTAAGCGTCAGAAGACCTTTTGCACTACCACTGGCGACAGCATTGATGGTGTGGTTTAGCAATGGTTTGGCGTTGGATGTCTACACGTTCTACGAAGGGAGAAATGGATCGTTGCAGTTCCACCAGAGTCTAGATAGTGACTCCACCTTTGAATATGAGATTCACTTGATTCAAAAATCCTGCTACTTCTACAGGAATGGAAACACCGTCCCCGGCTGCCTCACACCTCAGCAAAGTATACGTTTCTCTCCCCATTTTGTAAGAACATCAAGTTACTTAAATGTGACTCTCAGTATACACGGTATCAATGCTGAGGACAGCCAAATATATCTACTTGCAATGAGGGAAGACATAAATGGGAAAATCCACTATTCCAGTCAAGATGCCTACATTGAAGTTCTGCGCCCACCTAGTCCAGCAGAATGTACCGTGAAAACCACTGAGTATTCAGCTGCATTGAATGAGGTTAATTGCACATCTTTACTTAGTAGCGACGGGGAAGGTTCTTTCTACTGCTTCCAAGATGGAAGGAAGATCCCATACAAGGGGGCACCACTGCGTCTCAATGATCATGTGACATGGATCTTCTGGATGGACGCACTTCTGCCCATCAATTGTTGTTCATATGAACCAACATTTCCCGTAACACCTGAGTCTTGTTCTCAATTTGTGCATCATCCTCCAACATACATTGGTGAATCAGAAAATTCTATAACCCCTTCTAACGGCCACACGACGACAATAATTACTGCGCCAGAAACAACTGATGAAATAATTTTTTCGCAAAAAATCCGAGGAGAAAGCGGCAGTGCAACCACCTCGCCACATGAGGCCTTCACCAAGAACACTTTGATTACACTAGCAATATTATGTCCACTGTTTATATGATAGTAAATGTACTGTACAACATATTTTTAATGGTGCCTCCCATTACCCAAAAGCCTTACATTGTTTAATGTACAGCAACTACGCTGCAATGATATGCCATTCATGTTATGAGTAATAAAATTCCCTATCCATTCCCGTTTGAATTATACAAATCGGTAAAATACTTTTTGAGATATATCCAAAAATGCTATGGGGGAACTTACTTTTTTGGTTGAGTGTAAAATCATAATGAACGTATTTTAATAGGATAATAGTAAAGTATAACTCTCGCGTAAAGGGGTATCGCTTAAACGGGTACTCGATCCGTTTGATAGGGTAGTAATGTCAAAATACACATTAAAATTACCTGATAATCGGGTTGCCTCTCCGCATAAATGGGTAAATAATTTTCTTCTTATCTAATTTCTACCCACATTTTGTCGCAGATACAAAACTTTAAGAAATCATGAATTTCAAATTTTCCACGGTTAATCGTATTCTCTGCTTAGATTTCTAATTTGCAAGGAAGACCAATCATTTGGGGAATTATTAAACATGAAAACACGCACCAGTACCGACTTGCCACACCTAAACGAACATTCCACATTGTATCTGGCACTCACAATTGCATAGACAGACAGGAGTTGAACACACTTGCGCTCCTCCCTTGCTCCACAACAACATTCTCAATATAAGAAATTTGCAACGAAAATCAGGCCATGCACCAGCTCAATAATTTTGCTGTTCCCCAGTCACTTCTCGAGTAACCCGACATTCTACATGACCAGTGCACGCAAAGAGACGTGTTCATTTCGGGAAACGCCTGCATGTTAGCGAGGAGTCTATAGTCAAACGACAAAGTTTTCTGAAGACATATTTGTCCATAAAAAGAGTGTAAATTATTGCTCGTGACTGAGCAAGTGTAAGGTATGTAAAATGTGCCTTGCAAACACGCGTGTAGGTGTTTGGTGCAGTGTATAATGCATGTACACACACATTGTGTTTGTCAATCGTGAATGAGACGTGTTCTTCTGTAAGGGTGGGATTTCACGGAGCACGCGAACGATTTGCGAAGGACGCGAATGACAAAATCCAGCATTCGGAAAAGTTTTTCTCCGAATGTTTTCCGACAATGAAGCCGAAAACTATTCTTGCGCAATTTGTGCGAAGTTTCCGCGACGTATGTGCGAATGTCGTGTGTATCATTGCTAAAGTACAGCATGTTACGTACACGAAGAACACGCGACGGAAATGCGAACAACGAAAAATTTTCAATAATCATGGGAGAAAATGTACCCAAGGAGAGGTGGAAGCTGTCTTGAGTTGAATTTTTTTCTTTCCTCTTTTTCTCCTTTCTTTTTTCTCTCATTTTTCTATTGTGTGCTTGCCTACATTTTTTTCCCTAGGACGTATCTCCACTAGTAAAGTATATGATCTTTTTTTTTTTTTTTTGCAGTTCCTCCAACACATAATCTCTATACTTCAAATGAAATTTTACATACTTTAGATTAATTTTAACTGTATTCTGCGATTTTTTTTTGTATATCAAACATTTCTTTCTCTTTGCTAGTCTTTAATATCTTTTGTTACTATAGTTGTTAATAATTGTTTGATGTTTAGGTGTATGCTACGATTTTTATTTGTAGAAAACGTATAGGTCATACATCCCCCAAACGTGCGCTAAACGTTCGCGAAAATGTCTCAAAAGGTATGCGAACAGTTTGCGATTACGTCGTAAAATGATCGGAAAAACTTCGCAGATTTCGCGTAACATACGCGAGACATTCTCCAAAGTTTCGGAGTGTGTTTGGGGTTTCACGAACATTTTGCGAACATCGCGCGGGTCTTGCGAAGGTCTTGCGCATATGACGAGGCTTTAAAGACACTTTCGAGAACAATTCACGAGCAAATCACGACCAAGTGTGCGGAAAAGGTTCGCAGAAAATTTCAAACTTTTTTGAAATTCTCGCCGAAGTAAAAACGACATTCGCGAACAATTGACGACGCTTCCGAACCCTCACGTTCGTTTGGCGATCTTTTGCAGACCAAAATGCGAATGCTGGATTTTGCCATTCGCGTCCTTCGCAAATCGTTCGCGTGCTCCGTGAAATCCCACCCTACTCCGCTTAATCGGGTACTGCTAAGACACCCTCTGCTCGAGCCTACCCACTTGTGCGGAGAATACTAGTACTGTACCACCATGACTGGGAGTATGACAGTATGAATGAACAACATAAGTCTGATTATTCAGTGCAAGAGGGGGACATATTTAACAGTCAGAAATGATGAGATTTATCTCCCGCAACTTAATGCCAGTGTTTCTGGATTTTTTATAGAAATTATACAATGTCAAACAATTTTCGACAGCGTCAATAAAGCACATCTCATCATATATATTTTATGTGTGTATAAATTGGTTTCAAAGTTATTCAAAGTTTGGTAAGTATGAAGCCATGGGTTTGAAAGAACATGAAATTAATGAAAAGAATGAATGAATATCTACATGCATCGTACATCCAAACATATTCACATAGATATCATAGATATAGATCGATGAATGAATAAATAAAAAAAGATAAATGAATGAATATCAATATGACAATATGACAAACTTGATGACTTTAATCCAAAGACTGCTGCTCTGTATCAACATATGAATTGTTTATCTACAGTGCATTTAGCAGCTTACAAATTGTACATCTACAGTTTAGTCAACACAGTGCTAAGTATGTATAAAAAATCGCACGTTCTCAACAGGCATTTCTGCTGATTCTGTCATCAAGAAGAGATGCGCATTCTTTCATGTTTTTATTCTAGAGTATTATACTATGAATACAGCATTATACTCCAGGGTATTTATATACAATTTCATCATGCGCACTGAATGTGTGTGCTATTATTATTATTATCATTATTTATTTATTTTTAATCTATTTTTATGCCATGGCTTGATGTAAACATTGCCTGGTTTCCGTCCTGCTCTTTGGAAGGGTTGACTAATCTTATCTGTGAGTCATGCTCCCTGTATTATATTAATGAGAATACTAAAACCAGGATGTATACGTATAGTGCATTACATACCACTATAAAGCAAAAAACAAACAAACAAAAACAAGTATCTCGATGGGACATACTTGTAGAATGTGTCAGGATATCTCCCTCTCATTTTTTGTTGTGATTTTCTTTATCCCTGAGATTTATTGCTCTCCTGTAAATCTATATACAAGCATTAGATGGACTTTGGACTGTGGTATGGGCTTTATCAGATTTTTTTTTTCACTGCACATTATCAATTTGCTCATTCATACACTATAAGCCAGTTCGGAGTTATAGCTCAGGGTACGAATGACCTTTCTTTTTCTCAGTCGGTTAGGAGCACTTCTTTCGTTTTCAGAGCGACATAATGCAAAAGATTTACGTAACAAATTATGGGATTCATCAATCCTGTTCAAACAAAGAATGAACTTGCGTATAGCAACCGGCTGACCAGAATGATCCGTCAATTAACACCTGTGAATTTTTTCATTTTAATCATTTGGCATTGAATGTATTAACACTCTCTTTCTTTTGATATTGCCAAATACCACTTTTGCTGTCAGGTGGATATGCTGGCAAGCAACATTATGGAGGATTACGTGAATAATCATTACATCACAGATGCTTATCCCAGTGAATTTAAAAACCCACAAGCCTGTTGGTACGAATGACCTTTTTTTTCTGCTGATGCGCATAATGCAACTGCGAACTGGCTTATTGATCAGTTGCTGTTTCAATCATATAAGTACAATTTATCTTTACAGCAGTCACTTCATTTCAGTTGTATTTCAGATTTGACACTATACAAAGCTTACATGTATATAGAATACTGGTAGCAACATACGTATGTATATATATATATATATATATATATATATCATAGGTAAATTCGAGGCTACTTAATAAGTGAGTTTAGTTGTTGGTGGATTTCTTGGACAAATCTGTGCCCTTTTGTGTAGTGCTTAGGCATAATTATTCTTGCACGACGGCGTTAGATGTTGCTGAAAGACTTACTTGAACTACCAATGTGTAATTTGTATATGCATTTCGAGCATATTAAGCACGAAAAAAAGATTAAACAATTTAGGCAGTATTAGAAGTTGGAGAACTAAATTCAGATTGAATGTTTGCAAATTAAATTATCAAGTTCTCGTTAGTGTGTGTGTCAAATCACTGCCCAATAATTGGTGATGAAAAAAAAATAGGACTCGGTGAATAAAACAGCAATATTTCCAATGGGGCATTGTTCCATTATTATTTCGCCGAAAACCACTTTATCAGTAAATTTGATCTTGTGAGTAGTTAAAGACGGTAAAAATCACCATCAGCATTAGTCACTGGTATAGGATGCACGTGCATGTCCAATGACATGTTATTTCATCGCAAGTTGACTCACAAGTTATCTTCCTGTATAGGGCCCACAGGTCCATCGTGTGAAATATACACTCAAAGTAATAAATACATGAGACGTTGGGAAATATCACTCTTCTTGATAACTGTTATAATAAATCTAAATGTCTAACGATACGACTCCTTCCGCCTAAGAGGATGACATCTGGTTCATAAAATAGATCACTGCACGCCCTTTCTAGCTTCAGCATAAACGTATGGCTACTTACATTATTCGTGGTATGAACAGGAGCATATCATTTTAACCTGTAAATATACTATTCTCTACGTGAAAGTAAATAATACAGTTTAACTTGGTGAATGAGCTAAGCCTCTCAACATCTAGAGTAAACGGAGCATCCTTATTTACGAAGTTAGAATATATAATTATAAATATATATTTGAAAATGCTTGCAGAACTTTTATAGTTGTTGTCAGAATGGCATCTTATATTTTTGAAGCTCAATAATGACACTGAAACTGCAGTTGAACATTACTTTAAAAATGTATGTTTATGCAATTGTGTCCTTAATGACTAAACGGACATTTTCCTACGCTTTTTGCTTTTAGCAGAATCCACAAAAACACTACAGAGTTTGAACTGAATATGATAGAGGTATTCCAGCACACACTAAAAAAGAAATAGGAATAGCACGATAATTGCTACGTTATTGAGCAGTTGCAAAGAGTGACGTAAACACAGGCCTAATATCTCTTCCCACCTCCCTGCCTAAGTCATGTATTCGTGTATCTGATAGAGTTTGAAAACAAATAAGCATGTGTCTGTCACTAAAATTTGGATATTTCATTTCATTTCATTTCATTTCATTTATTTCATTTCCAACAACATTTTCATGCAAAAAATAACACAACATCAATACAATGTAGTAACAAAGAAAAATACGTGATGTTAACAATACTACGCATTACAAAAGCAAATGAAAATTGTATTAAAACTAAAGTTGCAGGAAATGGAGGAGACATGCCAAAAAGCTAAGCTTCTTTTTTGCAGTCTCCCCGTGGACAGAAATACTAAATAACATCAAAAAGCAATTTGCTAGATATAATATAAAAGGTGCACAACACATACAGACCTATACAAACAAACAAACAGACGGACAAACACAAGCAACCTCTCTTTTAAAGAGAAATATAGAGAGAGAAAAACAGAACACAGTGAAGGAAAAAGGGGAAAAGAGGAAGATTATTATGTATTAACACACACACACACACACACACACACATATATATATATATATATGAAGCAAACGTACAAAATACGTTTGCTCGGCCAGGAGCAAACGTATTTTGTACGTTTGCTTCAGAAACGGATTTTATTTTACATCTTTTTCGCACCCTGGCAGCTGACGAAGAGTGCGACTACCTGCTTGTACAATTGTGACTTGCGAGCTCCTCCGGCAGGAAGGAGTTTCCTGAATTTGCCGTTTTGGTTTTTCATACATATATATACGTGTAGTTATACGTACATATGCACACTTATCTATATATAATTATGCAAAAAGGAAGTGCATAAATATACAAACCTGTGTACACATAGTGTATTTGAGTGTAGAAAGAGAGGGAGAAAATGAATAGTTCAAATCCTCTGAGGCTAACTAGTGTGAATGGAAAAATTATAAGGCCTTAATGGATCTCTGGTGTATGTGGATTATGGCGTTGTGACTTGTTCTCAAGCATATTTTCACTCATGGTCTTGCAGATTAACAAGCTGACACAAAGTTCGAAGGTGTAAAGTTGTATCTACACAAGCATGTTCGCAAATTCATACACACACACACACACACACACACACACACACACACACACACACACACACACATACATTACATACATGCGAACTTAAAGGGTGTGTACAGTTCTGGTCGAGGTGAAGATTTAGCTTTTAACGTTTTGCGAGATATTCAGAAACCACTCTATGAGATGTCAAAGAACATGCAGTTCTAAGGGGTATCAAAAGTTTATTCGATGAAAATCGGTTTTGAAATGGCTGAGATATCCAAAAACAAAGTGAAACAAAGAGATACTAATAAAGTTGGGGCATGTCGCCTTTTATTATTAGCACTTTTTTGGATATCTCAGCCATTTGAAAACCAATTTTCATCAAATAAACGTTGAATCCTTCTTAAAATTACATGCTCTTTCATATTTCATAAGAGGCTTTTCATTATCTCACGTAGGAATGTTCAAAACGTGAATCCCTACCTCAACCAGTACTGTACAGTCCCTTTAAATGTTATTATATCAAAATATAATTATACATGTCCAGGAGTTTATAATTTTCAAGTCAATCAATGTCTGGTTAGTGGTCCAAAAGCCAAGATGGTACGAAAGTGAGATGAGAAATTATTCAAATAGAAGTGATCGGTGTATATCATATTAACGACTATGAACACTATTCCCCCACGGCACAATTCAAAGAACTTTATGCTGTTGAACATACTCCAGACTTACTAAATTTTGCTCGTTTCAAATCCCACACATTTGAGCGCTGATGTAATTTAATGTTCAGTTTGAGTACATACTGTACAAGTAAGTTTGAATACATAATGGTAATTTAACACTATCATTGTTGTGTTCGCATCAACATTAATACCTAGCACACATAACTGTCTAAATAATCTAAAAACATGTCGAATACATGATATATTGGATGAATGATCGTAATCTAAAACTATATATCAAAAAAGGGCTTCATTAAAGATACAATTCATGGTAATAATGTACACAATGAGGTTGCTAAAAGAACCAAGAGGTAGCACAGGTGCTAGTAGGTGCATATATATATATAATATATATATATATATATATATATATATATAATTATATTTATATTATACATGTAGGGTCTATGTATATATCTATATATATATATATATATATATATATATATATATATATATATTAAAGTGTTTAGACTACTGCTACATTCTGATATGAAAACTAAAATAATATATGTGTGTATGTAATATAATCATTATTATTTAGATATAGATATGTGTATATTCCTGCACGCACAAGAAATTGTAAAATTGTATTCACAATACAAAACAGAAGCAAGAAAAGAGAAACACACAGACTATGAAATGAAATGTTACAGTCATCCTTACTTTAATAAAAAAAAGGAAAAATTCTTTTACAAATCTCGATTTGCTTTCGAGCATAGACACAATCATTAGATTCAATACTACTTTTCTATTATAGTATGATGTAGTCCAACGTATTGGGTAAAACAGGCCTCTATACAGTAACTGTTGTGAATATAAGGTGTTCTGTTATAACAGGATTTGTCGGACTGTGATGTGGGTGGTTCACACGGCCCCTGTATTCTGTAGGCCGAAATCGAAGTTCTTGGCATATATTCTTTCTAATCATTTACGGGTCTATACCTCCATTAAAAACAAATTTTAATAATGCCTACATAGGGTGGTGCCATTTTATGTTTCCAACCACAGTAGATGACATAATAGTGGTAAGATACCTCTTTACAACGACAATATTAACATGAAATTGGTCCACATGAATTAAGCTTGACTTTCACAGATAAACAGCTCCGTTTCTTTCTCTCTCTCTCTCTCTCCCTCTCTATCTCTCTCTTTCTCTGTTCTGAGTGCATATAATTCAGTATGGAAATGTAGGACCTACTTTTGCAATAATTTTAAAGTTACCTATTTGGAGAAATCTTTGAAGGCTTCCGTGGTGGTAGAAAGTTGGGTGGCCAGAAGGCTGCAGGGTGCACCGCGTATTCTCTGTGGTGTATGTGAGTGGCCCTAAAAAGGGCCTACCTTTTCAGGGCCATTCACATACTCCAGAAAGAATACGTGGTGCACCGTGAAGCCTTCTACCACCCAACCTATTTGGAGGTTGATAAATATATTTTATTGCGTAATTGGGAATTAAACAGAGACTGATAAGTCCAGAAGAAAGACAATGTACATGCCTATATAAATTATTCAAAACAAAAACGGTGCATTTCATCAGGTCGAAACTTTTTTTAAGATCTCTCTAGGGTAGCAAAGTAAAGTCGCTGTATCTTTGAATGATATATCAAGTGGCAAACATTGACCAAGGTTCAAATCGACATGATGCCTATAATATATCAGTGCGCATGGCTGCATATACAAAATGTTTGTCAAGAATTACAGCGTCGAAAGTAACCAATGTTAATTTTTATGTCCCTGCATCACAAAATGATCAGAAAGATAAGATCTAAGTTAATTTCACGTAAAATTCAAGTTTGAAGAGAAGATTTTCAGCTTTAAAACGAGCTTTTAAACAGAGTAAACCGTCATGTGTGGAACAGAAAAAAAAAAACACGAAATCTAAATCACTATGAAGGGGTTGTAAAATAAACCTAAAATTTGGTACATTCATCAACAGCATTTCATTTATGATTGTATCAAAATATCAAAGCCGCTTTGGACTTTTTAAAGTTTGATATATTTCTTGTACACTCTCACAAAACCTATGGGTGAAAATGCAGAAACTTGCTTTGAAAATGAGGATTTTTCTAAGACAATGTACTTCTATTTTATATATCTAGGAAAATAAGTTTTGAATTTAGGTACAAATAAGGTCACTTAGTTTTTATAAAAGAATAGTGGAACAGACACCTATATGACTTTCGGAAAGATGTACAGCGACTTTCTATTTGATGTAACTTTCCTCTAAAGTGTATCTGAACATGATCAAAACTATTATGACTGTAAATGGGAAATCTGCTCTGTAGCGGGACGTGTGACAAGAAACGCTAATTGACTTATAAATTCACCTCTCCTTAGGAGTCACTGCAAAACTTGAATATGACAGTGGTATATAAAACAAAGAAAGGGAACTAATTTTGTTCATTTGCTTTTATACAGAAGTCTTACTTTTAATCGCTTTTGAATTAAAGACAAGATGATGTGTATGACTGTAACGACAAAAAAAAAAAGATAATTATGTGCTAGCCTACGATGGAAGGCACTTTGAACCTATATGAAAGCGAATTCAAAAGGTGGTTCATTTCGTTACCTCAACGACACAAAATAAACATACATTAATAGAGAGAGCAGAGATTGCATCTAATAGTTGTTATCATGCATGGTAATTTCATTTGCTGTAAATTTTATGCAATAGATGGCAGTTATCAAGTGTGATCTTCAGCTATGAGGCAATATTCTCCTTATGTTGCGGATAATTCTTGGTACAGGATAATACTTAGCTACGATTTTTTTTTCGATGTTTAAAGCTTCTTTTCTGATTTCAGGATGTCGAAAATCCGGCACAAAGTACCAGGGAAAAAAATAAACAAGGGTAGAAAGACCTATTTAGTGGATTTGTTGGTGTTGTTATTGTTTGCTGGTTGTTTGTTGGTTTTCAAACCTTTAAAAATCCTATGATATGGAATGAGAATCAGGCTTCTGCTCTTCTTTGAAATGATAAAGTAGCATTCCAAGCTCACCTCCTAACGTGACATTATACACATCACAATGAACTCAATATACGAGGCTCATGTAATTGGGGGACTTCAAGCTACATAAAAAGTTTTTTTTTTTAATGAATAAATACAATAAGTTAATGAATGTGCTCATTAATCAATACGGCCATTCTATGTTAGTAGATTTCCCTTTGATTTAATTGTCACCAACAAACACAGCAAGGTACGATTCCAATCGGTTGATTTAAACAAAAATGATAATAAAACAAGAAACTGTTCCTAGTGGATAGCGCGAGAATTAAAAAAAAAAAAAAGTCGGGGAAGATATGACTCCGCTGTTACAGCTACCGTGGAAACCATTTTCATCTATCCTAAGCGGGGGGGGGGGGGTGGGGGGTGGGGGGAGGGGGGAGGTGGGGGGAGAGAGAATATCAAAATGTATGGGAAATGAGGCAATACAATTTCTGGAAGTCACGATCTAGCTCGAACTGGCCGAAGCCATCATCTTCTTTTGGATGGCTATGATCTCCTCCTGTTCTTGCAACGTCCGAACACACCTGGATGAATTGGAAGAAATGTCAAAGAATCGAAAAGAAGGCATAGAAGGATACCGAGAAGTACTGAATTCGAAAGTTACACTGTAGCCATGCTTCCTAAATGTGTACATCTGCATATGGGAATGGAGAATATGATATATTTCTCATTAGGTTTAGTTATATTAGAAATCTAAATAATTACTGCAGTGTTTTTATTAAATGATTTTAGATTGTTTGGAGTGTCATCACGTGACGGCCATTATTTTTGTCTTAGATAAATGTTTCACTGTGGGGCATTATAATCAAGACTTTTCCCATGAAAAATCTGTGTTAATATATATATATATATATATATATATATATATATATATATATACATCTATATTAACTATATCAATTTGTGGGGAGATATGTTAAACAACAATCTAAACTGTCGTTCGTAAAAATGCTTTATGCCTTAATCAGCACTGTAACAATGTTATTTCACGGAGCCCAAACCAGTGGCAGGCACTATGATGCGGTGTCCTGCATATAACTTCATGCGATGTATTCTACCTCTTGGTAGCAGTACTATTACATGATAAAATGTTTTCCTCGGACGGTTTAATGTTTGGGGATAAATAACCATTTATTATTGCATTGTTCATATTTAGTTTTTTTATGATGATATCAAAATTTCTGAAGGACAGTCTAGTAACCTATTTCAGGATATTATACCTTTGGATATTGTAAAGTTCAAACTTATTGAAATTGATCACAATAAGTCAAACTACAGTTCAGAACAATGAAAGATTACTGACAATGGAAAAGAAAGTAGAAACTTGGGGAACTGTACAGTGGCTCAGTGGATAAGACCCCGAGCTCTCAACGTCTGCGGTTCGAGTCCCCTGGCTGCAGCGGTTTCGCCTCTAGGCAAGGTACTTTACCCCCATCGCCTAATCCTTCAGAGGGGCGTTAAAGGGAAGGTCTACAGTTTCAGTTAAAATGGGGCTTCAGATTTCCAACGGTTTTCACGATGATTTTATTCTTTAGATAATTAGAAACTTCTTATGAAATACGAAAGAGCATATTATAATTTTAAGAGGAATGCAAAGTTCATTATTTTGATGAAATTTGGATTTGAAATGGCTGCCATTGCTTGTTAGCAAACATTCCTTGCCTTCTTGTCTGCCATGAAAAACAAACCCATTCAATTCACCTAGAATTTCAATGTTCCCATGTTTTCACCCCCTCCCCCTCGGACACCCCCCCCCCCCCCCTCTAAAAAAAAAAAAAAAAACAAATGCCGCATTAACATTATTCAAATTACAGTGTATTAAGATAATGCAATGTTTTCGTCCCAAAACGAATGTGACGCATTCCAAATTGTGCACTTTGTATCATTTCCAGTAGAAAGACTTGGAAAGTCATAAATTATCATCCATTTGTAGAATACTTTGTACGTCTTTAAGTAATATTCGACGTCTGAGCTGTTAATTTACTGCTTTGTCCCAAGATTTCGTGCAAAAATATCATTTCCAACATAGCATAAAATGCCGCAATTGGGTGCGAATAATTGGATAGGTCGGTGACATTAATGGCCGACGACAAAACAGCGGTACAACAGCGAGGTGACGAAATCTCGAGGAGGTTTAACAATTTGATTGTTCTCGTGTTTGTCGGTTTACGTATTAGCTTACTATAGTATAGTTGTTATGTATTTGTTTATCAATATAATACACTATTGATACACACATACAGTGTATCGAAAAATTTGCGTGACGAAGATAGGCTCGGAAATAGATTTTAAGTTACGTTTAAGTAGACCTATAGGTAGCAACAACTTTGATAGCAAGTTATCTTCGCTCAACAATTTTCTCAGTATTGATTTTAGTACATGTACCATCAATGCGGCAACATGCAACTACACGTGAAGAATAATATTATTCTTCTCATGAACTTCAGTTGTTGACAATGTATGTAAGAGGAACTGCTGAAATGTACACTACGTGTTTATTGTCCTAAACAAAAATCATTACTGAATTCCGATGTTCATTTTGTAAAGAGTGAACCGGTCTGTCTGGCTGAGGCCCAGGGGGGAAAAAATATGGTCATCGCATTTTCAAAGCGCTTGATGGCGCCAAGAAACAAGAGCGCCTTCACGGGTACATATCATAAGTTTAATATAGTATTATGTACCTGTACCAACATTCGAAATTACCTGGTATGCACCACAATGGAACACCGTGAACATATTGATTAGTGGTAAGATGGAGGTTGTGGGCTTCATTGCTCCAAACTCGAGTAATGTTGATGACGACACACACAGACCCACACACACAAACACACTAACACACAAACACTCACATATAAAAACAACCAAGACATATAACAAAATTAAAACTGTTATGCTACTATACAAAGTACTTCCAAAATATGATAAACTTGTACAGTCATTCTCTAGCGCGATTTTCAAACAAGAATTGATTGTGAAACACACATTCGTTCTAAAAACACGAGCACTGTCATTACTAATTATCGGTTCATGCAATGCATTCCCTCTGGAAAACTCTCTCACTCACACACATAAACATTCCAATACACAACGACAAATGATGACATTAGATGAGATTTGAAACCACACAGTGCCATGCCAATAAAACATGCCTTTCTGCATTCACGGCCTAATTTCAACTCATCTCACTCACTCAAACTTAAACTCTAATTTATGACCTACAATTTATGTTGGTTCTCTCTCTTCTTTTTTCAGCATCAGACTTTCTTGCGCTGGAAATTGGCTGTCAACTCTAATTTCACATTAAAATCAAACTGATCTTGAGAGTAGGCCTACATAGCTAATCCACTGAATTGTTGCCATGTAAATTTGAGATGATACTTTAATCAGTGAAAACCTAATGATTTGAAACTTTTGCCTATAACCCTTGACCTACAGCAAGTAAAGTAACAACTTTACCCATTAGTCTATAACATTTCAAATGAAAAATATGGAAAATAAAGATTACATAAGAGTCTAAAGTTTTATGGAAAGTCCCTGGCTTTTGACCCCTTGCAAATTCAATATTTTGAAAATCATTTAGCACAGCTGATGAAAAAAAAAATCTGACATCCTCATGCATGACGTACGCATACTGTTTCAGAAGGTTACAAGCTTCAACACAAAGAAGACAACATATAGTTAATCCATTCACACATGACCTGTGATTACTAACTGTAATACCTTTATTATCATTATCATAACTGTCATACTGAGAATGAAGGTGACAGATCAACTTTTGATCAGTTTTTTGAAAATAATTTCCGACAGAATTAATGTAAATTGTAGAGCCGAGCATTTTAAGGATATTTGTATAAAAGAAGCTATGGAGATAATACACAATATATTTACAACTAGTGTATATCAAGACAGAAAAAAGTCTGCATTTGCTGGTGATTTTGTTATTTTGGAGGCGCAAACAATAGACGAAAATACTTTACTGAATGTTTCTCTCAAACAGACATTATTTCCAACAACTTAATTCTACTCCACTTAATACCTAGCATATTGACTTACTCATAATTTCAAGCATATCCCATCCCATTTGCGTCTTTGAAAGTTTGCTGCTATAAACGGCGTTGCATATGGCAAGCCACATTTGCACAGGGTGTGGAAGGGAAAGGGAATAACTTGCAAGCAACAAATTAGCATTAGTGAAGATTTATCAGGACATGGGAAATAATGTATAACCTTAACAATGTATACCCAATATCCTTTCACTGTGTTTGCAATCTTTATGTACGCTGTATACACCTTCATGGCACTTCTTCTCAAACCGTCGAGCCTTCTACTGAATGAATAATTCAAAAATTGCCATTTCTGACAGTTACATGCAGATGAAAAGAGCACACTACAACTTTTGATGCACTATTACGCATGATCTCTCCACTGAATGTATGTAAGTATGCGCTCAAGCGAGTGATTTCTTCATGTATGTCACAGAGCTGACTAAAATGCACTACAAAACCTTCTTCGACACGAAGTTTGACACAATTTTGACACTCTTTCCCCTACAATGAATGTTCCTGAAGCCCTTTTTTTGTCAATTTAGAATGAGGAGATGGCGAGGAGTCAGCATACTGATAATGACAATGACATTTAACTCTGTGATAATTTTACGGCAATTGACAGCTTGGCTCTATCATTATAAATAGGTAGATGGTTAGGGCCTACATCACTCAAAATGAAATTTCATGCAAATTACCCAAATGGAATACACAAAATTCTACTACCTACTGATGCATGAAAGAGAATTAGTTAAAACAACAGTGAGTAAACAAAGAGTCCTGTGTGATACAATGACAATTACAATCACTTTAACACCAGTTTAGCAACTGCATATATTAAACTATTGCAACCACCTTCCCTAGAAGAGTAGCATTGGAGGCATACATATGTGTTGAGTGGAGTTGGGCAACATACAATCATTGAACATATGTTTGTCACATTATCATTGGAAATTTGCCTTGCATGTGTATCTGTTCATACACACAGGTGCACTAACGTATGAGAGTGATTGCAAGTTCCTTCATAGCTCCAAGGCATGGCGACAAAGTGTCGGGACATGTTTTACAGTAAAGTTATATGTGTAAAGGGTAATTTCTCACATTAGCATGTGTTTTAAACATCACGATCTTAAGAAAATCTGTCATGTTGTTGTTGAGGAACATCACTCCATCGCAAATCAGCCTCCTGACACAAATCAGAACATGCCTTCAAGCATCTCTTTATCCTGAAATTGAAATTTCCCACCATGCTGAAAAGACATGAATTAATAGTCAGATCTGCCAAAGAAAGTAAATTTGAAGGGAAAATCAGTTGGATCTGAACATCTATCAGATGCAGACATTTCTTTGCTCTTAGGAAAAGTTTGCCAGCTTACTTGACAGTAACTCTCAGCATAGACACAGTCAGTTCCAAAGACAGCCCCATTCTACCTATTCTCTCTGAGGGATGAAAAAAGGGATGAAGGCTACTTTTTTTCAGTCAAGATGCCTACAGTGAAATTCTGCTTCCACCAAGCCCAGTAGCATGTACTGTGAAACCATCAATACAAGGATGTAGCTATATTGCATGAGGTTAGCTGCATGTCTTTGCCTGGCAGCGATGGTAAAGGCTTTATCCTGCTTTCAAAATGAGAAGGTTCCGTACAAGGGGACACCTCTGCTTCTAGATGACCACATGACATGGATCTTCTGGATGAATGACTTTCTGTCCATCAACTGCTGTTTGAGTGAAGCAACATTTCCAGCAACATCGGAGTCTTGTTCTCAGTTTGTGTATCAACCTCCAGCACACATTGTTAAGCCAGAACATTCTAGAAACTCTTCTAGCAGCCACAGCACATATGAAGAAATGAATTCTTTGCGAAACATTACACCATCTGAAGCCTTTACCATAAACACTTTGATTGCACTTGTCATGTCGTGATATTACTGCCACTCTTTCTCTGACTGCATTGTACTTGCATTGTTACTAAATGTATTAAAAAAGTGGAATCTATACAGTTGTAAAGGCTACTCGCGTGCACTATCCTAAAACCATACAAATACATTCCTGCTACACTGCATAAGCCCCATAATGCAATACTCAGTCAGATGCAATAGGGAGACCAGATCTAGATGTTGCATGGGCAAATTATTACATGATCATTTTCTCAAAATGTAAACAAGAGAAAAGTTTTGATGAGTTACAGTCTATTTCAAAACATTTCCAACCAGCACTGCGTGCGACATTTGATCTTGCCTGAGCACCCTATGAAGATGTTAGGTAGGAAAAAAAAAAACGCTTTTTCACATCTTTGAGTAAATTGTTATATTTCATCAAACCATTCAACTTTAGAAGAAGCATGCTTTGGGTGTTGGTGAGAGTAGCACGAACCATTTCATGTTTGAGTGTTTGAACACATTTGTTTAAGTTACTGCACTAATTACCGGGTCAAGTTGGAAACGGTAAGAACTTGCCCATCCTTTGGAAATTATTAAGGTGCAACACTATGACTTACCTGGATGGCCTGTGGATCTGGAGAAGATCTAGAGAAGAAAAGAAATACGTATTTTGGGTTTTTTGGTCTGCCCCTGGGCACAGGGTACCAGCCAACGTACTTAATGTCCTCTCCTCCTACAAATGATTCCTGCATAGTTAAGTGAGTATGTAAGCATTGGTTTAAAAAAATAATGAATATCGATACGAAAATCGTTCGCTTTGGTCTTCAATTAATTACAGCTGTCCGACAAACAGGTAAAGTAAAATCAATAAATTGAAGAACCTCCCAGCATATGGTATTCATTACTATACTCTACCTTACATGACAATAATTAAAGGAGTGAGAAAGAGAGAGAGAGAGAAGGAGAGAGAGAGAGAGAGGAAGAGGCAGAAAGAGAGGGAAAAGTACTTGTTTGTACCAGCAAACAGGTGCAAAAGATGGTATCAGAACAATATTATTCCCTTTAATCTCATGTTTACGGTTGCCACTCAAAAAATATTTGAAGAACAGGGTTTTGCCAAAACTTTATATGTTCCACAAAATAGGAGGACATTGGATACGTGTGTCTCATTGCACAATGATCAACGATTCTCTAAGTAAGATATGCTGGTACTTTTTTGCATCCCTATACATGATGGTACATACATTTGGATGTATAAATAGAATTTGCATAAAATTTCTCAAAATAAAATTAAGAATTACTCTACTAAACATGTCTGGACACTAATCTGACGGTTCGGTGTAAAAATGGCAGGGGTAAAAACGGCAGGGGTAAAAACGGCAGAGGTAAAAATGGCAGAGGTAAAAATGGCAGAGGTAAAAATGGCAGAGGTAAAAATGGCAGAGGTAAAAATGGCAGGGGTAAAAATGGCAGGGGTAAAAATGGCAGGGGTAAAAATGGCAGAGGAAAAATGGCAGAGGTAAAAATGGCAGAGGTAAAAATGGCAGAGGTAAAAATGGCAGCGGTAAAAATGGCAGAGGTAAATAATTATGTGGTAAAAACGTCAGAGGTAAATTTGTCAGTGGTCAAAATGCTAGAGATAAGAATGCCATTGATAAAAATTTAGTCGTTGAAATGCAAGAGGACGAGGTAAAAGTGACAGAGATTTTTTTTTTTCTTCGTGTTTCTGACACCTTTCTCGCAATACGCGCTTTTCGTGCCTTCTCCTGAAATAAAGCACGGGGGAGACCGGGGAAAAATGGGAAACGGGGAGAAATATGGGACACTCATGTAACTCGAAAAATGCTCGGCCAGTCAACAATCCAATTATATCAGTAAAAAGATGAGCCTCGGTACACCTGAAAATGGACATATTAACCACTATACAGCTCTACAGGTATCTTGTCAGTAAAACATCAAACTTACTTTAGATCTGGTAGGTCCTACACTATGTTAATACGTATTTTAAAAAGTGTGAAAACTTCTGAAAATGAAATTGCTTGATAACAGACATGCAGGTATGAAAAATTGGCAGGGATCTTTTACTGTTTCTGTTACCACTGGGAGAAATTTAATAGGGCAGTGTTACATTTCTCCCCGCAGCACATGTAAAGAGAGTCTTGCAGAGCTTCAGCGATCCCTGTGCATTGAATCGCGATAATATGGTAGTCATAGGCGGTGATTTCAATCTACCTGGATGGGATTGGATTGGATTTTCTTACTGTTGTTGTATAACGAGGGAACAACGTCATTTTCGTTGGCTGAATCTACCAATCTTTAGCAACACACCATGTTGATAACATAGGGCCTAATGGAATCTGACTTTGGAGCAACAGCTAAGTTTGAAAGGCATCAAACATTTACATTTTTTCGCCTGCGGATTCGGTCAACAATGATTGAAAGAAATCCCATGGCAAACTATCAGTTTTTACTCTCACTGAACAGTTTATTGCTAAAGTTCGTCTCCAGTTCTAATAGGCATAAGTTTGTAAAGTGACCACAAAGTGTTCATTAAACTTCGAGATATTTGTTTTTGCGCCATGTGATACTTGAACAATGTAATGAAATATTTTGCAAGAGCTTATTTCTTTTTGCACCATGTGATACTTGAACAATGTAATAAAATATTTTGCAAGAGCTTACTTATGTCTGCCGATACATCTGCTGTAGTTTGTTTTTTGCGTTTTGTACTTTTACTTCTACATTATGTCGTGATCAGGCCTTGTGAGATAAATAGGCTCCTACGAAACCTGAATGTGAGAAAATAATATTGAACAGGTGAAAATTTAGCGGTTTGCTTCGACCATGTCTCCTTCACTTCTTTACACTAAACAGTTCAAAAAATGAAAAATAATGACAATATACTAGCCTGGACGTGAGCGGAATTCGTTTGTGTAAGAGTGTGTATGTGAGAGTATGTATATCTGCGTATGTGTTTACACCAAAAGTGGGTTTGTGTGTGTGTGTGTGTGTGTGTGTGTGTGTGTGATAACTTCATTGGGCGAAACAACGTAGGATTATACTGTTTAAGGGCTTTGCAGCATTGTTGGAACCCCTTATAATGATAGATGATAATAATGATATTAATAATAATAATAATAATAATAATAATAATAATAATAATACTGAATAATAAAAACAATTTCCCATAGGCCTACTAGGCTCTTAGCTGGTTTATGATTTCTCTGCACACAGATTACGCCACTGCACTTGAATCAAACTCAGAATAATGAGAGTGTACTAATCTTTTTAAAACATAATTCAATCAATATTCTTCAAATCTGCAATTTGGATTTGATAATTCGATAAATACAGTTTGCTCTGGTTAGGTTATCATTCAAAACCTCTTCATACGTTTATATCTGTCGAAATCGCTCTCATTACTTCTGACATTTTACTTCTGCCATTTTTACCTCTGCCATTTTTACCTCTGCCATTTTTACCCCTGCCATTTTTACCTCTGCCATTTTTACCTCTGCCATTTTTACCTCTGCCATTTTTACCCCTGCCATTTTTACCTCTGCCATTTTTACCTCTGCCATTTTACCACAGCCATTTTTACCTCTGCCATTTTTACCTCTGCCATTTTTACCTCTACCATTTTTACCCCTGCCATTTTTACCCCTGCCATTTTTACCTCTGCCATTTTTACCTCTGCCATTTTTACCTCTGCCATTTTTACCCCTGCCATTTTTACCTCTGCCATTTTACCCCTGCCATTTTTACCTCTGCCGTTTTTACCTCTGCCATTTTTACCTCTGCCATTTTTACCTCTGCCATTTTTACCCCTGCCATTTTTACCCCTGCCATTTTTACCTCTGCCATTTTTACCTCTGCCATTTTTATCTCTACCATTTTTACCTGGCACCAATCTGACATACTAATGTAAACAGCACTCGACTGTATTTGAAAGTTCTGATTTACATTTTTGCACACATTTCTGGATTGGATTGACTGTTGTTTTATATGTAAACATACCACCCATTACGTTATACACTTCAAAATTAATCTTTAGATTGCTGAGAAAGATTGTGGCCTTCATGTGCATTCATAAAAAACTGACAACTACTTAAATAATTATAGCTACAAGCTTGCATGGTACCAGACAAGACTACATGGTACTCTTTCCTCTCGTAACCCCCCCCCCCCCGTCATATTAAAAATGATAATAATAATTTGAATTTAAATACAACAAAAAACTAATTTAAACAAATTCACAAATGGTCTTTTTGTGTAAGTTTATTATTTGACATAAATTTGCTACAGTAATATTTACAGTGATGATTTCTGTAAAGTTGCACAATACCATGGTAGCACGGAAAATAACAATTACTTTTTAATTTTTAACAATATAAAGAATTAAATTTGACATACATTATTATGAATAAACCACACCAGTAGTTTCTTGTCCAAATGCAGTAAATGTATCCACACGGGGCAATATTTACCGCTCTCAAAATATCACCAGTGATCACAGGACTGTGTTGCATAGCATGGCCAAAATTACGAAGTGGTAAACTGACACTGCTGCTCAGTACTGATATTATCCGCTGTCTTGTCTGCTACATACAGCCAGTCACTTTGATTCAAAGTCAGTTTTGACACATCAATTTGCGATCATTGTTATTACCATCATACCATGTCAAAATATCTTCTAAAAATTCACACCATAAAAGTGTTACATATCAATTAAGGGTTAAATGAACACATTAATTGTATCTATCACCCAGTAAAAATAAAATAAAAAAATATATATATTATATACATCTTGAATAAGTGCCAGAGATGATGGGTTGATTTTTAACATCACCTTGTAGCTACAATCCTGTAACACATACTACTATTCAGTCTATGGATTTTGACCTGCTGCCCTCTCCATTTGTGTCATGCATGCTCATTCATACAAATCATTGCGCGCGGGCACACATACACACATTCAGTGTTCATGATTCTTTATTACCTGCGATGTACATCTCAGATAATGTTGGCAAACAGAGATGAGGACTTTAGATTGACATGACGTAGACATTGGCGTTTAGTCAGTGTTAGGAAATGTGTACAAGTACAACTCAACCACTGGATATGTTAATTATACACAGCGCCATCTGTGGCAGTTTCACGTATTCCATGAAGAGTTCAGAATAATGTATATACAAAGGACCGGTGTCTCTAATAAAGAGCTGACTCTGAGTAATGGCAGCTAACAGTGTAGTTGTGTAATTTGTGCCTTTAGGTGTATTGATTGTTGGACACCTAAACAAACAGTCAGCATTTAAACAATTCACCTGTACCAACTTCAGCATACATGTGAATGCTGCTACAGTCTTTGAAGTGTTTTGGATGACTAAAGATGTGTGCTGTCGTGTTTCAGGAATTCCTGCCTCAGATTTCTGCTGTGTACAATGTCATAATTTTCATCAGTGCACATATTTCAGGTTTGACAGGTAAGCACACACTCTTGAATTTTCTAAATACTGCACAGCACATTAAAGGTTTCAAATCATTATATAATATTGCAGGAAAGAAAAGTTGTTATTGTAATGGAAACGTGGATCCCAACTATCATGCATCTATAAATTGTACTGTAAATTAGGTATACCTTAGTGATTCAAAATATAGGGCCTACGAACACCGAATATCTTGAGAGAAATCAAGATATGATCAGAGATACTCTAGTTTAAAACAATTGCCACTTAAACAAGCAAAGTTTACTGAAATCCGCCCATCTTAAATCAACAGGCGCACAAAAACTTTCTGTAATTTCAGCAGTAAATGTAATTGAGTTTTGACATCACATCAGAACAGAAGGCAAATGTATACACAGTCGATATACGGTATGTTCAACTACAGTACTGTTTGAAACTGGAAACTAGCCTTTTCCTATAATTATAGTGTTTATAATCAGCAGAAAATAAGCAGTAAATTTAATTGAGTTTTGATATCACATCAGAACAGAAGGCAAATGCATACACAGTTGGTATACGGTATGTTCAACTACAGTACTGTTTGAAACTGGAAAAGTAGCCTTTTCCTAATCAACAGAATATCAGCGTACAATGGAAATGTTTCAACCTATATCCCTATCATACAAGTGAGTTCGATGCTTATTGGTAATTTATGCACAACTTTGCGCTTTGATATGCATTCGTCAGTGTGAAAGCATTGTACACTACAAGTGTTATAGAAAGACATGATCTTGAATTAAAAATGTGTACTTTGCACTTGCATTTTAAGTATATTAGCCACTGAAAACATCCACAGGTTACTCAAAAAGCAAGATTGGAAAAGTGAATTTAAAGTAATTTAATTGCTACAATGTATTTTCACATTACCAAGTTCTCTTTAGTATGTGTGTGTCTAGAATAATTCGTGAACAGTAATGGAGAAAAACAAGAGAAGGGATCCACGAAATGGAACAGTCAATATTTCTTAATATGGATCGCCAATTCAATATGTTGGAAATAAAAAGCCTTCATCAGCTCAGCAGTTTTAGTCATGCAGTATGTACATTTGGAATTTAGTTCATTAAAGAATTCCATCAGAAAATTTGGGGGATTCCTATCAGATAGTGTCCTAAATGTTAAACAGATGCAACTGTTTTCATGACAGGTCAACACATGTTGATAGCGGACTCGCTTTACTTTTCCCAATATATACACTCAAATGACCAAATCACATCTCATGGAATGATACTCTTTTTATATGACCTTACTTCTCGTAACCTCTCGTAACCCCCCCCCCGTCATATTAAAAATGATAATAATAATTTGAATTTAAATACAACAAAAAACTAATTTAAACAAATTCACAAATGGTCTTTTTGTGTAAGTTTATTATTTGACATAAATTTGCTACAGTAATATTTACAGTGATGATTTCTGTAAAGTTGCACAATACCATGGTAGCACGGAAAATAACAATTACTTTTTAATTTTTAACAATATAAAGAATTAAATTTGACATACATTATTATGAATAAACCACACCAGTAGTTTCTTGTCCAAATGCAGTAAATGTATCCACACGGGGCAATATTTACCGCTCTCAAAATATCACCAGTGATCACAGGACTGTGTTGCATAGCATGGCCAAAATTACGAAGTGGTAAACTGACACTGCTGCTCAGTACTGATATTATCCGCTGTCTTGTCTGCTACATACAGCCAGTCACTTTGATTCAAAGTCAGTTTTGACACATCAATTTGCGATCATTGTTATTACCATCATACCATGTCAAAATATCTTCTAAAAATTCACACCATAAAAGTGTTACATATCAATTAAGGGTTAAATGAACACATTAATTGTATCTATCACCCAGTAAAAATAAAATAAAAAAATATATATATTATATACATCTTGAATAAGTGCCAGAGATGATGGGTTGATTTTTAACATCACCTTGTAGCTACAATCCTGTAACACATACTACTATTCAGTCTATGGATTTTGACCTGCTGCCCTCTCCATTTGTGTCATGCATGCTCATTCATACAAATCATTGCGCGCGGGCACACATACACACATTCAGTGTTCATGATTCTTTATTACCTGCGATGTACATCTCAGATAATGTTGGCAAACAGAGATGAGGACTTTAGATTGACATGACGTAGACATTGGCGTTTAGTCAGTGTTAGGAAATGTGTACAAGTACAACTCAACCACTGGATATGTTAATTATACACAGCGCCATCTGTGGCAGTTTCACGTATTCCATGAAGAGTTCAGAATAATGTATATACAAAGGACCGGTGTCTCTAATAAAGAGCTGACTCTGAGTAATGGCAGCTAACAGTGTAGTTGTGTAATTTGTGCCTTTAGGTGTATTGATTGTTGGACACCTAAACAAACAGTCAGCATTTAAACAATTCACCTGTACCAACTTCAGCATACATGTGAATGCTGCTACAGTCTTTGAAGTGTTTTGGATGACTAAAGATGTGTGCTGTCGTGTTTCAGGAATTCCTGCCTCAGATTTCTGCTGTGTACAATGTCATAATTTTCATCAGTGCACATATTTCAGGTTTGACAGGTAAGCACACACTCTTGAATTTTCTAAATACTGCACAGCACATTAAAGGTTTCAAATCATTATATAATATTGCAGGAAAGAAAAGTTGTTATTGTAATGGAAACGTGGATCCCAACTATCATGCATCTATAAATTGTACTGTAAATTAGGTATACCTTAGTGATTCAAAATATAGGGCCTACGAACACCGAATATCTTGAGAGAAATCAAGATATGATCAGAGATACTCCAGTTTAAAACAATTGCCACTTAAACAAGCAAAGTTTACTGAAATCCGCCCATCTTAAATCAACAGGCGCACAAAAACTTTCTGTAATTTCAGCAGTAAATGTAATTGAGTTTTGACATCACATCAGAACAGAAGGCAAATGTATACACAGTCGATATACGGTATGTTCAACTACAGTACTGTTTGAAACTGGAAACTAGCCTTTTCCTATAATTATAGTGTTTATAATCAGCAGAAAATAAGCAGTAAATTTAATTGAGTTTTGATATCACATCAGAACAGAAGGCAAATGCATACACAGTTGGTATACGGTATGTTCAACTACAGTACTGTTTGAAACTGGAAAAGTAGCCTTTTCCTAATCAACAGAATATCAGCGTACAATGGAAATGTTTCAACCTATATCCCTATCATACAAGTGAGTTCGATGCTTATTGGTAATTTATGCACAACTTTGCGCTTTGATATGCATTCGTCAGTGTGAAAGCATTGTACACTACAAGTGTTATAGAAAGACATGATCTTGAATTAAAAATGTGTACTTTGCACTTGCATTTTAAGTATATTAGCCACTGAAAACATCCACAGGTTACTCAAAAAGCAAGATTGGAAAAGTGAATTTAAAGTAATTTAATTGCTACAATGTATTTTCACATTACCAAGTTCTCTTTAGTATGTGTGTGTCTAGAATAATTCGTGAACAGTAATGGAGAAAAACAAGAGAAGGGATCCACGAAATGGAACAGTCAATATTTCTTAATATGGATCGCCAATTCAATATGTTGGAAATAAAAAGCCTTCATCAGCTCAGCAGTTTTAGTCATGCAGTATGTACATTTGGAATTTAGTTCATTAAAGAATTCCATCAGAAAATTTGGGGGATTCCTATCAGATAGTGTCCTAAATGTTAAACAGATGCAACTGTTTTCATGACAGGTCAACACATGTTGATAGCGGACTCGCTTTACTTTTCCCAATATATACACTCAAATGACCAAATCACATCTCATGGAATGATACTCTTTTTATATGACCTTACTTCTCGTAACCTCTCGTAACCCCCCCCCCCCCCCGTCATATTAAAAATGATAATAATAATTTGAATTTAAATACAACAAAAAACTAATTTAAACAAATTCACAAATGGTCTTTTTGTGTAAGTTTATTATTTGACATAAATTTGCTACAGTAATATTTACAGTGATGATTTCTGTAAAGTTGCACAATACCATGGTAGCACGGAAAATAACAATTACTTTTTAATTTTTAACAATATAAAGAATTAAATTTGACATACATTATTATGAATAAACCACACCAGTAGTTTCTTGTCCAAATGCAGTAAATGTATCCACACGGGGCAATATTTACCGCTCTCAAAATATCACCAGTGATCACAGGACTGTGTTGCATAGCATGGCCAAAATTACGAAGTGGTAAACTGACACTGCTGCTCAGTACTGATATTATCCGCTGTCTTGTCTGCTACATACAGCCAGTCACTTTGATTCAAAGTCAGTTTTGACACATCAATTTGCGATCATTGTTATTACCATCATACCATGTCAAAATATCTTCTAAAAATTCACACCATAAAAGTGTTACATATCAATTAAGGGTTAAATGAACACATTAATTGTATCTATCACCCAGTAAAAATAAAATAAAAAAATATATATATTATATACATCTTGAATAAGTGCCAGAGATGATGGGTTGATTTTTAACATCACCTTGTAGCTACAATCCTGTAACACATACTACTATTCAGTCTATGGATTTTGACCTGCTGCCCTCTCCATTTGTGTCATGCATGCTCATTCATACAAATCATTGCGCGCGGGCACACATACACACATTCAGTGTTCATGATTCTTTATTACCTGCGATGTACATCTCAGATAATGTTGGCAAACAGAGATGAGGACTTTAGATTGACATGACGTAGACATTGGCGTTTAGTCAGTGTTAGGAAATGTGTACAAGTACAACTCAACCACTGGATATGTTAATTATACACAGCGCCATCTGTGGCAGTTTCACGTATTCCATGAAGAGTTCAGAATAATGTATATACAAAGGACCGGTGTCTCTAATAAAGAGCTGACTCTGAGTAATGGCAGCTAACAGTGTAGTTGTGTAATTTGTGCCTTTAGGTGTATTGATTGTTGGACACCTAAACAAACAGTCAGCATTTAAACAATTCACCTGTACCAACTTCAGCATACATGTGAATGCTGCTACAGTCTTTGAAGTGTTTTGGATGACTAAAGATGTGTGCTGTCGTGTTTCAGGAATTCCTGCCTCAGATTTCTGCTGTGTACAATGTCATAATTTTCATCAGTGCACATATTTCAGGTTTGACAGGTAAGCACACACTCTTGAATTTTCTAAATACTGCACAGCACATTAAAGGTTTCAAATCATTATATAATATTGCAGGAAAGAAAAGTTGTTATTGTAATGGAAACGTGGATCCCAACTATCATGCATCTATAAATTGTACTGTAAATTAGGTATACCTTAGTGATTCAAAATATAGGGCCTACGAACACCGAATATCTTGAGAGAAATCAAGATATGATCAGAGATACTCCAGTTTAAAACAATTGCCACTTAAACAAGCAAAGTTTACTGAAATCCGCCCATCTTAAATCAACAGGCGCACAAAAACTTTCTGTAATTTCAGCAGTAAATGTAATTGAGTTTTGACATCACATCAGAACAGAAGGCAAATGTATACACAGTCGATATACGGTATGTTCAACTACAGTACTGTTTGAAACTGGAAACTAGCCTTTTCCTATAATTATAGTGTTTATAATCAGCAGAAAATAAGCAGTAAATTTAATTGAGTTTTGATATCACATCAGAACAGAAGGCAAATGCATACACAGTTGGTATACGGTATGTTCAACTACAGTACTGTTTGAAACTGGAAAAGTAGCCTTTTCCTAATCAACAGAATATCAGCGTACAATGGAAATGTTTCAACCTATATCCCTATCATACAAGTGAGTTCGATGCTTATTGGTAATTTATGCACAACTTTGCGCTTTGATATGCATTCGTCAGTGTGAAAGCATTGTACACTACAAGTGTTATAGAAAGACATGATCTTGAATTAAAAATGTGTACTTTGCACTTGCATTTTAAGTATATTAGCCACTGAAAACATCCACAGGTTACTCAAAAAGCAAGATTGGAAAAGTGAATTTAAAGTAATTTAATTGCTACAATGTATTTTCACATTACCAAGTTCTCTTTAGTATGTGTGTGTCTAGAATAATTCGTGAACAGTAATGGAGAAAAACAAGAGAAGGGATCCACGAAATGGAACAGTCAATATTTCTTAATATGGATCGCCAATTCAATATGTTGGAAATAAAAAGCCTTCATCAGCTCAGCAGTTTTAGTCATGCAGTATGTACATTTGGAATTTAGTTCATTAAAGAATTCCATCAGAAAATTTGGGGGATTCCTATCAGATAGTGTCCTAAATGTTAAACAGATGCAACTGTTTTCATGACAGGTCAACACATGTTGATAGCGGACTCGCTTTACTTTTCCCAATATATACACTCAAATGACCAAATCACATCTCATGGAATGATACTCTTTTTATATGACCTTACTTCTCGTAACCTCTCGTAACCCCCCCCCCCCCCCCGTCATATTAAAAATGATAATAATAATTTGAATTTAAATACAACAAAAAACTAATTTAAACAAATTCACAAATGGTCTTTTTGTGTAAGTTTATTATTTGACATAAATTTGCTACAGTAATATTTACAGTGATGATTTCTGTAAAGTTGCACAATACCATGGTAGCACGGAAAATAACAATTACTTTTTAATTTTTAACAATATAAAGAATTAAATTTGACATACATTATTATGAATAAACCACACCAGTAGTTTCTTGTCCAAATGCAGTAAATGTATCCACACGGGGCAATATTTACCGCTCTCAAAATATCACCAGTGATCACAGGACTGTGTTGCATAGCATGGCCAAAATTACGAAGTGGTAAACTGACACTGCTGCTCAGTACTGATATTATCCGCTGTCTTGTCTGCTACATACAGCCAGTCACTTTGATTCAAAGTCAGTTTTGACACATCAATTTGCGATCATTGTTATTACCATCATACCATGTCAAAATATCTTCTAAAAATTCACACCATAAAAGTGTTACATATCAATTAAGGGTTAAATGAACACATTAATTGTATCTATCACCCAGTAAAAATAAAATAAAAAAATATATATATTATATACATCTTGAATAAGTGCCAGAGATGATGGGTTGATTTTTAACATCACCTTGTAGCTACAATCCTGTAACACATACTACTATTCAGTCTATGGATTTTGACCTGCTGCCCTCTCCATTTGTGTCATGCATGCTCATTCATACAAATCATTGCGCGCGGGCACACATACACACATTCAGTGTTCATGATTCTTTATTACCTGCGATGTACATCTCAGATAATGTTGGCAAACAGAGATGAGGACTTTAGATTGACATGACGTAGACATTGGCGTTTAGTCAGTGTTAGGAAATGTGTACAAGTACAACTCAACCACTGGATATGTTAATTATACACAGCGCCATCTGTGGCAGTTTCACGTATTCCATGAAGAGTTCAGAATAATGTATATACAAAGGACCGGTGTCTCTAATAAAGAGCTGACTCTGAGTAATGGCAGCTAACAGTGTAGTTGTGTAATTTGTGCCTTTAGGTGTATTGATTGTTGGACACCTAAACAAACAGTCAGCATTTAAACAATTCACCTGTACCAACTTCAGCATACATGTGAATGCTGCTACAGTCTTTGAAGTGTTTTGGATGACTAAAGATGTGTGCTGTCGTGTTTCAGGAATTCCTGCCTCAGATTTCTGCTGTGTACAATGTCATAATTTTCATCAGTGCACATATTTCAGGTTTGACAGGTAAGCACACACTCTTGAATTTTCTAAATACTGCACAGCACATTAAAGGTTTCAAATCATTATATAATATTGCAGGAAAGAAAAGTTGTTATTGTAATGGAAACGTGGATCCCAACTATCATGCATCTATAAATTGTACTGTAAATTAGGTATACCTTAGTGATTCAAAATATAGGGCCTACGAACACCGAATATCTTGAGAGAAATCAAGATATGATCAGAGATACTCCAGTTTAAAACAATTGCCACTTAAACAAGCAAAGTTTACTGAAATCCGCCCATCTTAAATCAACAGGCGCACAAAAACTTTCTGTAATTTCAGCAGTAAATGTAATTGAGTTTTGACATCACATCAGAACAGAAGGCAAATGTATACACAGTCGATATACGGTATGTTCAACTACAGTACTGTTTGAAACTGGAAACTAGCCTTTTCCTATAATTATAGTGTTTATAATCAGCAGAAAATAAGCAGTAAATTTAATTGAGTTTTGATATCACATCAGAACAGAAGGCAAATGCATACACAGTTGGTATACGGTATGTTCAACTACAGTACTGTTTGAAACTGGAAAAGTAGCCTTTTCCTAATCAACAGAATATCAGCGTACAATGGAAATGTTTCAACCTATATCCCTATCATACAAGTGAGTTCGATGCTTATTGGTAATTTATGCACAACTTTGCGCTTTGATATGCATTCGTCAGTGTGAAAGCATTGTACACTACAAGTGTTATAGAAAGACATGATCTTGAATTAAAAATGTGTACTTTGCACTTGCATTTTAAGTATATTAGCCACTGAAAACATCCACAGGTTACTCAAAAAGCAAGATTGGAAAAGTGAATTTAAAGTAATTTAATTGCTACAATGTATTTTCACATTACCAAGTTCTCTTTAGTATGTGTGTGTCTAGAATAATTCGTGAACAGTAATGGAGAAAAACAAGAGAAGGGATCCACGAAATGGAACAGTCAATATTTCTTAATATGGATCGCCAATTCAATATGTTGGAAATAAAAAGCCTTCATCAGCTCAGCAGTTTTAGTCATGCAGTATGTACATTTGGAATTTAGTTCATTAAAGAATTCCATCAGAAAATTTGGGGGATTCCTATCAGATAGTGTCCTAAATGTTAAACAGATGCAACTGTTTTCATGACAGGTCAACACATGTTGATAGCGGACTCGCTTTACTTTTCCCAATATATACACTCAAATGACCAAATCACATCTCATGGAATGATACTCTTTTTATATGACCTTACTTCTCGTAACCTCTCGTAACCCCCCCCCCCCCCCCGTCATATTAAAAATGATAATAATAATTTGAATTTAAATACAACAAAAAACTAATTTAAACAAATTCACAAATGGTCTTTTTGTGTAAGTTTATTATTTGACATAAATTTGCTACAGTAATATTTACAGTGATGATTTCTGTAAAGTTGCACAATACCATGGTAGCACGGAAAATAACAATTACTTTTTAATTTTTAACAATATAAAGAATTAAATTTGACATACATTATTATGAATAAACCACACCAGTAGTTTCTTGTCCAAATGCAGTAAATGTATCCACACGGGGCAATATTTACCGCTCTCAAAATATCACCAGTGATCACAGGACTGTGTTGCATAGCATGGCCAAAATTACGAAGTGGTAAACTGACACTGCTGCTCAGTACTGATATTATCCGCTGTCTTGTCTGCTACATACAGCCAGTCACTTTGATTCAAAGTCAGTTTTGACACATCAATTTGCGATCATTGTTATTACCATCATACCATGTCAAAATATCTTCTAAAAATTCACACCATAAAAGTGTTACATATCAATTAAGGGTTAAATGAACACATTAATTGTATCTATCACCCAGTAAAAATAAAATAAAAAAATATATATATTATATACATCTTGAATAAGTGCCAGAGATGATGGGTTGATTTTTAACATCACCTTGTAGCTACAATCCTGTAACACATACTACTATTCAGTCTATGGATTTTGACCTGCTGCCCTCTCCATTTGTGTCATGCATGCTCATTCATACAAATCATTGCGCGCGGGCACACATACACACATTCAGTGTTCATGATTCTTTATTACCTGCGATGTACATCTCAGATAATGTTGGCAAACAGAGATGAGGACTTTAGATTGACATGACGTAGACATTGGCGTTTAGTCAGTGTTAGGAAATGTGTACAAGTACAACTCAACCACTGGATATGTTAATTATACACAGCGCCATCTGTGGCAGTTTCACGTATTCCATGAAGAGTTCAGAATAATGTATATACAAAGGACCGGTGTCTCTAATAAAGAGCTGACTCTGAGTAATGGCAGCTAACAGTGTAGTTGTGTAATTTGTGCCTTTAGGTGTATTGATTGTTGGACACCTAAACAAACAGTCAGCATTTAAACAATTCACCTGTACCAACTTCAGCATACATGTGAATGCTGCTACAGTCTTTGAAGTGTTTTGGATGACTAAAGATGTGTGCTGTCGTGTTTCAGGAATTCCTGCCTCAGATTTCTGCTGTGTACAATGTCATAATTTTCATCAGTGCACATATTTCAGGTTTGACAGGTAAGCACACACTCTTGAATTTTCTAAATACTGCACAGCACATTAAAGGTTTCAAATCATTATATAATATTGCAGGAAAGAAAAGTTGTTATTGTAATGGAAACGTGGATCCCAACTATCATGCATCTATAAATTGTACTGTAAATTAGGTATACCTTAGTGATTCAAAATATAGGGCCTACGAACACCGAATATCTTGAGAGAAATCAAGATATGATCAGAGATACTCCAGTTTAAAACAATTGCCACTTAAACAAGCAAAGTTTACTGAAATCCGCCCATCTTAAATCAACAGGCGCACAAAAACTTTCTGTAATTTCAGCAGTAAATGTAATTGAGTTTTGACATCACATCAGAACAGAAGGCAAATGTATACACAGTCGATATACGGTATGTTCAACTACAGTACTGTTTGAAACTGGAAACTAGCCTTTTCCTATAATTATAGTGTTTATAATCAGCAGAAAATAAGCAGTAAATTTAATTGAGTTTTGATATCACATCAGAACAGAAGGCAAATGCATACACAGTTGGTATACGGTATGTTCAACTACAGTACTGTTTGAAACTGGAAAAGTAGCCTTTTCCTAATCAACAGAATATCAGCGTACAATGGAAATGTTTCAACCTATATCCCTATCATACAAGTGAGTTCGATGCTTATTGGTAATTTATGCACAACTTTGCGCTTTGATATGCATTCGTCAGTGTGAAAGCATTGTACACTACAAGTGTTATAGAAAGACATGATCTTGAATTAAAAATGTGTACTTTGCACTTGCATTTTAAGTATATTAGCCACTGAAAACATCCACAGGTTACTCAAAAAGCAAGATTGGAAAAGTGAATTTAAAGTAATTTAATTGCTACAATGTATTTTCACATTACCAAGTTCTCTTTAGTATGTGTGTGTCTAGAATAATTCGTGAACAGTAATGGAGAAAAACAAGAGAAGGGATCCACGAAATGGAACAGTCAATATTTCTTAATATGGATCGCCAATTCAATATGTTGGAAATAAAAAGCCTTCATCAGCTCAGCAGTTTTAGTCATGCAGTATGTACATTTGGAATTTAGTTCATTAAAGAATTCCATCAGAAAATTTGGGGGATTCCTATCAGATAGTGTCCTAAATGTTAAACAGATGCAACTGTTTTCATGACAGGTCAACACATGTTGATAGCGGACTCGCTTTACTTTTCCCAATATATACACTCAAATGACCAAATCACATCTCATGGAATGATACTCTTTTTATATGACCTTACTTCTCGTAACCTCTCGTAACCCCCCCCCCCCCCCGTCATATTAAAAATGATAATAATAATTTGAATTTAAATACAACAAAAAACTAATTTAAACAAATTCACAAATGGTCTTTTTGTGTAAGTTTATTATTTGACATAAATTTGCTACAGTAATATTTACAGTGATGATTTCTGTAAAGTTGCACAATACCATGGTAGCACGGAAAATAACAATTACTTTTTAATTTTTAACAATATAAAGAATTATATTTGACATACATTATTATGAATAAACCACACCAGTAGTTTCTTGTCCAAATGCAGTAAATGTATCCACACGGGGCAATATTTACCGCTCTCAAAATATCACCAGTGATCACAGGACTGTGTTGCATAGCATGGCCAAAATTACGAAGTGGTAAACTGACACTGCTGCTCAGTACTGATATTATCCGCTGTCTTGTCTGCTACATACAGCCAGTCACTTTGATTCAAAGTCAGTTTTGACACATCAATTTGCGATCATTGTTATTACCATCATACCATGTCAAAATATCTTCTAAAAATTCACACCATAAAAGTGTTACATATCAATTAAGGGTTAAATGAACACATTAATTGTATCTATCACCCAGTAAAAATAAAATAAAAAAATATATATATTATATACATCTTGAATAAGTGCCAGAGATGATGGGTTGATTTTTAACATCACCTTGTAGCTACAATCCTGTAACACATACTACTATTCAGTCTATGGATTTTGACCTGCTGCCCTCTCCATTTGTGTCATGCATGCTCATTCATACAAATCATTGCGCGCGGGCACACATACACACATTCAGTGTTCATGATTCTTTATTACCTGCGATGTACATCTCAGATAATGTTGGCAAACAGAGATGAGGACTTTAGATTGACATGACGTAGACATTGGCGTTTAGTCAGTGTTAGGAAATGTGTACAAGTACAACTCAACCACTGGATATGTTAATTATACACAGCGCCATCTGTGGCAGTTTCACGTATTCCATGAAGAGTTCAGAATAATGTATATACAAAGGACCGGTGTCTCTAATAAAGAGCTGACTCTGAGTAATGGCAGCTAACAGTGTAGTTGTGTAATTTGTGCCTTTAGGTGTATTGATTGTTGGACACCTAAACAAACAGTCAGCATTTAAACAATTCACCTGTACCAACTTCAGCATACATGTGAATGCTGCTACAGTCTTTGAAGTGTTTTGGATGACTAAAGATGTGTGCTGTCGTGTTTCAGGAATTCCTGCCTCAGATTTCTGCTGTGTACAATGTCATAATTTTCATCAGTGCACATATTTCAGGTTTGACAGGTAAGCACACACTCTTGAATTTTCTAAATACTGCACAGCACATTAAAGGTTTCAAATCATTATATAATATTGCAGGAAAGAAAAGTTGTTATTGTAATGGAAACGTGGATCCCAACTATCATGCATCTATAAATTGTACTGTAAATTAGGTATACCTTAGTGATTCAAAATATAGGGCCTACGAACACCGAATATCTTGAGAGAAATCAAGATATGATCAGAGATACTCCAGTTTAAAACAATTGCCACTTAAACAAGCAAAGTTTACTGAAATCCGCCCATCTTAAATCAACAGGCGCACAAAAACTTTCTGTAATTTCAGCAGTAAATGTAATTGAGTTTTGACATCACATCAGAACAGAAGGCAAATGTATACACAGTCGATATACGGTATGTTCAACTACAGTACTGTTTGAAACTGGAAACTAGCCTTTTCCTATAATTATAGTGTTTATAATCAGCAGAAAATAAGCAGTAAATTTAATTGAGTTTTGATATCACATCAGAACAGAAGGCAAATGCATACACAGTTGGTATACGGTATGTTCAACTACAGTACTGTTTGAAACTGGAAAAGTAGCCTTTTCCTAATCAACAGAATATCAGCGTACAATGGAAATGTTTCAACCTATATCCCTATCATACAAGTGAGTTCGATGCTTATTGGTAATTTATGCACAACTTTGCGCTTTGATATGCATTCGTCAGTGTGAAAGCATTGTACACTACAAGTGTTATAGAAAGACATGATCTTGAATTAAAAATGTGTACTTTGCACTTGCATTTTAAGTATATTAGCCACTGAAAACATCCACAGGTTACTCAAAAAGCAAGATTGGAAAAGTGAATTTAAAGTAATTTAATTGCTACAATGTATTTTCACATTACCAAGTTCTCTTTAGTATGTGTGTGTCTAGAATAATTCGTGAACAGTAATGGAGAAAAACAAGAGAAGGGATCCACGAAATGGAACAGTCAATATTTCTTAATATGGATCGCCAATTCAATATGTTGGAAATAAAAAGCCTTCATCAGCTCAGCAGTTTTAGTCATGCAGTATGTACATTTGGAATTTAGTTCATTAAAGAATTCCATCAGAAAATTTGGGGGATTCCTATCAGATAGTGTCCTAAATGTTAAACAGATGCAACTGTTTTCATGACAGGTCAACACAT
The DNA here is from genome assembly GCF_040938485.1 of Diadema antillarum. Lineage (NCBI taxonomy): Eukaryota > Metazoa > Echinodermata > Echinoidea > Diadematoida > Diadematidae > Diadema > Diadema antillarum. Next base: position 3,049,788 of record NW_027271204.1, read on the forward strand.
GTTGATAGCGGACTCGCTTTACTTTTCCCAATATATACACTCAAATGACCAAATCACATCTCATGGAATGATACTCTTTTTATATGACCTTACTTCTCGTAACCTCTCGTAACCCCCCCCCCCCCCCCGTCATATTAAAAATGATAATAATAATTTGAATTTAAATACAACAAAAAACTAATTTAAACAAATTCACAAATGGTCTTTTTGTGTAAGTTTATTATTTGACATAAATTTGCTACAGTAATATTTACAGTGATGATTTCTGTAAAGTTGCACAATACCATGGTAGCACGGAAAATAACAATTACTTTTTAATTTTTAACAATATAAAGAATTAAATTTGACATACATTATTATGAATAAACCACACCAGTAGTTTCTTGTCCAAATGCAGTAAATGTATCCACACGGGGCAATATTTACCGCTCTCAAAATATCACCAGTGATCACAGGACTGTGTTGCATAGCATGGCCAAAATTACGAAGTGGTAAACTGACACTGCTGCTCAGTACTGATATTATCCGCTGTCTTGTCTGCTACATACAGCCAGTCACTTTGATTCAAAGTCAGTTTTGACACATCAATTTGCGATCATTGTTATTACCATCATACCATGTCAAAATATCTTCTAAAAATTCACACCATAAAAGTGTTACATATCAATTAAGGGTTAAATGAACACATTAATTGTATCTATCACCCAGTAAAAATAAAATAAAAAAATATATATATTATATACATCTTGAATAAGTGCCAGAGATAATGGGTTGATTTTTAACATCACCTTGTAGCTACAATCCTGTAACACATACTACTATTCAGTCTATGGATTTTGACCTGCTGCCCTCTCCATTTGTGTCATGCATGCTCATTCATACAAATCATTGCGCGCGGGCACACATACACACATTCAGTGTTCATGATTCTTTATTACCTGCGATGTACATCTCAGATAATGTTGGCAAACAGAGATGAGGACTTTAGATTGACATGACGTAGACATTGGCGTTTAGTCAGTGTTAGGAAATGTGTACAAGTACAACTCAACCACTGGATATGTTAATTATACACAGCGCCATCTGTGGCAGTTTCACGTATTCCATGAAGAGTTCAGAATAATGTATATACAAAGGACCGGTGTCTCTAATAAAGAGCTGACTCTGAGTAATGGCAGCTAACAGTGTAGTTGTGTAATTTGTGCCTTTAGGTGTATTGATTGTTGGACACCTAAACAAACAGTCAGCATTTAAACAATTCACCTGTACCAACTTCAGCATACATGTGAATGCTGCTACAGTCTTTGAAGTGTTTTGGATGACTAAAGATGTGTGCTGTCGTGTTTCAGGAATTCCTGCCTCAGATTTCTGCTGTGTACAATGTCATAATTTTCATCAGTGCACATATTTCAGGTTTGACAGGTAAGCACACACTCTTGAATTTTCTAAATACTGCACAGCACATTAAAGGTTTCAAATCATTATATAATATTGCTGGAAAGAAAAGTTGTTATTGTAATGGAAACGTGGATCCCAACTATCATGCATCTATAAATTGTACTGTAAATTAGGTATACCTTAGTGATTCAAAATATAGGGCCTACGAACACCGAATATCTTGAGAGAAATCAAGATATGATCAGAGATACTCCAGTTTAAAACAATTGCCACTTAAACAAGCAAAGTTTACTGAAATCCGCCCATCTTAAATCAACAGGCGCACAAAAATTTTCTGTAATTTCAGCAGTAAATGTAATTGAGTTTTGACATCACATCAGAACAGAAGGCAAATGTATACACAGTCGATATACGGTATGTTCAACTACAGTACTGTTTGAAACTGGAAACTAGCCTTTTCCTATAATTATAGTGTTTATAATCAGCAGAAAATAAGCAGTAAATTTAATTGAGTTTTGATATCACATCAGAACAGAAGGCAAATGCATACACAGTTGGTATACGGTATGTTCAACTACAGTACTGTTTGAAACTGGAAAAGTAGCCTTTTCCTAATCAACAGAATATCAGCGTACAATGGAAATGTTTCAACCTATATCCCTATCATACAAGTGAGTTCGATGCTTATTGGTAATTTATGCACAACTTTGCGCTTTGATATGCATTCGTCAGTGTGAAAGCATTGTACACTACAAGTGTTATAGAAAGACATGATCTTGAATTAAAAATGTGTACTTTGCACTTGCATTTTAAGTATATTAGCCACTGAAAACATCCACAGGTTACTCAAAAAGCAAGATTGGAAAAGTGAATTTAAAGTAATTTAATTGCTACAATGTATTTTCACATTACCAAGTTCTCTTTAGTATGTGTGTGTCTAGAATAATTCGTGAACAGTAATGGAGAAAAACAAGAGAAGGGATCCACGAAATGGAACAGTCAATATTTCTTAATATGGATCGCCAATTCAATATGTTGGAAATAAAAAGCCTTCATCAGCTCAGCAGTTTTAGTCATGCAGTATGTACATTTGGAATTTAGTTCATTAAAGAATTCCATCAGAAAATTTGGGGGATTCCTATCAGATAGTGTCCTAAATGTTAAACAGATGCAACTGTTTTCATGACAGGTCAACACATGTTGATAGCGGACTCGCTTTACTTTTCCCAATATATACACTCAAATGACCAAATCACATCTCATGGAATGATACTCTTTTTATATGACCTTACTTCTCGTAACCTCTCGTAACCCCCCCCCCCCCCGTCATATTAAAAATGATAATAATAATTTGAATTTAAATACAACAAAAAACTAATTTAAACAAATTCACAAATGGTCTTTTTGTGTAAGTTTATTATTTGACATAAATTTGCTACAGTAATATTTACAGTGATGATTTCTGTAAAGTTGCACAATACCATGGTAGCACGGAAAATAACAATTACTTTTTAATTTTTAACAATATAAAGAATTAAATTTGACATACATTATTATGAATAAACCACACCAGTAGTTTCTTGTCCAAATGCAGTAAATGTATCCACACGGGGCAATATTTACCGCTCTCAAAATATCACCAGTGATCACAGGACTGTGTTGCATAGCATGGCCAAAATTACGAAGTGGTAAACTGACACTGCTGCTCAGTACTGATATTATCCGCTGTCTTGTCTGCTACATACAGCCAGTCACTTTGATTCAAAGTCAGTTTTGACACATCAATTTGCGATCATTGTTATTACCATCATACCATGTCAAAATATCTTCTAAAAATTCACACCATAAAAGTGTTACATATCAATTAAGGGTTAAATGAACACATTAATTGTATCTATCACCCAGTAAAAATAAAATAAAAAAATATATATATTATATACATCTTGAATAAGTGCCAGAGATGATGGGTTGATTTTTAACATCACCTTGTAGCTACAATCCTGTAACACATACTACTATTCAGTCTATGGATTTTGACCTGCTGCCCTCTCCATTTGTGTCATGCATGCTCATTCATACAAATCATTGCGCGCGGGCACACATACACACATTCAGTGTTCATGATTCTTTATTACCTGCGATGTACATCTCAGATAATGTTGGCAAACAGAGATGAGGACTTTAGATTGACATGACGTAGACATTGGCGTTTAGTCAGTGTTAGGAAATGTGTACAAGTACAACTCAACCACTGGATATGTTAATTATACACAGCGCCATCTGTGGCAGTTTCACGTATTCCATGAAGAGTTCAGAATAATGTATATACAAAGGACCGGTGTCTCTAATAAAGAGCTGACTCTGAGTAATGGCAGCTAACAGTGTAGTTGTGTAATTTGTGCCTTTAGGTGTATTGATTGTTGGACACCTAAACAAACAGTCAGCATTTAAACAATTCACCTGTACCAACTTCAGCATACATGTGAATGCTGCTACAGTCTTTGAAGTGTTTTGGATGACTAAAGATGTGTGCTGTCGTGTTTCAGGAATTCCTGCCTCAGATTTCTGCTGTGTACAATGTCATAATTTTCATCAGTGCACATATTTCAGGTTTGACAGGTAAGCACACACTCTTGAATTTTCTAAATACTGCACAGCACATTAAAGGTTTCAAATCATTATATAATATTGCAGGAAAGAAAAGTTGTTATTGTAATGGAAACGTGGATCCCAACTATCATGCATCTATAAATTGTACTGTAAATTAGGTATACCTTAGTGATTCAAAATATAGGGCCTACGAACACCGCATATCTTGAGAGAAATCAAGATATGATCAGAGATACTCCAGTTTAAAACAATTGCCACTTAAACAAGCAAAGTTTACTGAAATCCGCCCATCTTAAATCAACAGGCGCACAAAAACTTTCTGTAATTTCAGCAGTAAATGTAATTGAGTTTTGACATCACATCAGAACAGAAGGCAAATGTATACACAGTCGATATACGGTATGTTCAACTACAGTACTGTTTGAAACTGGAAACTAGCCTTTTCCTATAATTATAGTGTTTATAATCAGCAGAAAATAAGCAGTAAATTTAATTGAGTTTTGATATCACATCAGAACAGAAGGCAAATGCATACACAGTTGGTATACGGTATGTTCAACTACAGTACTGTTTGAAACTGGAAAAGTAGCCTTTTCCTAATCAACAGAATATCAGCGTACAATGGAAATGTTTCAACCTATATCCCTATCATACAAGTGAGTTCGATGCTTATTGGTAATTTATGCACAACTTTGCGCTTTGATATGCATTCGTCAGTGTGAAAGCATTGTACACTACAAGTGTTATAGAAAGACATGATCTTGAATTAAAAATGTGTACTTTGCACTTGCATTTTAAGTATATTAGCCACTGAAAACATCCACAGGTTACTCAAAAAGCAAGATTGGAAAAGTGAATTTAAAGTAATTTAATTGCTACAATGTATTTTCACATTACCAAGTTCTCTTTAGTATGTGTGTGTCTAGAATAATTCGTGAACAGTAATGGAGAAAAACAAGAGAAGGGATCCACGAAATGGAACAGTCAATATTTCTTAATATGGATCGCCAATTCAATATGTTGGAAATAAAAAGCCTTCATCAGCTCAGCAGTTTTAGTCATGCAGTATGTACATTTGGAATTTAGTTCATTAAAGAATTCCATCAGAAAATTTGGGGGATTCCTATCAGATAGTGTCCTAAATGTTAAACTGATGCAACTGTTTTCATGACAGGTCAACACATGTTGATAGCGGACTCGCTTTACTTTTCCCAATATATACACTCAAATGACCAAATCACATCTCATGGAATGATACTCTTTTTATATGACCTTACTTCTCGTAACCTCTCGTAACCCCCCCCCGTCATATTAAAAATGATAATAATAATTTGAATTTAAATACAACAAAAAACTAATTTAAACAAATTCACAAATGGTCTTTTTGTGTAAGTTTATTATTTGACATAAATTTGCTACAGTAATATTTACAGTGATGATTTCTGTAAAGTTGCACAATACCATGGTAGCACGGAAAATAACAATTACTTTTTAATTTTTAACAATATAAAGAATTAAATTTGACATACATTATTATGAATAAACCACACCAGTAGTTTCTTGTCCAAATGCAGTAAATGTATCCACACGGGGCAATATTTACCGCTCTCAAAATATCACCAGTGATCACAGGACTGTGTTGCATAGCATGGCCAAAATTACGAAGTGGTAAACTGACACTGCTGCTCAGTACTGATATTATCCGCTGTCTTGTCTGCTACATACAGCCAGTCACTTTGATTCAAAGTCAGTTTTGACACATCAATTTGCGATCATTGTTATTACCATCATACCATGTCAAAATATCTTCTAAAAATTCACACCATAAAAGTGTTACATATCAATTAAGGGTTAAATGAACACATTAATTGTATCTATCACCCAGTAAAAATAAAATAAAAAAATATATATATTATATACATCTTGAATAAGTGCCAGAGATGATGGGTTGATTTTTAACATCACCTTGTAGCTACAATCCTGTAACACATACTACTATTCAGTCTATGGATTTTGACCTGCTGCCCTCTCCATTTGTGTCATGCATGCTCATTCATACAAATCATTGCGCGCGGGCACACATACACACATTCAGTGTTCATGATTCTTTATTACCTGCGATGTACATCTCAGATAATGTTGGCAAACAGAGATGAGGACTTTAGATTGACATGACGTAGACATTGGCGTTTAGTCAGTGTTAGGAAATGTGTACAAGTACAACTCAACCACTGGATATGTTAATTATACACAGCGCCATCTGTGGCAGTTTCACGTATTCCATGAAGAGTTCAGAATAATGTATATACAAAGGACCGGTGTCTCTAATAAAGAGCTGACTCTGAGTAATGGCAGCTAACAGTGTAGTTGTGTAATTTGTGCCTTTAGGTGTATTGATTGTTGGACACCTAAACAAACAGTCAGCATTTAAACAATTCACCTGTACCAACTTCAGCATACATGTGAATGCTGCTACAGTCTTTGAAGTGTTTTGGATGACTAAAGATGTGTGCTGTCGTGTTTCAGGAATTCCTGCCTCAGATTTCTGCTGTGTACAATGTCATAATTTTCATCAGTGCACATATTTCAGGTTTGACAGGTAAGCACACACTCTTGAATTTTCTAAATACTGCACAGCACATTAAAGGTTTCAAATCATTATATAATATTGCAGGAAAGAAAAGTTGTTATTGTAATGGAAACGTGGATCCCAACTATCATGCATCTATAAATTGTACTGTAAATTAGGTATACCTTAGTGATTCAAAATATAGGGCCTACGAACACCGCATATCTTGAGAGAAATCAAGATATGATCAGAGATACTCCAGTTTAAAACAATTGCCACTTAAACAAGCAAAGTTTACTGAAATCCGCCCATCTTAAATCAACAGGCGCACAAAAACTTTCTGTAATTTCAGCAGTAAATGTAATTGAGTTTTGACATCACATCAGAACAGAAGGCAAATGTATACACAGTCGATATACGGTATGTTCAACTACAGTACTGTTTGAAACTGGAAACTAGCCTTTTCCTATAATTATAGTGTTTATAATCAGCAGAAAATAAGCAGTAAATTTAATTGAGTTTTGATATCACATCAGAACAGAAGGCAAATGCATACACAGTTGGTATACGGTATGTTCAACTACAGTACTGTTTGAAACTGGAAAAGTAGCCTTTTCCTAATCAACAGAATATCAGCGTACAATGGAAATGTTTCAACCTATATCCCTATCATACAAGTGAGTTCGATGCTTATTGGTAATTTATGCACAACTTTGCGCTTTGATATGCATTCGTCAGTGTGAAAGCATTGTACACTACAAGTGTTATAGAAAGACATGATCTTGAATTAAAAATGTGTACTTTGCACTTGCATTTTAAGTATATTAGCCACTGAAAACATCCACAGGTTACTCAAAAAGCAAGATTGGAAAAGTGAATTTAAAGTAATTTAATTGCTACAATGTATTTTCACATTACCAAGTTCTCTTTAGTATGTGTGTGTCTAGAATAATTCGTGAACAGTAATGGAGAAAAACAAGAGAAGGGATCCACGAAATGGAACAGTCAATATTTCTTAATATGGATCGCCAATTCAATATGTTGGAAATAAAAAGCCTTCATCAGCTCAGCAGTTTTAGTCATGCAGTATGTACATTTGGAATTTAGTTCATTAAAGAATTCCATCAGAAAATTTGGGGGATTCCTATCAGATAGTGTCCTAAATGTTAAACAGATGCAACTGTTTTCATGACAGGTCAACACATGTTGATAGCGGACTCGCTTTACTTTTCCCAATATATACACTCAAATGACCAAATCACATCTCATGGAATGATACTCTTTTTATATGACCTTACTTCTCGTAACCTCTCGTAACCCCCCCCCCCCCCCGTCATATTAAAAATGATAATAATAATTTGAATTTAAATACAACAAAAAACTAATTTAAACAAATTCACAAATGGTCTTTTTGTGTAAGTTTATTATTTGACATAAATTTGCTACAGTAATATTTACAGTGATGATTTCTGTAAAGTTGCACAATACCATGGTAGCACGGAAAATAACAATTACTTTTTAATTTTTAACAATATAAAGAATTAAATTTGACATACATTATTATGAATAAACCACACCAGTAGTTTCTTGTCCAAATGCAGTAAATGTATCCACACGGGGCAATATTTACCGCTCTCAAAATATCACCAGTGATCACAGGACTGTGTTGCATAGCATGGCCAAAATTACGAAGTGGTAAACTGACACTGCTGCTCAGTACTGATATTATCCGCTGTCTTGTCTGCTACATACAGCCAGTCACTTTGATTCAAAGTCAGTTTTGACACATCAATTTGCGATCATTGTTATTACCATCATACCATGTCAAAATATCTTCTAAAAATTCACACCATAAAAGTGTTACATATCAATTAAGGGTTAAATGAACACATTAATTGTATCTATCACCCAGTAAAAATAAAATAAAAAAATATATATATTATATACATCTTGAATAAGTGCCAGAGATGATGGGTTGATTTTTAACATCACCTTGTAGCTACAATCCTGTAACACATACTACTATTCAGTCTATGGATTTTGACCTGCTGCCCTCTCCATTTGTGTCATGCATGCTCATTCATACAAATCATTGCGCGCGGGCACACATACACACATTCAGTGTTCATGATTCTTTATTACCTGCGATGTACATCTCAGATAATGTTGGCAAACAGAGATGAGGACTTTAGATTGACATGACGTAGACATTGGCGTTTAGTCAGTGTTAGGAAATGTGTACAAGTACAACTCAACCACTGGATATGTTAATTATACACAGCGCCATCTGTGGCAGTTTCACGTATTCCATGAAGAGTTCAGAATAATGTATATACAAAGGACCGGTGTCTCTAATAAAGAGCTGACTCTGAGTAATGGCAGCTAACAGTGTAGTTGTGTAATTTGTGCCTTTAGGTGTATTGATTGTTGGACACCTAAACAAACAGTCAGCATTTAAACAATTCACCTGTACCAACTTCAGCATACATGTGAATGCTGCTACAGTCTTTGAAGTGTTTTGGATGACTAAAGATGTGTGCTGTCGTGTTTCAGGAATTCCTGCCTCAGATTTCTGCTGTGTACAATGTCATAATTTTCATCAGTGCACATATTTCAGGTTTGACAGGTAAGCACACACTCTTGAATTTTCTAAATACTGCACAGCACATTAAAGGTTTCAAATCATTATATAATATTGCAGGAAAGAAAAGTTGTTATTGTAATGGAAACGTGGATCCCAACTATCATGCATCTATAAATTGTACTGTAAATTAGGTATACCTTAGTGATTCAAAATATAGGGCCTACGAACACCGAATATCTTGAGAGAAATCAAGATATGATCAGAGATACTCTAGTTTAAAACAATTGCCACTTAAACAAGCAAAGTTTACTGAAATCCGCCCATCTTAAATCAACAGGCGCACAAAAACTTTCTGTAATTTCAGCAGTAAATGTAATTGAGTTTTGACATCACATCAGAACAGAAGGCAAATGTATACACAGTCGATATACGGTATGTTCAACTACAGTACTGTTTGAAACTGGAAACTAGCCTTTTCCTATAATTATAGTGTTTATAATCAGCAGAAAATAAGCAGTAAATTTAATTGAGTTTTGATATCACATCAGAACAGAAGGCAAATGCATACACAGTTGGTATACGGTATGTTCAACTACAGTACTGTTTGAAACTGGAAAAGTAGCCTTTTCCTAATCAACAGAATATCAGCGTACAATGGAAATGTTTCAACCTATATCCCTATCATACAAGTGAGATCGATGCTTATTGGTAATTTATGCACAACTTTGCGCTTTGATATGCATTCGTCAGTGTGAAAGCATTGTACACTACAAGTGTTATAGAAAGACATGATCTTGAATTAAAAATGTGTACTTTGCACTTGCATTTTAAGTATATTAGCCACTGAAAACATCCACAGGTTACTCAAAAAGCAAGATTGGAAAAGTGAATTTAAAGTAATTTAATTGCTACAATGTATTTTCACATTACCAAGTTCTCTTTAGTATGTGTGTGTCTAGAATAATTCGTGAACAGTAATGGAGAAAAACAAGAGAAGGGATCCACGAAATGGAACAGTCAATATTTCTTAATATGGATCGCCAATTCAATATGTTGGAAATAAAAAGCCTTCATCAGCTCAGCAGTTTTAGTCATGCAGTATGTACATTTGGAATTTAGTTCATTAAAGAATTCCATCAGAAAATTTGGGGGATTCCTATCAGATAGTGTCCTAAATGTTAAACAGATGCAACTGTTTTCATGACAGGTCAACACATGTTGATAGCGGACTCGCTTTACTTTTCCCAATATATACACTCAAATGACCAAATCACATCTCATGGAATGATACTCTTTTTATATGACCTTACTTAAAGGGGAAGGCTAGTAACTGATCAGTGGGAATCAGTGGAAATGCTGGGAGATGATTGTTCCAATCCTTATGGGATTCATTCAAGAGTACATTATATATCTATTGTTGTGTGAAAACTATTTGCTTCAGAATGGTCTCATATTCAAGTAATGTGCAGTTTAATGTTTCCAGGTAAGCGTCCCTGGTCAATGACGGGGCATTAATCTGCACATTACTTGAATATGAGACCGTTCTGAAGCAAATAATTTTCACACAACAGTAGATATATAATGTACTCTTAAATGAATCCCACAAGGATTGGAACAATCATCCCCCAGCATTCGCACTGATTCCCACTGATCAGGTACTAGCCTACCCCTTTAAGTCTGACAATAGGACTTCGTCTCTTCCTTCGAACAGAATACCATCTGGTCAACAACAACAACAAAAAAAGATGGCTTACAGCAGACCATCCCTACTTCCACTGGTGTCAGTACTGATAATGTGCCTAAGCAACAGTCTCGCTGTGGACGTCTACAAGTTCTATGAAGGGAGAAATGGATCACTGGAGTTCCATCAACCTCTGTCCATTGACTCCAACTTTGAATATGAGGTTTACTTGATCGACGCCTCATGCTACTTCTACAGGAATGGAAACATGATTCCTGGCTGTCTCACGCCTCAACAAGGCAGGCGTTTTTCCGTTCGTAGCGAGATATCACTAAATTACTTGACAGTGACTCTAAGCATAGACAATATCAATTCAAGGGACATTCAATTCTACCTTTTCTCTCTCAGGGAAGACAGAGATGGAGAAAGCCGCTTTTTCACTCAAAACGCCTATATTGCCGTTCTGCGTCCACCAGGCCCAGCAGAATGTACCGTGAAACCCACCAAGTATTCAGCTGCATGGAACGAGGTAAACTGCACGTCTTTGCTCGGCAGCGATGGGGAAGGTTCTCTCTACTGCTTTCAAAATGCAAGAAAGATTCCATACAAGGGGACACCTGTGCGACTGAATGATCACGTGACATTGGTCTTCTGGATGGACGCACTTCTGCCCATCAATTGCTGTTCATATGAAACAACATTTCCCATAACACCTGAGTCTTGTTCTCAGTTTGTGCATCACCCTCCAACACACATTGGTGAGTCAGAAAATTCTAGAAACAGTTCCAGCAGCCACACGACAATAACTACTGCGCCAGAAATGACTGACGAAATATTTTTCTCGCAAAAAATCGGAGGAGAAAGCGGCAGTGCAACCACCTCGCCACTTGAGGCCTTCACCAAGACCACTTTGATTACACTAGCAATATTATGTCCACTGTTTAAATGATAGTAAATGTGCTGTAGTTGTAATGGTTCCTCCAATTACCCAAAAGCCTTACAAATGATCAGCAACTACGCTGCAATGATATGCCATTCATGTTATGAGAAATAAAGTTCCCTATCCATTAAGGTACGTGCGCCCCCCCCCCCCTTTAATCTTTGTAAAGGCGCCTCCCCTTTACGGAATTCTTGGATCCGCCCCTGCAAAGTATCACAGATTTTCATTCACTGTCCATCTACCTCATAAGAATACGTGATTATCAGTCTAATTTCAGTATGATATTGTTTCATATCTATATTAGTGTGAAGGACTGTGATGAAGAATAAGAGACAAACATCTTATTACTTCTTAGATGCCAATAAATATCTTTATTTCATCAGGAGACGATGATGAGATATTACATCTAAATTTAGCTCTTAAAGCTATCTTTATAGAAACAAGTTATATGCAGTGTATAGTTCCCTTGGAGATTCCATAAATTCAAGAAAAACATCCCTGTTTCCAGTATAGCTCATATAGGTTTACACTTATAGGGAACGATCGTGAGATAGTGTGATTGATGTCAAAATATCATAACTCAACTTGATGACTTTAATCCAATATATATATGTACCAATATATGAATTGTTTGTCTACTGTGCATTTAGCCACTTACAAATTATACATCTACAGTTTATTCAACACAGTATGTTCTCTTTAATGCTAGAATTTATATATGAAAAATCGCACGTTCTCAACAGGCATTTTTGCAGATTCTGTCATCAAGAAGAGGTGCAATTTCTTCCATGTTTTTATTCCAGAGTATTATACTATGAATACAGCATTATACTCAAGGGTATTTATATACAATTGCATTATGTGCACTGAATGTGAGTGTTGTTGTTGTTATTATTATTGTTATTATTATTATTATTATTATTATTATTATTATTATTATTATTTGTCATGGCTTGGTGTAAAACATTGCCTGGTTTGCGTCCTGCTCTTTGGAAGGGTTGACACATCTTATCTGTGAGTCATGCTCCCTGTATTATATTAATGAGAATATTAAAACCAGGATGTATACGTGTAGTGCATTACATACCACTATAAAGCAAAAAACAAACAAAACCAAGCATCTTAATGGCACATACTTGTAGAATGTGTGAGGACATCTTCCTCTCATTTTTTTTATGGGTGATTTTCTTTGTCCTTGAGATTTACTGCTCTCCTGTAAATCTATATCAATCATACAAGCATTAAATGGACTTTGGACTGTGGTATGGGCTCTATCAGATTTTTTTTTTCACTGCACATTATCAATTTGCTCATTCATACACTATAAGCCAGTTCGGAGTTATAGCTCAGGGTACGAATGACCTTTCTTTTTCTCAGTCGGTTAGGAGCACTTCTTTCGTTTTCAGAGCGACATTTCAGTTGTATTTCAGTTTTGACACTATACAAAGTTTTCATGTATATAGAATACTGGTAGCAACATACGTATGTATATATATATATATATATATATATATATATATATATGTACCATGATACATCATATCATAGGTAAATTTGAGGCTACTTAATAAGTGAGTTTAGTTGTTGGTGGATTTTTTGGGACAAATCTATGCCCTTTTGTGTAGTGCTTAGGCATGATTATTCTTTTACGACGGCGTCAGATGTTGCTGAAAGGCTTACTTGAACTACCAATGTGTAATTTGTATATGCATTTCGAGCATATTAAGTACGAAAAAAAAGATTAAACAATTATGGCAGTATTAGAAGTTGGAGAACTAAATTCAGATTGAATGTTTGCTAATTAAGTTATCAAGTTCTCGTTAGTGTGTGTGTCAAATCACTGCCCAATAATTGGTGATGAAAAAAAGATCACTGCACGCCCTTTCTAGCTTCAGCATAAACGTATGGCTACTTACATTATTCGTGGTATGGACAGGAGCATAGCATTTTAACCTGTTTAGGCCTATATACTATTCTCTACGTGAAAGTAAATAATACAGTTTAACTTGGTTAATGAGCTAAGCTTCTCAACATCTAGAGTAAGTGAAGCATTAGATACGAAGTTAGAATATATATATATATGTGTGTATATACATATATATATGTATAATATATATATATATATATATATATATTTGAAAATGCTTTCAGAACTTTTATAGTTGTTGTCAGAATGGCATCTTATATTTTTGAAGCTCAAAAATGACACTGAAACTGCAGTTGAACATTGCTTTAAAAATGTATGTTTATGCAATTGTGTCCTTAATGACTAAACGGACATTTTCCTACGCTTTTTGCTTTTAGCAGAATCCACACAAACACTACAGAGTTTGAACTGAATATGATAGAGGTATTCCAGCACACACTAAAAAAGAAATAGGAACAGCATGATAATTGCTACGTTATCGAGTAGTTGCAAAGAGTGACGTAAACACAGGCCTAAGTCATGTATTCGTGTATCTGATAGAGTTTGAAAACAAATATGCATGTGTCTGTCACTAAAATTTAGATATTTCATTTCATTTCATTTCATTTATTTATTTCCAACAACATTTTCATGCAAAAAAAAAAAATAACACAACATCAATACAATGTTGTAACAGAGAAAAATACGTGAACTTAACAATACTACGCATTACAAAAGCAAATGAAAATTGAATTAAAACTAAAGTTGCAGGAAATGGAGGAGACATGCTAAAAAGTTAAGCTTCTTTTTTGCAGTCTCCTCGTGGACAAAAATATTGAATAACATCTAAAAGCGATTTGCTAGATATAATATAAAAGGTGCACAACACATACAGACTATAAACAAACAAACAGACGGACAAACACAAGCAACCTTTCTTTTAAAGAGAAAGATCGAGAGAAAAAACAGAACACAGTGAAGGAAAAGAGGAAAAGAGGCAGATATTATGTATTAACACACACACATACACACACATATATATATATATGTATACGTGTTGTTATACGTACAAACGCATGCTTATATATATATATATATATATATACATCTATATCTATATATATATATATATATATATATATATATATATATATACATATAAATATTATGCAAAAAGGAAGTGTATAAATATACAAACCTGTGTACACTAGTGTAGAAAGAGAGGGAGAAAATGAATAGTTCAAATCCTCTGAGGCTTACTAGTGTGAATGGAAAAATTATGTGGCATTAATGGATCTCTGGTGTATGAGGATGATGGCGTATGTGACTTGTTCTCAAGCATATTTTCACTCATGGTCTTGCAGATTTACAAGCTGACACAAAGTTCGAAGGTGTAAAGTTGTATCTACACAAGCATGTTCGCAAATTCATACACACACACACACACATACATTACATGCATGCAAACTTATATGTTATTATATCAAAATATATACATGTCCAGGAGTTTATAATTTTTCAAGTCAATCAATGCCTGGTTAGTTGTCCAAAAGCCAAGATGGTACGAAAGTGAGATGAGAAATTATTTAAATGGAAGTGATCGATGTATATCATATTAACGACTATGAACACTATTCCCCTATACGGCACAATTCAAAGAACTTTTTGCTGTTGAACATACTCCAGACAACTAAATTTTGCTCGTTTCAAATCCCACACATTTGAGCGCTGATGTAATTTCGTGTTCAGTTTGAGTACATACTAATGTACAAGTAAGTCTGAGTACATAATGGTAATTTAACACTATCATTGTTGTGTTTGCATCAACATTAATACATAGCACACATAACTGTCTAAATAATCTAAAAACATATCGAATACATGATATATTGGATGAATGATTAAGTAATCTAAAACTATATATAAAAAAGGGCTTCATTAAAGATACAATTCATGGTAATAATGTACACAGTGAGGTTGCCAAAAGAACCAAGAGGTAGCACAGGTGCTAGTAGGTGTATATATACATATATGTGACACTGCACCTCAAAACAAACAAAAAGTCACCAGACATGAATTTTTAGATAAGACCATATTCTGAAAGAGCAGACTTTAAGTTTTAAAATGATGTATAACTCAAATCAAATGGACTCTCCTAACCTATCTAAATATTGGAAAGAAAGCACCTACTCAGGAAAAGTGTGAACTGAGAAAAGAGGCTTTGAAGTACTGTGTCTATTCAAGCGCTTAATCTTTACCAAACCGTGCTGGCTGTGCGATGAATGGGACAAAAAACAGGAAGTAAACCACCAGAGTAACAACAATGAAGGGATTATCAAATTAAACTGAAATTTAGTATGCCTCATTAACACATTCTGTCCATAATTAATGCCAACTTTCAAAGCAGTAGCACTATTCTTTCAAAAGTTATTAGAGTTGAAAGTGAAGAGTGTGGACGAGGTTTTTCAGAAATGAAAAAGGGATTCTAAAGACACACCTAATCACACTATTCTACCAAAAAATGTTCGAGATAAACTGCTAAAAAAACACACTTTCCTGCCCGTTTTATGATACCAAATTTTAGCATAATGTAAAAGAAGACCCGCTCTTTCAGAAAATATGAAAAAGTCAAGTTCGGCTAGGTTGACCCATTTCACTTATTTTCAGTCCTCACGCAAAATCAGTGTGTGCGACTTCATGTTCGTTTTGAGGTGCACGGTCACATATATATATATATATATATATATATATATATTTACATTATACATGTAGGGTCTATGTCCATGTATATCAAAGTGTTTAGACTACTGCTACATTCTAATATTAAAACTAAGATAATATATGTGTGTATATTATATAATTATATATGTATATATATTCAGATATAGATATGTGTATATTCCTGCACGCACAAGAAAATGTAAAATTGTATTCGCAATACAAAACAGAAGCAAGAGAAGAGAAACACACAGACTATGAAATGAAATGTTACAGTCATCCTTACTTTAATAAAAAAAGAAAAATTCTTTTACAAATCTCGATTTGCTTTCGAGCATAGACACAATCATTAGATTCAATACTACTTTCCTATCATAGTATGATGTATAGTCCAACGTATTGGGTAACACAGGCCTCTATATACAGTAACTGTCGTGAATATAAAGTGTTCTGTTATAAAAGGATCTGTCGGACTGTGATGTGGGTGGTTCACACGGCCCCTGTATTCTGTAGGTCGAAATCGAAGTTCTTGGCATATATTCTTTCTATTTATTTACGGGTCTATACCTCCATTAAAGTAAATTTTAAAAATGTCTACATAGGGTGGTGCCATTTTATGTTTCCAACCACAGTAGATGACATAATAGTGGTAAGATACCTCTTTTACAACGACAATATTAACATGAAATTGGTCCACATGAATTAAGCTTGACTTTCACAGGTAAACAGCTCGGTTTCTCTCTCTCTCTCTGGCTCTCTCTCTCTCTCTTTCTCTCTTCTGAGTGAATATAATTCAGTATGGAAATGTAGGACCTACTTTTGCAATAATTTTAAAGTTACCTATTTGGAGAAATCTTTGAAGGCTTCCGTGGTGGTAGAAAGTTGGGTGGCCAGAAGGCTGCAGGGTGCACCGCGTATTCTCTGTGGAGTATGTGAGTGGCCCTAAAAAGGGCCTACCTTTTCAGGGCCACTCACATACTCCAGAAAGAATACGTGGTGCACCGTGAAGCCTTCTACCACCCAACCTATTTGGAGGTTAATAAATATATTTTATTGCATAATTGTGAATTAAACAGAGACTGACAAGTCCTGACAAGTCCAGAAGAAAGAAAATGTACATGTCTATATAAATTATTCAAAACAAAAACGGTGCATTTCATTAGGTCGAAACTTTTTTTTTTAATATAGATCTCTCTAGGGTAGCATAGTAAAGTCGCTGTATCTTTGAATGATATATGCAAGTGGCAAACATTGACCAAGGTTCAAATCGACATGATGCCTATAATATATCAGTGCGCATGGCTGCATATACAAAATATTTGTCAAGAATTACAGCGTCGAAAGTAACCAATGTTATTTTTATGTCCCTGCATCACAAAATGATCAGAAAGAAAAGATCTAGGTTAATTTCATGTAAAATTCAAGTTTGAAGAGAAGATTTTCAGCTTTAAAACGAGCTTTTAAACAGAGTAAACCGTCATGTGTGGAACAGAAAAAAAAAACGAAATCTAAATCACTATGAAGGGGTTGTAAAACAAACCTAAAATTTGGTACATTCATCAACAGCATTTCATTTATGATTGTATCAAAATATCAAAGCCGCTTTAGACTTTTTTAAGTTTAATAGATTTCTTGTACACTCTCACAAAACCTTTGGGTGAAAATGCAGAAACTTGCTTTGAAAATGAGGATTTTTCTAAGACAATGTACTTCTATTTCATATATCTTGGAAAATAAGTTTTGAATTTAGGAACAAATAAGGTCACTTAGTTTTTATAAAAGAATAGTGGAACAGACACCTATATGAATTTCGGAAAGATGTACAGCGACTTTCTATTTAATGTAACTTTCCTCTAAAGTGTATCTGAACATGATCAAAACTATTATGACTGTAAATGGGAAATCTGCTCTCTAGCGGGACGTGTGACAAGAAACGCTAATTGACTTATAAATACACCTCTCCTTACGAGTCACTGCAAAACTTGAATATGACAGTGGTATATAAAACAAAGAAAGGGAATTAATTTTGTTCATTTGCTTTTATACAAACTTCTTACTTTTAATCGTTTTTGAATCGATGACAAGATGATGTCTATGACTGTAACAAAAATAAATAATAATTATGTGCTAGCCTACGAAGGAAGGCACTTTGAACCTATAAAGAAAGCGAATTCAAAAGGTGGTTCATTTCGTTATACTTCAACGACACAAAATAAACATACGTTAATAGAGAGAGCAGAGATTGCATCTAAGAGTTGTTATCATGCGTGGTAATTTCATTTGCTGTAAATTTTATGCAATAGATCTTCAGATCTTCAGCTATGAGGCAATATTCTCCTTATGTTGCGGATAATTCTTGGTACAGGATAATATTTAGCTAAGATATTTTTTTTTCGATGTTTAAAGCTTCTTTTCTGATTTCAGGATGTCGAAAATCCGGCACAAAGTACCAGGGAAAAATAAACAAGGGTAGAAAGACCTATTTTGTGGCTTTGTTGTTGTTGTTGTTGTTGTTGTTGTTATTCTTTGCTGGTTGTTTGTTAGTTTTCAAACCTTTAAAAATCCTATGATATGGAATGAGAATCAGGCTTCTGCTCTTCTTTGAAATGATAAAGTAGCATTCCACGCTCACCTCCTAACGTGACATTATACACATCACAATGAACTGAATATACGAGGCTCATGTAATTGGAGGACTTCAAGCTACATAAAATGTTTTTTAAAAATGAATAAATACAATAAGTCAATGAATGTTCTCATTAATCAATACGGTCATTCTATGTTAGTAGATTTCCCTTTGATTTAATTGTCACCAACAAACACAGCAAGGTACGATTCCAATCGGTTGATTTAAAAAAAAATGGTAATAAAAGAAGAGAATGTTCCTAGTGGATAGCGCGAGAATTAAAAAAAAAATCGGGCTGTCGGGGAAGATATGACTCCGCTGTTACAGCTACCGTGGAAACCATTTTCATCTATCCTAAGCGGGGGGGGGGGGGGGAGAGAAAATATCAAAATGTACGGGAAATGAGGCAATACAATTTCTGGAAGTCACGATCTAGCTCGAACTGGCCGAAGCCATCATCTTCTTTTGGATGGCTATGATCTCCTCCTGTTCTTGCAACGTCCGGACACACCTGGAGAAATTGGAAGAAATGTCAAAGAATCGAAAAGAAGGTATAGAAGGATATCGAGAAGTACTGAATTCGAAAGTTACACTGTAGCCATGCTTCCTAAATGTGTACATCTGCATATGGGAATAGAGAATATGATATATTTCCCATTAGGTTTAGTTATATTAGAAATCTAAATAATTACTGCAGTGTTTTCATTAAATGATTTTAGATTGTTTGGAGTGTCATCACGTGACGGCCATTATTTTTGTCTTAGATAAATGTTTCACTGTGGGGCATTATAATCAGGACTTTTCCCATGAAAAATCTATATTATCAATATATATATATATATATATATATATATATATACATATATATATATATATATATATATATTAACTATATCAAATTGTGGGGAGATATGTTAAACAACAATCTAAACTGTCGTTCGTAAAAATGCTTTATGCCTTAATCAGCACTGTAACAATGTTATTTCACGGAGCCCAAACCAGTGGCAGGCACTATATCTTTGCGGTGTCCTGCATATAACTTCATGCGATGTATTCTACCTCTTGGTAGTAGTACTATTAGATGATAAAATGTTTTCCTCGGACGGTTTAATGTTTGGGGATAAATAACCATTTATTATTGCATTGTTCATATTTAGTTATTTTATGATGACATCAAAATTTCTGACGGACAGTCTAGTAACACATTTCAGGATATTATACCTTTGGATATTGTAAAGTTCAAACTTGATCACAATAAGTCAAACTACAGTTCAGAACAATGAAAGATTGCTGACAATGGAAAAGAAAGTAGAAAGTTGGGGAACTGTATAGTGGCTCAGTGGATAAGACCCCGAGCTCTCAATTATAAGGTCTGCGGTTCGAGTCCCCTGGCTGCAGCGGTTTTGCCTCTAGGCAAGGTACTTTATACCCTCATCGCCTAATCCTTCGGAGGTCTACAGGTCTACAGTTTCGGTTAAAATGGGGCTTCAGATTTCCAACGGTTTTTCACGATGATTTTATTCTTTAGATAATTAGAAACCTCTTATGAAATACGAAAGAGCATATTATAATATGAAGAGGAATGCAAAGTTTATTTGATGAAATTTGGATTTGAAATGGCTGCCATTGCTTGTTTGACAACATTCCTTGCCTTCTTGCCGGCCATGAAAAACAAACCCATTCAATTCACCTAGAATTTCAATGTTCCCATGTTTTCACCCCCTCCCCCTCGGACCCCCCCCCCCCCCAAAAAAAAAAAAAAAAACAATGCCTCATTAACATTATTCAAATTACAATGTTTTCGTCCCAAAACGAATGTGACGCATTCCAAATTGTGCACTTTGTATCATTTCCAGTAGAAAGACTTGGAAAGTCATAGATTATCATCAATTTGTAGAATACTTTGTACGTCTTTAAGTAATATTCGGCGTCTGAGCTGTTAATTTATTGCTTCGTCCCAAGATTTCGTGCAAAAATATCATTTCCAACATAGCATAAAATGCCGCTATTGGGTGCGAATAATTGGATAGGTCGGTGACATAATGGCCGACGACAAAACAGCGGTACAACAGCGAGGTGACGAAATCTCGAGGTGGTCTAACAACTTGATTGTTCTTGTGTTTGTCGGTTAATGTGTTAGCTTACTATAGTATATTTGCTATATATTTGTTTATCAATATAATACACTATTGATACACACATACAGTGTATCGAAAAATTTGCGTGACGAAGACAGGCTCGGAAATAGATTCTAAGTTACGTTTAAATAGACCTATAGGTAGCAACAACTTTGATAGCAAGTTATCTTCGCTCAACGATTTTCTCAGTATTAATTTTAGTACATGTACCATCGATACGGTAACATGGAACTACACGTGTAGAATATTCTACTAATGAACTTCAGTTGTTGACAATGTATGTAAGAGGAACTGCTGAAATGTACATTACGTTTTTAAAGTCCTAAAGAAAAATTATTACTGAATTTCGATGTTCATTTTGTAAAGAGTGAGCCGGTCTGTCTGGTTGAGGCCCAGGCAAAAAAAAAAATGGTCTTCGCATTTTCAAAGCGCTGGATGGTGCCAAGAAACAAGAGCGCCCTCAGGGGTACATATCATAAGTATAATATATGTACCCGTACCAACATTCGAAATTACCTGGTATGCACCACACTGGAACACCGTGAACATAATAATTGATTAGTGGCAAGATGGAGGTTGTGGGCTTCATTGCTCCAAACTCGAGTATTGTTGATGACGACACACACAGACACACACACACAAACACACTAACACACAAACACATACATATAAAAACAAACAAGACATATAACAAAATTGAAACTGTTATGCTACTATACAAAGTACTTCCCAAATATGATACACTTGTAGGCGCGGTCAGACTGGCAAAAGATCGAGAAGTTTAAGATCGCGAAGTTTGGGCCATTCGTACGCGCTAGTGATTGTGATGTAACAATGCACATCTGTACATGACAATGGCCTCGCGCTTCCGAGACACCGCCCGCAAACAGATCGAGAAGTTTCACGGGAAGTTTGCGGTCACACTGGCAAAACTTCGAGATCTTAAAGATCGCGATCTTAAACTTCGCGATCTTTTGCCAGTCTGACCGCGTCTACAGTCATTCTCTTGCACGACTTTCAAACAAGAATTGATTGTGAAACACAGACTCGTTCTAAAAACACGAGCACTGTTATTACTAATTATCAGTTCATGCATTGCATTCCCTCTGGAAAACTCACTCACTCGCACACATACACACAATGACAAATGATGAGATTAGATGAGATTTGAAACCACACAGTGCCATGCCAATAAAACATGCCCGTCTGCATTCATCTCACTAACTCAAACTTAAACTCACATCTATGACCTGATCTATGACCAAATTATGTTTTTTATTGTAAGTTTTTTTTTTATGTTGTTGTTGTTTTTCTTTTTTTAGCATCAGACTTTCTTGCACTGGAAATTGGCTGTCAATTCAAATTTCACATTAAAATCTGATCTTGAGAGTAGCCCTACATAGCTAATCCACTGAATTGTTGCCATGTAATTTGAGGTGATACTTTCAGCAGGAAAAACCTACGTCATGATTTGAAACTTTTGCCTTTAACCCTTGACCTACAGCAAGTAAAGAAAAACTGCACCCATCAGTTTATAACATTTCAAATCAAAACTTTGGAAGTAAGATTACGCAAGAGTAGAAAGTGTCGTGGAAAGTCCCCTGGCTTTTCATCCATTGTAAATACAACTTTGGAAAATCATTTACTAACAGCTGATGAAAAAAATTTTAACTTCAATATGACTTATTCATATTGCTGTAGAAGGTTACAAGTTTCAACACACAAAAGACCACACATAGTTAATCCATTCACACATGACCTGTGATTACTAACTGTAATACCTTTATTATCATTATCATAACTGTCATACTGAGAATGAAGGTGACAGATCAACTTTTGATCAGTTTTTAAAAAATAATTTCCGACAAAATTAACAAAGTAAAATGTAGAGCTGAGCATTTAAAGGATATTTGTATAAAAGAAGCTATGGAGATAATACACAATATATTTACAACCACTGTATATCAAGACAGAAAAAAGACTGCATTTGCTGGTGATTTTGTTATTTTGGAGGCGCAAACAATAAACAAAAATACTTCACTGAATGTTTCTCTCAAACAGACATTTTTTCCAACAATTTAATTCTTCTCCACTTAATACCTAGCATATTGACTTACTCATAATTTCAAGCATATCCCATCCCATTTGCGTCTTTGAAAGTTTCCTGCTATAAATGGTATTGTACATGGCAAGCCGCTTGTGCACAGTATATGTGGGAGGGAAAGGGAATAACTTGCAAGCAACAAATTAGCATTTGTGAAGGTTTATCAGGATGCAGGAAATAATTATAACCTTACAATGTATATTTATACCCAATATCCCTTCAATGTGTTTGCAGTCTTTGATGCTGTATACACATTCATGGCATTTCCTGTCAAATCGTCGAGCCTTCTACTGAATGAATAATTAAAAAATTGACATTTCTGACAGTTACATGCAGATGAAAAGAGCACACTAGAACTTTTGATGCACTATTACAAATGATCTCTCCATTGAATGTTATGTGTGCATGCACTCAAGCAAGGGATTTTTTCATGTATTTCACAGTGCTGACTGACATTCACAATAAAACTTTCTTCGACAGCAAGTTTGACACAATATGCTTTCCCCTACAATGAGCATTCCTGAAATCTTTATTCTGTCAATTTAGAATGAGGAGGTGGCAAGGAGCCAGCACACTGGTAATGAAAATGACATTTAAATCTGTGAAAATTGTATGGGATTGATGGCTCTATCATCAGTATACAGGTACAGCTGTAAGTGGTTAAGGCCTAAACCACTAAAAAAATATGCAATTTCATGCAAATTACTGCAATAGAATACGAAAAAATACTATGGACTTGTTGCATAATGGGAATTAGTTAAAGAAACAATGGGTAAATAATAACTCTTGTGTGATACAATGACAATTACAATGGCTCTTAAACACCAGTTTAGCAACTGCACAATAATAATGATTCTTGGTTCCTGTTACAACCGTCTTCCCTAGATTAGGAACAAGGGGGCATACAGTATGTGTTGAGTGGAGATGGGCAACATACAATCATTGAACATGTGTTGGTCACATATCATTGGAAATTTGCCTTGTTTGAGCATCTGTGCATACACACCAGTATACTAAGATATGAGAGTGATTATGAGTTCCTTCATAGCTCCAAGGCATGGCGACAAAGTGTCAGGACATGTTTACAGTAAAGTTATATGTGTAAAGGGTAATTTCTCACATTAGCATGTGTTTTAAACGTCACAATCTTAAGAAAATCTGTCATGTGATTGTTGAGGAACGTTACTCCATCACAAATCTAACTCCTGACTCACAGTAGCACATGCCTTCAAGCATCTACAGTGTATTTATACTGAAATTGAAATTTCCCACCATGCTGAAAAGACGTGAATTCAATTTAGTCAGATCTGCCAAAAAGCAATGGAGGACAAAGAATTGCCTGCATGGATAGTGACGTCCGTTGAGTCCAGCTCAATTTCAACGAGGTAACTGAAAAATCTAGTGTTACTTTTCCCTTACACATTACGAGCTCTTCATGCGACACGAATTTAGTATTTGGTAGCACATGGGTAAAAGACTGCCTCAGGGTGGTTGATGATTAGATGGGCACACAACTTGATCTTATCCTTACAAATGCGTGCAAAGCATGCTACATGGATTGTTGATTACACTATCCACAATTCGGTAAAATACAGTTCTCTTTGACTTCCATGGATAAACACTTTGTGAAGCACAGATCACATCAACGTATTGATGACTCTTC
This sequence comes from Diadema antillarum, assembly GCF_040938485.1. Taxonomy (NCBI): domain Eukaryota; kingdom Metazoa; phylum Echinodermata; class Echinoidea; order Diadematoida; family Diadematidae; genus Diadema; species Diadema antillarum. Next base: position 3,074,725 of record NW_027271204.1, read on the forward strand.
TGCACAAAAATGTGTGCATGCAGCTAACCAAACAAGACTTGAAATATCTGAACACTCCGTCAAACACATTAACATTTGTTTCTACGCATAGATTTGACTTTTGTATTACGTGGGAATGTATACTTGCTTGGTGACATACAGACGTGCAAGTATCGAATGTTAGGAATGTTTTGACTACAAAACATATCACATCATTAGTGTAGTGAATCCCATTCCATTCAAAGTTAAATTGGAGACATCATACAGTAGAAAACAATCTTATGGTAGTATGTCATTTCAACAATCAAGTATATAAAGTGGAGAGAATATGTGGCTGTGTGTGTCCTCACAAAACACATGAGAAAATTAATCTAATGCTAAATCATCTTTTATCAAAATAACTGTAAGCTTTAAATCTACAATGTACGCATTTTAGAGAACATTCAAATGGATTCCAGGGACTTAAATGCTTCACCTCTGGACTCCTCATAATTTGTACTACAAAGTCAATAAAGATTTACATCAATATTCTTACAAACCCATACACCTTTGGAATATGAAATTTAAATACTCTAAAGTGTAACCAGGATATCAGCGTATACATTTGTAAATGCAGAAATCCTACTTACACATATACAATTGTATATATACACAGTGCTTGTGTGTATGCTGTATGCATGTGTGCAATCAATGAAATTTTCTGAGTTTCATAGACATATGGCATTTATCAAAGTTCAGAGTTTTCTATCATATGTCCCATCCATGCATCAACATCACATGGGTATATTTGTGTTTTTGTCATGACATCGAAAACAAACATCAAAAGAAAAAACTTCCAGTCATATAACATTACACACATGTCCTAACGAGGCTATTTCTGTTCTCTGTTTCATAGTATAAGACAGGAAACTATAATGGAGGTGATTGCCCTACGGTGTATCAATAGCATGAATTTATCAATAAAATGGAATTTAGTATACATATGTCAACACTACCTACAATAGTTAGAAATATCGTTTTCTCTTTCTTGGAATGAAATATTCACAAACCAATACAACCTCGCAAATGTACTTCTCTCTTTGCTTTTTAATCATCTTTGCAATGCAATAAGAAAATCTGTCTCCTTTTTTTGTGTGTGTGTGTTTAAAAAAAAAGCAATATGATCTCCAGCCACATGGTAAAAAAAAAAACGGAATGTATTGGGTAAACAAAACAAAAATGTAATGTAAAGCAGAATATCTGCTTATGTACAGACACAAATCCAGATGACATAAAGAACACACGGGGCATTCCCACTCCAAGTCAGTAGATGTCGGTTAAAAACACCAACATTTCCATGTGAGCGACATGCACAATGCTAATATCCACTAGTTAGGGCAATCTGCCCATGCATTTCTCTCAAACGTAACACGGGGAATAGAGAACAATGTCGGTGTACTGAGTTAACAATCTTGAATTACTCATGGAAGCACATTTAAAGTCATCGTTGATTTTATACAAGCATTAGGTATTTCTCATCAAAAAGGCAGGGACTAGATCAATTATATGAACCTTGATGGTTGAAAAAGAAAGATCTACTGCTTTGAGCCTCTGGTAGTGCAGCAGCAAAAACCAGTTCAGAAATGAATGTGTTACTGCTCTCTTCATTAGATGTTTGCTTACAAATCAAAAAGGCACCCATATCAAATAAATTTGGGTTGAACTACAATGTACTGAAAAAGCCAAAAGAAAAAGCGAATAATTCCTCCCATCCCAAACCAATGTTTTCCAGTCTTCCAGCTCGGCTCATCAATGCTGAGCTGGCCAAGATTAACGCCTTCAGACCTTATAGAGCGCCATCTCTAGGCTGCCTCTCTGCAAACTATGTTAACAGACACCTTCACGTGTGCAGTCGCACTTGTTAGTAGACACTGCAAAACATGCTTGGCGTCGGCCAGAATTACAGATGGGGGGCCACAGGCATCGCTCGGGTAGGCATCCAGACGACCCTCAAGTAACTCCGGACGACTTTGGATGACTGGAGATGACACCGGTAGGGTTCGGGGTGGGAGGAGCAGGGGGTAGGGATGGTGTGAAAAGGCAATGGAAGCCGATCTCTTTGTGTATGTATGTATATGTGTGCATCGGGGTGGTGTGGGAGGGTGCATGTTTGTAGAAGGGGAAGGGAGGGGATAGGGGCTGGATTGGAGTGAACTGGAGGATGGAGGCGGGCGGGGCGGGGGGAGGTGGATGGGAGATCTGTTGTCATGGTGAAGATCATGCTGATGGAGACGAGAGGACAAACAGACAGAGGACAGACAGACACACGGACTAGTGTCCCTTATTTTTGAGGGCTTTGAATAGTTCAGCGTTTAGCTCTCTCTGCTTGCCGGCCATCTCTAATGACTGCACTGACCTGCACAGCATTCAAATGAACAGAGGAAGGATAGAAACATTAAGTTTACATCATTAATGTATAAAACTTTTCTCACACTCAAAAGCTCACAAACTAATGAGATTATAGATATATTTATTCATCAAATAAACTCTATAATACATACCCGTATTACACACTAATATACAAGGATAACTTCTGGGTTTCAATATACAAATGTATGTACAGATTACCAACTACTTTTTGGCCTATACAGCTTATCAAAGACTCATGAATGACTTTAAAATAAGTTGTCTGCCTCATGAAGTTGTGTTGTTTGTCATAAATTAACTTAAATCACCTAACATTCTCAAATATGTTTACTATGCAGGTTTGCAATTCTCATTATTTTTGATGACATCATGACTGAATGATCTACACAAATGCTTGATTGTAGGAGTTTTTATACGATATCCAGTGAATCTGGTAATCAGAAAACTATGTGTATCTTTGTTCTTCAATAAATTCTCCTTTCTTTAAAACCTGATAAACAACTGATTCTTCTGTTTTTACAAATCCAATGCAATCATCATAACTTTGCATGACAACCCCTATGAACAGAGGAACACTTTGCCATTTCCCAGTGTGATACAGCCACAATTTCAAAATGTTCCAATATACTGTTGCCAGATTTTGTTCAAATGAAATTTATCCATGACTCGTACTGTTTCAATAGTCAATGATACTAAAACACAGACTTATCTCACATGACTGAGTATGAAAACTACTCACATGAAAAATTTGACAGTTTACCACAGGTTCAAAAAGGTTAAGAACCCACATTGAACTTTTTGACTACTTCCTTCGCCATTGCGTTTAAAGAGTGCATTGGTTTCAACAAAGACATAATATTCAATACCAGCTGCAAGTCACCCCTTTTGTACTTACCTTAAACTATTGACGATGTCCTTCGTCTTGCCAAAGTAGATCTGGTTCAAGGTATTCCTGATCTTGTTTTCCATGTCCTTTACACAAAATCAGAGACAGAGTAGAAAATGGAATGAGATGATAAAAGGAATGACATTCTCAACTAATGTTCTGTGTGCTTGAGTGCTGATTGGCACAGAAAACCCCATAGTGATGAACACACTGTCCATAGTCCCTGGTACAAAGAAGGTTAAAGTGAAAATGACGATTAATTGGCAGAATATTCAGTTTTGTTTTTATTTTTGTTTAATTTTGTTTTGTTTTGTTTCGTTGTGCTTTTTCTTTTGTTGGGGGGGGGGGGGGGGGAGGGTGGATAGAGATCTACCAAAGAACAAAATGCATACAGCCATTGCCAGACAAACCGTTGAAACAACATAACATGTTTTAGAAGTGAAAGGTATCTCTTGACCATATGACAAAAAGATATAAAACATTTCAGCTTCAGCAGTAGCAAAAAATAATTAAATAAATTAAAAATAAATAAAATAAAATAAAAAGGTTGAGACCATTGTCATTTCTTGTTATCAATATGGTTGTATTAGATGGCATTACATCTTCCAAGTGTTCTTTCTACCTTGGTGATGTGTTCTACAATATCAGAAATGGCTAAAATATAAAAAGAAAGGGATAAAAAACAGGATTTTACTCAGATTACCAATGCTGGCATTTTGTTCTCACATATTGTTTCTTCTTCGTTCTTAAGATAATTACCTGATAGATGAGTCTCTATTAACCAATGAAAACACAAAGCAGGATTTGGTTCTTGCTACTAAAGAACAGGTGCAAAGGATGGCTCTTACCTCTACCAAGGTACCAATGTTGGATATGTGTGTGTTGCCGCTGCCGATTGGCATGTCACTCTCCACCTGCCTCGTCAGGCTGCCTCCCAGGTTCACGGTCCCTGAGCCACTCCTGGTAGTCTGTTGGTGATAGGTAACATTAACATGCCAATCATGTATCAATGTCATGGTTAAAGTACAACTTTTATAGGACTACATTTATCAGATTAATGACATGCACATTTGATAGCTCTTTTGAGAATTATTTGTAACACCATGGTGTTGTTTTGTCTCTGCATGTGCAGGGGGGGGGGGGATTTTGGGGGTTGATTTGACCAAACTTTTGACGACCAGCCAGAAAGATGATTGGAGTGTGATGCATTATGCCTTTTAGTGGCAGCATTATACCAGGTACACAAATACACTGCTTGAAGTTAAACAAGAATGATTTCATAACTCACAAATGATTGTCTTGTCTGTTGACAACAAAAAGGACACTAATCCGGTCAACCCGTGGTATTATTAATGCCCATTTGGTTCTGAACCAAAGTTTTCATATTTCTTACTAACCTGTAGCCACAGCATGGCGGTTGATGTGAGCTTGTAGTGTGCATTCCTACCCTGGGACTTATCCTGTAGGAACATAAGAAGAGAGAGAGAAAAAAATCACTTTAATGAAGAAACTATAAGGCATACAAGGTGTATAATGTAAACCAGCAACACCCCTCCCCTCTCCCCCACCCCACATACACATGCACATATGCATGCACATACACACACACACACACACACACACACACACATACACACATACATACACATACAAATTATGATCACTGATCACTGCAACAACCACCACCATCTCAGGGAGAGTAGGGTATAAAAAAAAATACCTCAAAAACTTATTGCACACTAAATCAGCCACAAACAAACTTGAAACTACAGTCTCCAATGTACTAAAGTAATAACAATTATTGAAGTATCAAGCTCTATCCCTTTTTGGTTCTACTACTTCTACAGCAGGACATTTGTAAAGATTCCTTAATCATATAAATGTTGGGGTGTAGTGCCCATTTGGAAAAAAAACAGATCATGGCAGACTAGTGATTTGGTTAAAATCTTTCAGAGGGTTTTCAGAGAATCTGAAAATGTAAAAAAGTTAATGCACAAAAAAAAAACCACAATGAACTATTCATAATGGACAATGTAAAACTGATTACAAATCTTGAATTATCAGTGTCACAAATAATGGGAAAATTTTGAACATAAATGTGCAGATACAATCCTTCCCATACCACTACTCAGTCAATAGAGTGGTGATATGGCTCAGTCAGTAGTGCATTGTCTACAGATCCAAGGCACCAGGTTTGATTCCCAGGTCACACTGAGCAATGTTGTGTGTAATCATACAGTCCCCTCTAGGGAGAGGCAAAGCACTCTGTTACTCAGCTGGGAGTCCCAAGTGTGAGAGAGTCACAACTTACACATGTAGCAGATTCCACTTCATTCATTCATCGCAAAGCGTTGGGTGCCAACCCACAGAAGTGGTCCCCCTACCCACCCACACAAGAATGTTGTGTGTAATCATACAGTCCCCTCTAGGGAGAGGCAAAGCACTCTGTTACTCAGCTGGGAGTCCCAAGTGTGAGAGAGTCACAACTTACACATGTAGCAGATTCCACTTCATTCATTCATCGCAAAGCGTTGGGTGCCAACCCACTGAAGTGGTCCCCCTACCCACCCACACAAGAAAACGGTGAATGATGTCTACTCCTTCTAGCAATAGTCAGCAAATAGTATCATGCAACCAGGCACCTGGCTTGAATGAATGAAGTCAGCCAATGAATTCTGTCCCCACCCCCTCACTGATATGATATCAATTGTTCCCATGGACACAAATGTGCACACATACAATGTACATTAATTCAGTGTACATTATGTACAGTACCACAGAAATGTCATCCATCGAATCAGCAGTGTAGGGTAAACAAAGATGGGACTTTGGACCGTACTTTGTACTTGTAATAAATAGATTTGCAATAATGCACATGCTCCCTCATTGGTTCCACCTACTACACACTTCCCGCTTTTTTTTTAAATACACTGCCATCTCGAAATACTGTACTGCCACTGGGATTGCTTCGGATGTCAATGTGTACTGTTATATTTCATAAATTCCTGCCTCAGATTTCCGCTACATGTCATCAGTGTCCATTCCTCAATCTTGAAAGGTATACAAATGGCCTTTTTGAAGGCCATCCTAATTTCTTCTAAATTTATATCTAAGGTTTCAACCCATTGAGTACTATAATGCTACAAAAAGTTGGTACTGATGTTTGTGCTAGCATGCCTTACATCCGAACTGCATTAATATACTGTAGTATTAAATATCTGTGATGATGAAATACAATGTAAGAACACCAAATATTTGGGGAGGTATCAATATTTGTATGTGCAGAAATACTCCTACTTTTGTATCTTGAAAACAAGTAACATTCACTGAATTCAGCCCAGATTAAAAATAGGTGCACAAAAACTGTCCACTTTTATGACAAACTAAATTCATTTGAGTTTTGACATCATACCAAACATGAACATGGTAAACCAGTAACTTGGTACAATGTAATTCTTTCAATGCAGAGTAGCATACACCATGTTATACGTATTTATGCATGTACACTGCTATATGATAAGCCAATTTCATGCTTGTTGATAAATTAGTTTAGTTGTTCACATTGGTATCTTTTTAGACAATTTGCCTTGATACATTTGGGTATGTCTACAGTCAGAGGGTCGGTACACGTAACATGTGTTCACCACTAAAGTCTAGGAATTATATTAAATACAGTGTTCAATAGAAATTTAAGGGCTGTTATCATCTTTTTCTAATCAATACCATGCCTTTCAGTGGAAAAAGAAGAATTTTTCAATGGACATGTTACTTGATCTTCATATGTTAGTACACAGATGTCAGTCCAGCATTGATGTCACACATCCGCAAAAAAAAAAAAAAAAAAAAAAGGAAGAAAGCATTTTGCACAAATTTTAATAGATTGCTTTTTTGGAAGCAAGTTGGGGCAAAGTTATCATTTATCAGATTGCTCTAAAAAATCATTTTCTTTAATAGGGGCAATCCACATTAGAATAGAATACACATGTAACCATACATCTCTTATTTTACGGGCCTTGCTTTTACTCAGGAAATACCCATTTCTCTTCATTAATTGAAAACTACACTGTCAAACAGCACTAGCATCAATACAATGCACAAATATCACTTGACGACGAAAAACAACAAAAACAAAACTGACGCATATGTGTTTGAAGCATTTTAGGTGAGAAAGATTGAGTGAGTAAAGAGGTAAAATTGGAGGACAAATTTCAGTTTAAATGTTTTTTTTTATTTTGAATTATCAAGTTCTTTGTAGTCTGTAAGTCACTTCACTGTTAAATTCCTACCCAAGAATTAAAAAAAGAGAGGATTCAGTACATGATATAATATTCTTTTTTAATGATGTTTATGAATGTCTGATGGTAAGGCTCCTCTCTCCTGTTTCCCAACAGAATATCAAAGCATCTGGTTCACAAAATGGGGAGCATCACAAGAGCTTTTGTACTACCACTTGCGACAGCGCTGATGTGCCTTTACAGCAATAGTCTGGCTTTGGAAGTCTACAAGTTCTATGAAGGGAGAAATGCGTCGCTGGAGTTCAATCAACCTCTGTCAAGTGACTCTAGCTTTGAATATGAGGTTCACCTGATCTACGCCTCATGCTTCTTCTACAGGAATGGAAATATGGTTCCTGGCTGCCTCACGCCTCAGCAAAGCAGACGTTTTTCTGTTCATAGCAAAAGATCACAAACTTTCTTAACAGTGACTCTCAGCATAAACGCTACCAATTCCGAAGACAGTCAATTCTACCTACTCTCTCTAAGGGAAGATAGAAATGGTGAAAGCCACTTTTTCACGCAAGATGCCTACATTGAAGTTTGGCGTCCACCAAGTCCAGCACATTGTATCATCAAACCCACTGAGTATTCAGCTGCATGGAATGAAGTTAATTGCACATGTTTGCTTGGCAGCGACGGTGAAGGTTCTCTCTACTGCTTTCAAGATGCAAGGAAGATTCCGTACAAAGGGGCACCAATGCGGCTCAATGATCATGTGACATGGATCTTCTGGATGGACGCACTTCTGCCCATCAAGTGCTGTTCATACGAACCATCATTTCCAGTAACATCAGAATCTTGCTCCCAGTTTGTGTATCATCCTTCAACACACATTGGGGAGTCAAAATATTCGAGAACCCCTCCTAGCAGCCACATGACAACAATAACTGCTGATCTGAAAACAACTGATGAAATGAACTTTTCACAGAAATTCCGAGAAGAAAGCAAGAGTGCAACCATCACACGACATGAAGCCTTCACCAAGAGCACTTTGATTGCATTATTAGTGACATTATTTTCTCTATCTCTGTGACTGCCTAGTATTGTATACTAAATGTATATTACCTGTAGTATTGGTTGCTGGTGTTCAACTTTATGCACTTCTTAAATCCTCATAATCCTGTTCATACAACACATGACAGGTAAGAAAAGCATTCATTCTGTGTGCATACGATCAATATGAAACAAATGAGCATTTCTAACTCATGATATCAGTGCCTCTGGGTACCCATTTACTTTGCTTATATTTGTTGTGAGAATTTAATATTTTCTTTCTATAAAATCTGGCAACATCATCCCGCTTTGAATCTCAATAAAAAATGATAATTATAATGAGCACTACTACACCTAGGAATAGTAGGATATACAACATAGTGTGTTCAAACATAATTATATGTTGATGTGTGTTGTTAAGACACATTTATAACAGAATTGTCTTCTTTTTCAGTCGGTTTTACAATAATCATGTACCTCCTCCCAAACAATAAAATCATTGGTCTCATCAATACATGAGCATTGTTTTGCTATTCCCAATATAATGTGCTTTATAACATACAATGTAAGAAATCACCTGGTAAAAGTAGAACAAGAATAACTCTGTATTTTTAAAAAAATCATGTTTGGAGTGAAATTTGTCCTGTATTATATTCTTCTTCATGCCACTCAGTAAATATGTCCATATCTGTTTGACATCTTTAAAACACCCTGTGACTAAGAAATAAATCCCATTCCTCCCTAATTTGGTAAAATAAATTTTGCATTTTACCATCTGAAATATTACAATGTACATTATCATCTGTCATCATGGAGTATAAGTACAAGTGTAGCAAAAAAAGAACTGTCAATAATCTTCTAAATGAAAATGTGTTACTGCATCATGTTGTTTTACACAATCCCATCAAATTGTACATATATCTGTCTGAAACCTTTTTAGACTGTAAATAAGATTTTAAATATAATTTTGTTTGATATTGTATTCCATTAAATCCTGTGAATATGTTTACGTTGTGAAAGTGTTTCTGATACACTTTTTTTTTTACGTTTGTGTATAAATGTGTACAGTGTATATTACAATACTATAAATATTCTGAAATACTTTCATTATCTATCATCCCTCATTTGGGTTGACAGATTTTGTCCTTTAATAGTAACTGAAATATCAAGTAAACATACAGCAAAAAGAACTGCCAATCATTTTCTAAATGAAAATGTGCTAACCGTATATTATAAAATCCTGTGAATATGTTTTACATTGTGACAGTTTTTTCTGATACATTTTTTTAAACATTTGTGTATAATCATGTACTATAAGTATTCTGAAAAATTTTCATCATCTAACATCCCTCATTTGGATTGACAGATTTTGACCTTACAGGGGATGGCTAGTACCTGATCAGTGGGAATCAGATGGAATGCTGGGGGATGATTGCTCCAATCCTTGTGGGATTCATTTAAGAGTTCTTTATATATCTATTGTTGTGCAAAAATTATTTGCTTCAGAATGGTCTCATATTCAAGTAATGTGCAGTTTAATGTTTCCAAGTGAGCATACCTGTACAGTGACGGGGCTTTAAACTGCACATTACTTGAATATGAGACTGCTCTGAAGCAAATAATTTTCACACAACAATAGGTATATAATGTACTCTTAAATTAATCCTACAAGGACTGGAACAATCATCCCCAGCATTCCCATGGATTCCCACTGATCACTTACTAGCCATCCCCTTTAAATAGTAACTGAAATATCAAGTAAACATACAGCACAAAGAACTGGCAATCAATTTCTAAATGAAAATGTGCTATTGTATTATATAAAATCCTGTGAATATGTCTACATTGTGAAAATATTTCTTATATACTTCTTTTACATTTGTGTATAAACATGTACAGTATACATTACAGTACTATATGTATAAATATTCTGAAATATTTTCATCATCTACCATCCCTCATTTGTGATGACAGATTTTGTCCTTTAATAGTAACTGAAATATCAAGTAAATGTAGGACAAAAAGAACTACCAATCATTTTCTAAATCAAAATATGTTACTGTATCCTATTGTCATCTATAAAATCCTGTGAATATTTATCATGTTGTGGAAGTCTTTCCGATTGTTATATACACAATTTCTTGTGACATTTGTGTATAACAAATTGTGTATGGTGTATACATTACAGAATTATAATTATTCTGAAATATTTTCATCACTTTCTTCTCTCATTTTGGATGGGGTTGAGTGACTTTGAACCTAGTTACTGAAATATCATATTACCATCTAGTACAAGCAGGACACAAAGAACTGCCAATCATTTTCCAAATGAATGGTGCTCCTGAATCATACTGTGTTGTATAATTGTATAGCATTCTGTGAATACATTCATTTGTGTTTGAAAGCATTGTAAATTGCATGTACACAAATTTTGTGGTATCTTTGTGTGTGTTAATATACAGTACTACAATCTTACTAGTGCTTTTGAAAATTCCTTTGATTTTCTTCTATCATTTAGTTGTGTACAATTTGCATCTTCTGTCTGAAATATGGTAGAATCATGGTGGTAGATCTGTTTATGCAATGGTGATCACCTTCATTTCACACACTTTGCTTTCACCTGCTTGTTTGATAAAATGTTTCTGAATTTACAAATGGACTTTAAAGTGTGATTGCCACATGACATTAGTAGTGAGACATTTTGAGTACTAGTAGCATGAAGCATCCCATAAAAATACCATGTTCATATTTAAAAGTCCTATGTGTACAAATTCAAAGGAGTTGACACAAAATTACCAGGTGTGTCTTTGTAAACCATTGGCACATGGGAACTCTGACAGGTGTATTGTACCACAACTTCACACATACAAAAAAGAGGTGGTTTTGCTTTTCAATACCATGATAGAAATTTATGCAACATTTAAGAACTTTTGACAGCATCAAATGAAGCACATAAATTTCACCACTCGTTTTACTCATTTCATGTGTATCTACGTATAATTGAGAATAAAGGCATTTATATGTGAGTCACTTTTGAAAAAAAAAAGTGGATGTCAGTCTTCATCAATGTATCTTGCTGTAACCTCATTTTACTAAGTTTTTACCAAATCTATGTTTGTGGATATTACGGGGGATTCATAGTTTGTTATGCAGCTAAATTCTTTCACAATCAATGCAAACTATGACCTTTTCTCAATTTTCATAGATTCAAATGTCATTTCTATGGCAAATCATCCCTGCCAAGCCCTGTATTGAATGTGAAACTTGTTACTTCTTGAGTGCCAAAGTACAAATAACTATTACCACTATCACCCACAACTTGCAAAATTCTGAAAATAAAATATCTTTAGATCTGCATTTTTTACAGTGTTGAACTTCAAAGTGACCTAGTTGAATGGCCTCTGGATCTGGGGAAGATCTTTGAAATCTGTAGTGTGGGGGTGAGGCCCAGCATCTGGGACTATATAGGGACTGCATTTTATCCTCTGGTCCTAAGAATGATTTCTGCTAAGTTTGATGAAAATATCATTATGAGTTGGAAAGAAGAAGAAGGGAAAAAATGACTGAATGAATGAAAGTTGAATGAATTTTGAATGAATGGATAAATGAATGAAGATATCCACACATGCATGTATCCATACATACACACACACAAGAGTACCTTGGTATGCACATTGGATATTTGGAACTCAGTATGGACATACATTGTACTACCACAAGCCACCAAAGAAAAATGTGAAAACTAACACTGTTTTAGAGGCTCGATTTTCTATTTTGGAGGCTAAGTTTCAATGCTATTCTCTCAGGTTTGTCTTCAATAAAACCCCAAAATAACTAACATCGTCAGCTAGAGAATAGTTTCTCTTTTAATTTGCTTTATAGATTTAATAATTTGATGACTTCTGAGGCGAGATATTGTGATTGTCCTGCAACACTTCCCCAGTGGTTTTGTGTACACAAGCTGGATGCTGTTTACTTTTAATATGCAAATGAGGCTTTGAGGTCATGTTTTTGTGGGGGGGTTAATTGCACCGATCGCCGTGCCTGATTGGAGAGTTCCCTACAAGCTGAGGGGTTTCCCCCAACTACACAAAGGACGCGGGAACCATCTGAACGCTGGGGAAACAAAGAAATGAGAGCATGTGGAGGTAAATCTTACAGAGGGGGAAAGCTACACTGTCACATAGCTCTGCTCAGTGGCATAATCAGAGTGACTCCTTCAGCCCATTGCATAATAAGTTCATGCACACTGTCAAGAGCATTTGAAAGTATTGTCACAAAAAAAAAGTATCGAAAGAGTTGGACTTTGGACTACAGCATACTGCTGGACTAAACTGGATGTCAAGAATGGGTATGTATAGTCTGTTTTTGTTTGCTTTTTTACATGTATTTGCTGCTAAATACTTGTCATGAACATGCTGAGGTTTGAACTCATCTTCATTAGTATATTTTTCTTCAGAAATAAAATACAATAACATTCAGGAGACCTAGGGGTCATGCACTCACATGAATATCGCAAGCTCATCTCTCACACATTCTAGCTGAACAAAATTGGGGGGGGGGAGGAACAGTTTTGAGGGCCTAAAGGGAGGCATGGTTATTAAGCCAATATGATATACACTCAGCAAAAGAAAAAGAAAAAGAAAGTAAACGCTTTTTCAAGTTTAGATTTCTCATATTATATTTGGCTGAAAGCTAAGGCATTATCAAATTGAAGGTAATTAGATTGGCTATCAACCTGCTTGGTCAACAGAAAGGGAAAAACTTCACACATGAGTGAACACCATTGTTTTTCTCTTCCAGGGCACGAAAGTAAAAATTGCAAAACTGAACAAGTTGTCATTCATGCGTATGTGCTCTTCCATGTAACAATAGGAACAAACAACAAATTTCAGTCAAAAAGAAACATGAATTAAGTTGCACAAATAAACCTTTGATCTCTACATCTTTAAAGCCCAAAAGACCAATGAAGGCTAAAAATAATGAAGGCTAAAAATAATGGAGGAAAATAAAGCATCTTACATACATGTATGTATGTCAAATCTAAATTCAAATGAAATAAGAGAAGTAATGATTAACAAAAATGGCAGAAATTTGACGGGTTTTTTTTTTCAAATTAGATTATTGTAAATAATGTTTGGTTCTTGAAACTGCCACATGGATTTTATATCACAAGATTAAAAGAAGTAAATAAAGAAATTCTACTCATTTAATCACCTCTATGATTATCATTCCCTACAGGTATGTTATTTGAAGTTTGACTTGACAGAAAATTTTTATTTTCCCCCTTTAGTTTCCCACTTTGTTTTTCGTAGAGGTTATAAAGAGATAAAGAGAACAAAAACTTTATTTTTCCTATTTCATTCATGTCTCTCATTGTGTTAAACTGGTCTTTTGTTGTCAATGTTATCGTAAAGGGCATTTGCAAATGAAAGAGGACATGTCAATTTTTGCAATTTTTAATTTTGTGCCTTGGAGGACAGAAACGAATGTGCTCACTCATGCGTAAAATGTTCTTTTTAATTAACCTATTAGCTTCATAGCCAATTAAATTACCTTTAATATGGTATATAATACATTGATTTTCATAAAAAAATCTTCTACGAAAAAATATAACCTCAAAAAAGTATTTACTTTCTTTTTTTGCTGAGTGTATAACCATGCATTTTTGAAAACAAGATCAAAATATAAGAACTGGCTCCTAATTCTAAAAAGGCGCCAGTCCTTTAATATGGGGCAACCCCTGGATATCACAGAAAGAACATAACATTTACTAAGATTGCATTGACTCAATATATTTCTGGTTTAGAGAATTGTTTGCAATTTTTTTTAGGTGATACGCTATCAGCGTATCACCTATTGTGATTGTCAAAATCTCTCTTTATTTTTAGGTGATACGCTATCAGCGTATCACCTATTGTGATTGTCAAAATCTCTCTTTATTAGGTGATACGCTTTTAGCGTATCACCTATTGTGTTTGTCAAAATCTTCCTTTCTTTCTTTTTATTCTTCTTTCTTTCTGGCACATTTTGTGTCGTGAATATCTCAACATTGACATGACGGAATAACATGACATTTTCAGTCAACATGTCTCATGACAATATCTAGCCACAATAAGGTTTTCATGACAGTAACATATCTATGACGTCATCTAGGCGCCATTTTGTGATTTTCGGACCATGTTACATGATCGATCATAACTTCATAACTAAAGGTCATTTCTGTATCATTTTCGTTGGACATAAAGTTCAGGTCACGCTCTATCATACTTTTTAATGCTAATTACCCAGGACATCATTACGCGCGCATTAGCGCGCGTCAAAGTTTTTAAATGCTTAAAACGACTTCCCAATGGGAAATCTCGAAGTTTCAGACAATTTTAAGCGTTCCGCGCGTTCGCGTCCGTCCGCGCATTTCCGCGCGCAGTGCGCGTAAGCAACATGAAAATGCACATTTTTTGACAGATTTGGATTCCTGATATATTAAGTAACAATATCCATTGATTTCCGATCAATTTCGACCTATAACAAAGGAATGCGCTGGCGTCAAAGTTGAAATTTCGTGTGCGCGTCTATGTGGAAATATAGCGAAAAACATGTCTTTGTTTATTTCGCCATAGCTCTTTAAAACGTCAGGTGACCCTATGTTTTTATTGCATATTACAAAAGCATATGAATTGAAAATAACGTTTCAAGTATCAATATTTCCCTAAATACATTATGACGTCATCATATCATCATCTGAAATCAAAAAAGTGGAATTAATTTTTTTAATTTACTGTTTCTGACATTCATTTGCTCGTATCTCTCTTGTTTAAGCTCAATATTATCCCAAATTCAGATATATTGTACTTTGAACATTTGCCTTTTAAGTCCAAGTCATGGTTTTGAAATTTGATGACGTCATCATACCTGAAATTGTGATTAAATGTAAAGATGCAAAATCGGACAAGTTTACGTGTTATGTCTATGGGAGGTGATTTTTTTTAAAACCATGCATTGACTTGACAACGTTTAAGCACCTTTATCTCAGCTGATTTTGCTTCATTTCCTCTGAAACTTAAGTATGTTGTAGCTGCGACAATAAGCTTCAGTAATCATGCATTTTATTTTTTGAAATCTCATCATCAGGTTGACAATTTTGCAGTTTAAAACTGAAAATGAGAATGGAATGTGGACAAAACGATTCCCGATTCAGCTTTCACATACATAAGTTTACGTTCCTCATATTTTCTCGCCGAGACGTATGGCCGAGTGGTTAAAGGCGACGTCTCAGAGACGTGAGGTTGCGGGTTCGAACCCCACAAGATCACGAAACAAAATACTTAGCTATTTTACTTTTTTTCTTCAATTTTGTATTACATATTCGTCCATGTAGAAATCACGTTCGTATATGAACGCACCTAAACACACACACAGACACACAGACACACACCATATCCCTCTTTTTTGTGTTGGAGACCACATTGCTTCGACTGCTGCAAAATTTTGCAGGCTCACTTTGTCAAACCGATCATAGTATGTAATGACGACGACGGAGGTGTTGTACTTTGAACAATTGTCTTTCAAGACCATGTCATTGTTTTGTACTTTGATGACGTCATCACACTGAAAATTGTGATTAAAGGCAAGGTATCAAAACCAGCGGATTATAGGCTTTATGTCTACGGCGCGTATTTTTCCCAAGTTGCCAGAAATGGCATAGCGACATCAGTCGTTACAAGGCCGCATTTCCGTCTAGCAATGCAATACATGTTCACGCGGCCACGATTGTTGAGTGGGCATTGACTTTTTCCCCCTGTAATATCCATACATTTCTTTTTTGCCTTACCATTTCCGGGGATGTCCCGTGGCCGATTGGTTAGAGAAACGGTTTTGCATGCACGCTCAATATAACTTCAAGGTGCCTATATCACATTCTTTTCTTTGTCGATCACAGATGACCGACACCTGATGACCCCAAGCGTATCACCTAACTCGTCAGCGTGACGAGTTTCATATCTCGTTCTTCTTTCTTTCTGGACAATTTTGTGTCATCAATATCTCAAGAATGACATTACGGAATAACATGACATTTTCAGGGAACATGTCTCATGACAAAATCTAGCCACAATAAGGTTTTCATGACAGTAACATATCTATGACGTCATCTAGGCGCCATTTTGTGATTTTCGGACCATGTTACATGATCGATCATAACTTCATATCTAAAGGTCATGTCTGTATCATTTTCGGCGGACATTAAGTTCAGGTCACGCTCTATCATACATTTTAATGCTAATTACCTAAGACATTATTACGCGCGCGTACGCGCGCGTCAAACTTTTAAAAGGCTCAAAACAACTTACCAATGGGAAATCTCGAAGTTTCAGACAATTTTAAGCGTTTCGCGCGTTCGCGTCCGTCCGCACATTTTCGCGCGTAGTGCGCGTAAGCAAACTGAAAATGCACATTTTTTGACAGATTTGGATTCCTGATACATTAAGTAACAATATCCATTGATTTCCGATCAATTTTGACCTATAACAAAGGAATGCGTTGGCGTCAAAGTTGAAATTTCGTGTGCGCGTCTTTGTGCAAATATAGCGAAAAACATGTCTTTGTTTATTTCGCCATAGCTCTTTAAAACGTCTGGTTACCCTATGTTTTTATTGCATATTACAAAAACATATGAATTGGAAATAACGTTTCAAGTATTAATATTTCCATAATTACATTATGACGTCATCATATCATCATCTGAAATCAAAAAAGTGGAATTAATTTTTTTGAGGTACTGTTTCTGACATTCATTTGCTCGTATCTCTGTTGTTTAAGCTCAATATTATCCCAAATTCAGATATGTTGTACTTTGAACATTTGCCTTTCAGGTCCATGTCATGGTTTTGAAATTTAATGACGTCATCATACTTTAAATTGTGATTAAAGGTAGAGATGCAAAATCGGACGAGTTTACGTGTTATGTCTATGGGAGGTGATCTTTTTTAAAACCATGCATTGACTTGACAACGTTTAAGCACCTTTATCTCAGCTGATTTTGCTTCATTTCCTCTGAAACTTTAGTATGTTGTAGCTGAGACAATAAGCTGCAGTAATCATGCATTTTATTTTTTGAAATCTCATCATCAGGTTGACAATTTTGCAGTTTAAAACTGAAAATGAGAATGGAATGTGGACAAAACGATTCCCAATTCAGCTTTCACATACATAAGTTTACGTTCCTCATATTTTCTCGCCGAGACGTATGGCCGAGTGGTTAAAGGCGACGTCTCAGAGACGTGAGGTTGCGGGTTCGAACCCCACAAGATCACGAAACAAAATACTTTGCTATTTTACTTTTTTTCTTCAATTTTGTATTACATATTCGTCCATGTAGAAATCACGTTCGTATATAAACGCACCTATACACACACACAGACACACAGACACACACCATATCCCTCTTTTTTGTGTTGGAGACCACATTGCTTCGACTGCTGCAAAATTTTGCAGGCTGACTTTGTCAAACCGATCATAGTATGTAATGACGACGACGGAGGTGTTGTACTTTGAACAATTGTCTTTCAAGACCATGTCATTGTTTTGTACTTTGATGACGTCATCACACTGAAAATTGTGATTAAAGGCAAGGTATCAAAACCAGCCGATTATTGGCTTTATGTCTACGGCGCGTATTTTTCCCAAGTTGCCAGAAATGGCATAGCGACATCAGTCGTTACAAGGCCGCATTTCCGTCTAGCAATGCAATACATGTTCACGCGGCCACGATTATTGAGTGGGCATTGACTTTTCCCCCCTGTAATATCTATACATTTCTTTTTTGCCTTACCATTTCCGGGGATGTCCCGTGGCCGAGTGGTTAGAGAAACGGTTTTGCATGGAAGCTCAATATAACTTCAAGGTGCCTATATCACATTCTTTTCTTTGTCGATAACAGATGACCGACACCTGATGACCCCAAGCGTATCACCTAACTCGTCAGCGTGACGAGTTTCATGTCTCGTTTCTTTTTATTCTTCTTTCTTTCTGGACAATTTTGTGTCATCAATATCTCAAGAATGACATTACGGAATAACATGACATTTTCAGGGAACATGTCTCATGACAAAATCTAGCCACAATAAGGTTTTCATGACAGTAACATATCTATGACGTCATCTAGGCGCCATTTTGTGATTTTCGGACCATGTTACATGATCGATCATAACTTCATATCTAAAGGTCATGTCTGTATCATTTTCGGCGGACATTAAGTTCAGGTCACGCTCTATCATACATTTTAATGCTAATTACCTAAGACATTATTACGCGCGCGTACGCGCGCGTCAAACTTTTAAAAGGCTCAAAACAACTTACCAATGGGAAATCTCGAAGTTTCAGACAATTTTAAGCGTTTCGCGCGTTCGCGTCCGTCCGCACATTTTCGCGCGTAGTGCGCGTAAGCAAACTGAAAATGCACATTTTTTGACAGATTTGGATTCCTGATACATTAAGTAACAATATCCATTGATTTCCGATCAATTTTGACCTATAACAAAGGAATGCGTTGGCGTCAAAGTTGAAATTTCGTGTGCGCGTCTTTGTGCAAATATAGCGAAAAACATGTCTTTGTTTATTTCGCCATAGCTCTTTAAAACGTCTGGTTACCCTATGTTTTTATTGCATATTACAAAAACATATGAATTGGAAATAACGTTTCAAGTATTAATATTTCCATAATTACATTATGACGTCATCATATCATCATCTGAAATCAAAAAAGTGGAATTAATTTTTTTGAGGTACTGTTTCTGACATTCATTTGCTCGTATCTCTGTTGTTTAAGCTCAATATTATCCCAAATTCAGATATGTTGTACTTTGAACAATTGCCTTTCAAGTCCAAGTCATGGTTTTGAAATTTGATGACGTCATCATACCTTAAATTGTGATTAAAGGTAAAGATGCAAAATCGGACAAGTTTACGTGTAATGTCTATGGGAGGTGATTTTTTTTAAACCATGCATTGACTTGACAACGTTTAAGCACATTTATCTCAGCTGATTTTGCTTCATTTCCTCTGAAACTTAAGTATGTTGTAGCTGAGACAATAAGCTTCAGTAATCATGCATTTTATTTTTTGAAATCTCATCATCAGGTTGACAATTTTGCAGTTTAAAACTGAAAATGAGAATGGAATGTGGACAAAACGATTCCCGATTCAGCTTTCACATACATAAGTTTACGTTCCTCATATTTTCTCGCCGAGACGTATGGCCGAGTGGTTAAAGGCGACGTCTCAGAGACGTGAAGTTGCGGGTTCGAACCCCACAAGATCACGAAACAAAATACTTAGCTATTTTACTTTTTTTTTCAATTTTGTATTACATATTCGTCCATGTAGAAATCACGTTCGTATATAAACGCACCTATACACACACACAGACACACAGACACACACCATATCCCTCTTTTTTGTGTTGGAGACCACATTGCTTCGACTGCTGCAAAATTTTGCAGGCTGACTTTGTCAAACCGATCATAGTATGTAATGACGACGACTGAGGTGTTGTACTTTGAACAATTGTCTTTCAAGACCATGTCATTGTTTTGTACTTTGATGACGTCATCACATTGAAAATTGTGATTAAAGGCAAGGTATCAAAACCAGCCGATTATAGGCTTTATGTCTACGGCGCGTATTTTTCCCAAGTTGCCAGAAATGGCATAGCGACATCAGTCGTTACAAGGCCGCATTTCCGTCTAGCAATGCAATACATGTTCACGCGGCCACGATTGTTGAGTGGGCATTGACTTTTCCCCCTGTAATATCTATACATTTCTTTTTTCCCTTACCATTTCCGGGGATGTCCCGTGGCCGAGTGGTTAGAGAAACGGTTTTGCATGCACGCTCAATATAACTTCAAGGTGCCTATATCACATTCTTTTCTTTGTCGATCACAGATGACCGACACCTGATGACCCCAAGCGTATCACCTAACTCGTCAGCGTGACGAGTTTCATATCTCGTTTTTTATTCTTCTTTCTTTCTGGACAATTTTGTGTCGTCAATATCTCAACAATGACATTACGGAATGACATGAAATTTTCAGTCAAGATGTCTCATAACAATATCTAGCCACAATAAGGTTTTCATGACAGTAACATATCTATGACGTCATCTAGGCGCCATTTTGTGATTTTCGGACCTTGTCACATGATCGATCATAACTTCATAACTAGATGTCATTTCTGCATCATTTTCGGTGGACATAAAGTTCAGGTCACGCTCTATCTTACTTTTTAACGCTAGTTACCCAGGTCTTCATTACGCGCGCCTACGCGCGCGTCAAAATTTTAAAAGGCTCAAAACGACTTCCCAATGGGAAATCTCGAAGTTTCAGACAATTTTAAGCGTTTCAAACATTTTCTCGCGTGCGTGTCCGTCCGCGCAATTTCACGCGCAGAGGGCGTAACCAACATGAAAATGCAATTTTTTTGACTGATTTGGATTCCTGATACTTTGAGTAACAATATCCACTGATTTCCGATCGATGTTGACCTATAACAAAGGAATGCACTGGCGTCAAAGTTGAAATTCCGCGCGCGCGTCTTTCTGCAAATATAGTGAAAAAACATGTCTTTGTTTATTTCGCCATAGCTCTTTAAATCGTCCGTTGACCCGATATTTCTATTGCATATTACAAAAGCATATGAATTGTAAATAACATTCCTAGTATCAATATTGCCAGGAAAACGCGATGAAGTGATCATATCGTCATTTTGAATAAAAAAAGTGGAATTGATTTTTTTGAGGTACTGTTTCTGACATTCATTTGCTCGTATCTCTGTTGTTTAAGCTCAATATTATCCCAAATTCACATATGTTGTCCTTTAAACATTTGCCTTTCAAGTCCATGTCATGGTTTTGAAATTTGATGACGTCATCATACTTTAAATTGTGATTAAAAGTAAAGATGCAAAATCGGACAAGTTTACGTGTTATGTCTATGGGAGGTGATTTTTTTTAAAAGCATGCATTGACTTAACAACGTTTAAGCACCTTTATCTCAGCTGATTTTGCTTCATTTCCTCTGAAACTTTAGTATGTTGTAGCTGAGACAATAAGCTGCAGTAATCATGCATTTTATTCTTTGAAATCTCCTCATCAGATTGACAATTTTGCAGTTTAAAACTGAAAATGAAAATGGAATGTGGACAAAACGATTCCTCATGTATCTTTCATATACATAAGTTTACGTTCCCCATATTTTCTCGTCGAGACGTATGGCCGAGTGGTTAAAGGCGCCGTCTCAGAGACGTGAGGTTGCGGGTTCGAACCCCACAAGATCACGAAACAATTTTTTTTTATTTTACTTTTTTTTCTTCAATTTGTATTATATATTCGTCCATGTAGAAATCACGTTCGTATATAAACGCACCTATACACACACACAGACACACACACACGCCATATCCCTCTTTTTTGTGTGTTGGAGACCACATTGCTTCGACTGCAGCAACATTTTGCAGGTTGACTTTGTCAAACCGATCATAGTATGTAATGACGACGACTGAGGTGTTGTACTTTGAACAATTGTCTTTCAAGACGATGTCATTGTTTTGTAATTTGATGACGTCATTACACTGAAAATTGTGATTAAAGGCAAGGTATCAAAACCAGCCGATTATAGGTTTTATGTCTGCGGGACGTATTTTTCCCAAGTTGCCAGAAATGGCATAGCGACCTCAGTCGTTACATGGCCGCTTTTCCGTCTAGCAATGCAATAGATGTTCACACGGCCACGTTAGTTGAGTGGGCATTGACTTTCCCCCTGTTATATCTATACATTGTTTTTTTTTTTTGTCTTACCATTTCCGTGGATGACCCGTGGCCGAGTGGTTACAGAAACGGTTTCGCATGCACGCTCAATATAACTTCAAGGTGCCTATATCACATTCTTTTCTTTGTCGATCACAGATGACTGTCATCTGATGACCACAAGCGTATCACCTAACTCGTCCTCAATGTGACGAGTTTTCATGTCTCGTTTCAATTTGATTTTCTTTAAGATGCTTGAAGTTGAATTTGGTCGATTCTGGGTTATGGTGTGTGTAGGGGGGCATGGTGCTTATTCATATCTATCTGTCACCTCATCATCCTGGTGATAATGCCTGCCAAACTTAACATGTATTTCCATGAAGGTAAAAATATGAAAATTTGGCCAAATTTGGTTCCCCCTCCCTCAACATTGTACACAGTAGGTAGGGGGAGACTACATCACTTGAAATTACAGTAACTATACTCATACCACCAACACATCTCTCCTTCTAGAGAGATTATTCTGTAAAGATTCCTTGATTTAGAGGACAGTGTCCATTTCTACGGAATGATGACACAAGCTGGTGATGATTCCTGCCAAGTTTTGTGAAAATCTAGCAATGTGTTTTCAAGAAGAAAATGAAAATTTGAAAATTGGGCCTAGATTTGTTCTCACCTCTCCTTTCAAGGCATATTCCCTGATCTGTCATTTTACACTAACTTGAAACTACAGCAACAAATTTACTTGCTCCTGACAGTAATTCAGCTTACACTAAATTTCAGGTTTGGGAGAATATTTGTAAGAATTCTTGATTTGAGGGTTTGTGTCCCCCCGGGGGGGAAATGAAGCCCCTGGGGGCTCCAAGCAAGACTAGTGTCCAATTGTACAAGTACGCATGTACTAGGTGTTTAAAAAAATCCCACTTTTGATGCTTAATAGCTCAAAAATTATATATCAGATAAAACTGTCATTAATATGAGTGATAGCTAAATGATGTACAATTTAGTTGGTGGTGATTTGAATATGAAAACAATACCATTTTCATGAAATCCACAATCAATTTCAAAGTTAGGTTCCAGATTTTGGTCAAATTTGAACCCTCTGCACAAAACCTGAACTTTACACAGGAACTAATGATGTGTACATGAGTGTGTACTTACAATGACACTGAACAATGGACCTAGATACCACCTGTTCAGAGCTCTGCTCCAAGGCACATGAAAGTTTTGTATTCATGTTGGCTTGCCCTGGGCACTGCTAGTCTGAATTCCTAGCAAAGGGTGAAATGCATGCACATGAAAAAAGTAAGTACATGTTTCCATGTGCTCGCATGCTACACCAGATTTCAGAATGAATAAAGACTAGCTGTGCCAGTGAAATTCCTCATGAATAAATAATGGGCATTCAAATCCTGGTCATTGTCCAGGACCATTGTCTGGGTGTCAACTTGAACTACACACTCCCATACACACCAATTGACTTCTGTGCAAAGTTAAAGTTTTGTACAGAGGGTTGAAAATATAGCAAAATCTCAAACCTCACTGAAAAATAAATATCTAATTTCATGAAATTGAATTATGCTGTCATTTTTAAATTGCCTCCAACAAAATTGTACACTATTCAGCTATTGCTCATATCAGTCAGTGTTATGTGATGTATAGTTTTTGAACTATTCAGGATCAAAAGTGGGAAATGTTTTTTGTAACACCTAGTATACATGTACATTATTCTATTAATCTTGCAAGGATAGCTGCCAAGTATGATGAAAAATAATTTGACAATGCATTTTCAAGAGGAAGATGGAAATGTAAAATCTGCGCCCCCATATGATATCCCCTGAGGACCCCAAGTCTGAAATTGTAGTCATCAATGTACTTTTAATATATTCATAGTACATCCTACACAGTGTAGCTCTATCACTTTCAGTTCTACTTCTATAGAAGACTTTTAAAAATTCTGAAAGATTCCTTAATCCCCCCCCCCCCCACTTAATTGACCGTACATGCCAAAATATTGAAATCCTTCATAAAATCCATACAAATTCCCAGCGCAGCACCAAAATGTAATAATCTGTTCCTTGTGTCATTCTTAACATTTACTGTAAGTTTCATCAAAATCGGTTCACAACTTTTTGAGTTATTAGCCGGGTTCACACGTACAAAATAGCGGGATGACGATCGCGATGCACATCCCGAGTTTTTTTGCGAGCGTCCACACGTACCAAATTAGCGGGATAGCGATCGCTAATTTGGCGAGCGTCCACACGTACCGAATTATCCCGCTAATTGCCGATAGAGATAACAGCAAAGCCTGCAAACTGGGTCACACAGCGCCCTTCTCTATCACTGCCTGCGCGCACTTTCCTTTGTCCATTGTCTTTTATGCGTCAGTGGTGTGGTTCGCGCGCTGTTGTTGTTGTGCTCCACAGAGGTGAAGGACCTCTTCGCAGAGGCCTCGCTGCTGTGATGTGCGCATTGCATGATGGGATATAAAAACTCGAGATTCTAATCCCGACTGTTCACACGTACCAGCGCGGGGCCAATTATCCCACTAATTGACAAACCAGCGCAAGATTTCTTGGGGTTAGCATCGCGATGCTTATCCCGCTAATTTTCGGGTTTTTTCTGTCCACACGTGCAAAAAACTCAGGATGACGATCGCGATGCAAATCTCGAGATTTGTATCACGCTAATTAGTGTACTTGTGAACCCGGCTTTTTTGCACACAGACTAAAAAACAAACCTTGTTGAAAACATAGCATCCTTCCTTGGCGTGAGTACAAATATGTAACTTGTCCAAATGCAAACATAAAAGTAGTTTCTTGTCCTCATGTGCATCTAATTTTGGCAATTTTTACTATTTTTTTACTTTTAAAAATGCTGATGAAAATATCAAAAATTTCTGTTTTTCAACTGTACATCCTCGTACACACCTTTTTTAAGTTGCCACATCGATTCTTGAGACTCTAGAGACTCAGATGCAAATATAGGTTGTGAAAGGTCTAGGGATAGTTTATGCATGATTACAAATCATGACTGGTATACAAGGTGATGCAAAACTACGCAGGAGCCTTGTGCTGTGCAGCAACTTCACAGCAAAGAGACAAAAATAGTAAAATATCAAATACTAAGGACCTCTCATATCACCTCTCTCCAAAAATCCAAACACATTTTGCTTTTTACTGGGTCTCATATATTCTACTACATCTAAGCTTTCAATAAAAATCAAGTGTATAAATAGGATTGGTAAAATTGCAAGCTAAAGTGAGAGTGACCTTTGATAAATAAGTTCTCATACATGTTGGCTTGACTATTCCTTTCTGTGAACGCACAAAGTGAAGCAGTAAGCTGCAGCAACAAGAGAATTACTCCTCATGAAGTACCTAGACATTAAAAGACACTGACAGGCTTCCCTGTATGTCTGTTGGACAAAATAATCATGAAAGTTTCTTTTTTTTTTCTTTCTTTCTTTCTTCTTCATTGGCAGCACTATTCCTTATTCTTTACATTAATCACAATATAAAACTGCAAAACATTCCCTTTAGAAGCACGTTGGCACAATTGAAAGCTTGCTGATTTTCAGGGCTCTACTTCCCTAAGAAATGTACCGGTACTAATCTGCACTTCTAGAGTTCTAGCAATATCAAACTATATTCCTTGTGAGCACACCAGTTGCCAAGCATTACATCATACTGCATAAACTTGCCTGAAAATTCTGTCTTCTGCAGGACAATTTTTGGTTCACAAAATGGATGACAGCAAAAAGCATTTTCTACTTCCAGCTGTGATAGTACTGATGATGTACCTCAGCATCAGTCAGGCTTTGGAAGTCTACCAGTTCTACGAAGGGAGAGATGTGTCGCTGGAGTTCAATCAACCTCTGTCCATTGGCTCCACCTTTGAATATGAGATTTACTCAATTGACGCCTCATGCTACTTCTGTAAGAATGGAGCCATGGTTCCCGGCTGCCTCACACCTCAGCAATTCAGACGTTTCTCCATTCACAGCGAAAGATCACCAACTTACTTGAGAGTGACTCTCAGCATAGACACTATAAATTCTGAGGACAGTCAATTCTACCTATTTGCTCTGAGGGAAGACAATAATGGTACAAGCACCCAAACCCCTCAAGATGTCCACCTTGAAGTTCTGCGTCCACCAAGTCCAGCAGCATGTACTGTGAAACTATCCGAGTATTCGCCTGCATGGAATGAGGTAAATTGCATGTCTACGCTTGCCAGTGACGGTGAAGGATCTCTCTACTGCTTTCAAGATTCAGAGAAGGCTCCCTACAAAGAATCACTTGTGCGACATAATGATTATGTGACTAGGGTGTTCTGGATGAATGTCAGTCTTCCCATCAATTGCTGTTCATACGAAGCATCATTTCCACTGACATCTGCATTTTGTTCTCAGTTTGTATATCCCATTCCAACACACTCCACTGTGTCAGAAAATTCTAAAAACCCTTCCAGCAGCCAAACAGCTCTAATTACTGCTGTGCCAAACACACATGCACAAATTACTTCATCAGAAAAACTCAGCACTAAAAGCAAAAGCACAGAGGTGACGACACAAACGACTTCAAAGTCTACGCATAGTGCAATTGCACTGGTGATATTACTCCCTCTATTTCTGGTAGCCTTGTTCTTGTGGTGGTATATATATAAAAAAAAAAAGAATTACAGTCAACCTCGTATAAGTCTACATAATCGGGACTGATCAAAACACTTCGACTTTGTACGCAAAAGTCAACTTAAGCGGAAGTCGACATTTTGTTGACTTATAAATGAAAAGTAATTTCCCCTGTACACAGGAAGATTTGAATGGTGATGCAGATTGCTATCCAAATCTCACTCCTTTTTGCCGTTGAAACATGCCTCCTACAACATTAGCAACGATAATGTTTCAGTTCATGTATAAATCTCACATGGAGGAGTACCGACAACGTACAATTGCCAAATCTCTCAGAAAAATTTTGAGAGAGTCTTTCAGCAACGAATTTCCGTTGATTTTCTAGGGATGCGTTTAAATGCAGTTTCTAGTTTGGTTTTAAAAAATGCACGTTTTTTTTTTCTGCAACGCTCTCGCATTTAAATACAGCGCCGTGTGTGATTTGATGGACCTGCATTTGATTTTTAGATTCGTACTTAAACAGAAATGAGTTTCAGTTTCATGCAATTTTCTACTTAAATCGTTATGATTACCAAATGAAAGTATTTTTTTTTCAGTAACACACTTGCCTTTAAATGCAAAATTGCGTGTGATTTGATACACCAGAGTTTGATTTTTTTTAGTTGCATTTCAACGCAAAATTTCTAGAAATGGGGCCAGGTTTCTAACCCACTTTGGAATAATATATGTTAGAATATTCAGATTAACGATAAGGCCTAGTTCATGTTCCGATAACGAATATCTACTATAGGACTTATAGCTGTTTAAAATTTGTGTGTTTTGAGAATAGGCATACCTAATCTTCAGAATAAAGATCGAACCTCATTGTGTTTCAGATGAACAAAATCATACGTAACAAACACATCCCTGCAAGCTGCGTGAACAAGATGAGTGTGCAGAGAGAAGGTTTGATTGAAGCATATCTGACAAAACTGTTATACATTGCTGACTGTCATCATACAAAATACGTTTTTGACTTTATCTCTTTATAAGGCAAGTGTACATCCCTCGGTAAAATGCATGCAATTTTAAACACTACACAAAGCGCGAAAAAAACTGTTCAAAACCAATTTCCCGCTGCACTCTCATTGGACCATGCTCACAGCTTTAGCTCCATGTTTGCACCCAAGTTGCATCACGCTGATATTCCTGCACCAAACAATACACAAAGACACGAGCACTCATACAGAGAGAGGAAGAAATGGGGAGAAAGTGAACTACCTTGGGTACTAGTACTCAAGTGTAAATGAGTGTATGCCTATTATATTCAGGCATACAAGACAATGGATCCATGGCGCGAACGATACCGCGCTGTACACTATTGAATTACCTAGTGGTAATGCTGCAAATCAGAGTGGGAAAACAATTCTGTTTCAGAGTATGGCGATAAGAATCTGAGTGAAAAATTATGTTGACTTTAATAGGTGAGGGAATTAACACGTATTCAAGCTCAGTTGGCACTGAAAATCATGTCGACTTGTAAATGCAAGTTGTCAACTCAGATGAAGAAATTTTAATGGAATAACAAAGGGAAAAATCAGGACTTCTCTACCATGTCAACTTCGGCAAGTAATCGACTTGTGCGATGTCGACTTAAGCAAGGTTTACTGTATTGATTCATGGTTTAATGGCGAAATCTATAACCTACCCAACACATGACAAATATCTCGTGAATACACTGACAGTGCCTTCATTAAAGACCATGTCTCAGAATGATAACTTTTTATTCATAGTGCCACTGGCTTGTACATTTGCATGACTAACATAGTTATGATTGAACTAATCTTTTTGTTTGTATCTTTATGTTTTGTCTCAGGACCTTCATGAAAAACAGCTCATGGTGATCAAGCCATTGTGAATAGATATGTTTCAATAAAGTAAAAATAAAATGAGAGGACATTTTGACTTTAACCTGTTGAGGATGGACTGATTTTGCTTTATTAACACGTATTTCCCATAGATACTTGCCCGAGTATACTCAGGACTCGTCCTCAACGGGTTAATACTGGAGGACATCAGTGGCTTTATATAATATTTGTGTTTATGTTTGCTGATTGCAGAATGACTTGGTAATACTAGTATTACATCTACTGGAGTACTCCATTTCCAATTAATTTGTTCTACAATCACTATGGAAAACTGCCTTAGCTTTCTAGTTGTGACCACTACATTTGAGTAAAATGATGATATTTTTCAATTGTGACCTCTGAACTCTGACCTCTCTAGAACTGAAGAATTACATTCCAATTCAATACTGTCCTTCTTGCCAAATTATACACCATTAGACATTACCATCTGAAGCTATGGTTGTAATACTATATTCCATTGATGTAAAGTTAAGTGATATTTGAACATTTGAACTGTCACACTATTGTTCAATCAATCAATCAATCAATCAATCATAGTTTATTTCCAATCAACGAAAATCAAAAACATAGTACAATGTATACATGTCATTAACTGATATTGTTCAAACGCTTGCAAAAGATTCATGTAAAATACGAGACAAATTATAGAACAACATATATGTACAATAATAAAGAGGAACACTGTACAAATACTACGTGGGCGAGCGGAAAATAAATTCGATCATGGAAAATAGTGATCCACTAAAAAGCAAAGCTTGTCGGACGTGGATCGCTAGATAAATAATGAGTGAATGATATACTATTCTATAACAATATACATGTAGTTATTTTGAGATACACAGGTCGGGAAAAAAATATAGAATACCAATGCTATAGTGCCCGGACACTGTTCATTGAACCACATGTACCGGGAAAATAAGACAAGGACAATACATTCGTACACACATTCAATTACCCACACGCATATACACTGTTGGACGCGAGACAGTACCGAGAGGAGAGGAGACGGTAACAATACAAGTCTACGAAGAACAATAGACAGGAAAGGAAAAGGAGAGAAGAAAGAAGAGAGGTCTGCACACAGAACACGCCAAGTGCTGCGACATCAGGACAGGTGAAAGCTCAAGCATAAATTATAGCAATTTAAATTATCTAAGATTATAAATAGAAAGTAAATGTTTTCTGAGTTTATATTTAAATGTGACAAATTTGGGGGAATCTTTTAAACTATTATCTAAATTATTCCAAAGTCTGGGTCCGGTATAAAGAAATGTATTTTGGGCATGTGCGGTTCTCATTAACGGAAGATGGAATTCGTCGGATCGTCGCGTGGGATAGTTATGAACATGACTGTTTCGATGAAATAAATCGTGGAATATTTTAGGTAAAAAGGTACTGTTGTAATTAAACATAAACTGACCAAGTTGAAACACATACAAATCATTTACTTTTAATATTTTATGGTCAGAAAACAAAGCATCTGTATGTTCTCGGGTATGTAAATTAAAAACAATTCTAAGAGCTTTCTTTTGCAATAAAAGAAGTTTATCAAGTAACATCTGATATGTATTACCCCAAGCAAGAATCCCGTAGTTTAAATAAGGGAGTATCAAACTAGAATAAAGAGTTAATAATGCAGATGAAGGAAGATAATATTTTAATCTATTCATTACGCCAATGTTACGTGAAATAATTTTACATATGTTATCAATATGATTCCTCCATGAAAGCTTGTTATCAACGCAAACACCAAGAAATTTAAAAGAAGAAACTTCTTCTAAGGGAGTAGTATCAAATGTTATATTGCCTGGGAGGCTATCTAAAGAATTACTAAAAAGCATAACTTTTGTTTTTTGAATATTTAATGACAATTTGTTTGCGTATATCCATTGTATGACCTTTATCAATTCTTCACTGACTGTTCTTATTAAGATATTTGGGTCAGGGTGGGAAAAAAAAAAGATTAGAGTCATCCGCGAATAATATGAATGATAGTTTCTCCGAGGATCTATGAAAATCATTAATATAAATAATGAATAACAATGGGCCTAATAAACTCCCTTGTGGAACACCACATGCAATTGTTTTACTTTGAGAGTCAAAGCCGTTGACATGTACAAATTGGGATCTTTCTGATAGGTAACTCGTGAACCACTCCAAGGCCTTTCCACGTATTCCATAATGAGACAGTTTGGCGAGAAGTATTCCGTGGTTAATCGTGTCAAAGGCCTTGGAGAAGTCCAAGAAGATACCTATTGTGTGTGAAAGTGTGTCGAGTGCGTGTGTGACTTTGTCGATTAGGGCAAGTAGTGCGTGTGTTGTGCTGTGATTTTCCCTGAATCCAAATTGAAAGTTTGAAAATATGTCGCAGGTTTTAAGAAAACGTACTGTCCTGGTGTAGACTATTCTTTCAAGAATCTTAGAAATAGAGGATAATAAAGATATGGGTCTATAGTTATTGACATCATCCTTCTCCCCTTTCTTATAAATAGGAATTACTTTCGCAATTTTCATGCTATTTGGCACATGGCCAGTTGCAAGCGATGAGTTGATAATATGTACTAAGGGATCCACTATTTGAGGAATTATGTTTTTTATCAAATAGTTGTCAATTCCGTCGTGGCCAGGACTTTTACCTTCTTTCAAATTGGCAACAATCTTTATTATTTCTTCTTTATATGTTGGGTCAAAAAATATAGTTTTAGAGTTAGGTGTATCTAAAAAATCACTAAAAGATTTACTAGAAATAGGAATATTTTGAGAAAGATTTTTTCCAATTGAAGAAAAGAAGTCATTAAAAATTTCAGCCATGCCAGCGGGAGTGTTGCTGGAGGCATTGCCCCACCGAACTTCAGAAATATTAGATGAATTGTTAGGTGTATTCATAGCATTCTTTAATGTTTTCCATGTGTTTTTAATGTCATTTTTATATTTGCTTATCTGATTAACATAAAAAAATTTCTTCTGCGTACGCAATAATTTGGTGAGTGTGTTTTTGTATGAAACATATTTTTTCTTATTTTTTTCAGTGGGATTACATCTATATTTATAAAACAAATTATTTTTCCTATTTATAGATCGTAATATAGAATGGGTTATCCACGGGAGTCTTGGAATTTGCTTATATCTATTTTTTATGTTACGCAGGGGAATATGGTTATCGATTTCGGAGGTAAGAGTAGATATGAAATAATCATAAGACAAATTGACATCGGTAGTGTTGTATACAGAAGACCAATCGAGTTCTTTTAAACTGTTTTGGAGACTTGTAAGATTATCTGCAGTAATCTTACGACGCTTATGATAATTATTTTGTTTATTCAGTTTAATTGGAACCTGAGCAAATATAGGAAAATGGTCAGTGATGTCTGAGAGGACGATACCAGACTCAGGAAGTGGAAGAACATTACAAAAAATGTTGTCTATGAGGGTAGCCGATTGGCTGGTGACACGGGTACACTGTAAAAACATCGGTGTCAGATTTAACACCACGGGTGTTAAATCTAACACCGATCAAACTTCAATAAAGGACCACACCCACAGGTGTTAAAAATGCACTGTTATGGTGTTGAAAAGTGTTCACCTGACACTTCGTGGTGTTAATTTGACACTGTACCTGGTGTTATTTTGACACTGTACTGGTGTTAATTCAAAAATGCCACCACATGGTGTTGATTTGATATTTGTTGGTGTTAATATCAATGGTTTAACACCCGTCCAGCTTCAATAAGAGACCACACCAGCTGGTGTTACTTTGGTGTAAATTTATTTTCACATTTTTTCAAAAATCTAGTATTTTAATGTAAAATTCTTGATCGTCTTGCTTAAATTAAAAATCAACAAGAAGTGCAGTTACTAAGAAACTCTTCAAAAAACAGTTTAAAATTTGGAAATGACACCCGGAGGTGTTAATTTAACACCATAAATGAGCACCGAAAATTTAACACCAGCTCGGTGTTCACTATTTAACACCGGACTTTTTGCAGTGTAGGCTTGGAAATTAATGGTAAAAACGAAGCAGACATTAATGTTTCTATAAATTCTTTTGAACTGTTTTGGGAGTTACATTTCATGAGATCGATATTAAAATCGCCCATCAGAAATGTATCTTTAATAGATATCATGGGATTTTGTACTAAATCCTGCAAAACTGTCAAAAAATCATTCAAATTCGACCGAGGGGGTCTGTAAATTACACCAATCATAATGTTTTTTCCATGTGGATTTATCAATTCAATAAAAAGGGATTCGAGTACATCGCTCATAACACTAATCTCCTCATGTATAATATATTTAAATTTTTTCGAGATGTACAAACCAACTCCTCCACCAACTCTCTCATTTCTATTTCTAAATACAAATTCGAATCCGGGTAAAGAAAATAAATGACTGATATTAGAGTTCAACCATGTTTCTGTTAGCCCTATGATGGAGCAAGATTTATGATCTGGGTTTTCTAAGAGTAAGCGCAACTTATCAAAATTTTTATTGATACTGCGTATGTTAAAGTGAGCTAACAAAAATGTTTCATCAACTGTATTCGTGATCCGATTTTTATACTGATTTTCAGTCAAATAAACACACGATGGACTCTGGACTGGATCATTTGAGTCAAAGTTATATTCAAATTCTTGTGCTGAGGTATTGTATTTATCGGATATGTAATCTTCATATAAACTGGAGATCATATTTGCATGATCAGATTCAGAGTGCCTTACTGTGTTATAGAATTCATCATTATTCAAGGAATTAAAAGCAAAATTTATTGTGTCAGCCATGGGTTAGAATATAAAACATTCGGGAATTAATAACTGGCCTCCCGCCTGGTCCTAACTCAGCAGCTACGTGGGGGTATGCAGACCTAAAAGAAGAAAGGAAACCGAAATGCGTACAGAGAAACATGAAACACAGACAAAACAAGGAAACGAACATGAACACAGATGACACAGAATCAACATCGTTGCGGATGGTACACAAGGCCATGGGCTCGTATACAATACCTAACATAAACTTATTTAACAAACAAAGACGTGTGCTACACGTACTAGGCAGCGTCCACGAGCATATTAAACTTCTCGACCACTTAATGACAAAATAAGGAACCAGTTATTGTTGTGGGTTTTTTTGGTAGTCGGATCGCCTATCCAAAATAACTAATTCTTATACCATTGGGATTTATAATCAGTACGAACAATTATATCAAAGTAATGCAAAAACACATACACACAAAAATGCAATTCCATTGTTATTGTTAAAATTTTCATCAAACTGATATGCAAATACAAACAAAATTGCCCAAAATACGAGTACACAATGTGTAAATACATAAAATAATAGATAGCCCAATCTGTCTCACTGAGTGAGTACCCTAGATAAAAGAGCGAGGGAGGGAGGGAGAGAGAGAGGGAGAGAGAGAAAGAAAAAAGTGAGTGAGAGGGGGAATGAAAAGAGAATCTAGACAACAAATCTTGACGAACTGAACAAAACGGCTATGCAATTAACTTATAACATTCGTGGGTATACATGTGTCTACAGGTGTGTGTGTGCATAAGAAGGGAAAAGCAAAGCCGAGAATAGATGAAAAAATAAAGGCGTGTTGTCACCTGGGAAAAATGTTTGCACAATTATTACGTCATTACACTCTTGCATAAAAATAACGTTCTGACAACAGAACGCCTCCCAATCTCCAGTTATTTTAAATATGTTATGGCTTTGAATTTTAAATAACTAATACATTAAGACAACCAACGGCAGTCAAGGGGCCAACATCACCTGATATGATACAATAAATTGCCATAACTATCCATGAGTATAAACAGCACCTATAAACAAGCCCAAGTAGTACAGCAACGAAGGTTGCTGGGCGACGGTGTCCCAAAACAGGTGATCCGTGTCCCTTCCCCCCCCCCCCCCCTCCAGCTACCGCA
The DNA here is from genome assembly GCF_040938485.1 of Diadema antillarum. Classification (NCBI taxonomy): domain Eukaryota; kingdom Metazoa; phylum Echinodermata; class Echinoidea; order Diadematoida; family Diadematidae; genus Diadema; species Diadema antillarum. The sequence goes on from NW_027271204.1 coordinate 3,109,536, forward strand.
AAGTTCATAATAACAACATTCCAGAATCATAACAAATTTTGTCAAACATTACTTCTTTAGAGTTAAACGGATGAATATTTTCCGGCGGTGTACAAGACTAGTAACAAACACAACATAAGACAAATTACTGAGACAGCTTCGTGTAGCACAGCTTTAAATCAATCTTATCGTATTACATTATACTAACAAACATTTTATCTTTGTTAAGTATAATTATATACAAAAATGATTATATGAGTTAACTTTCCCCGGAACTTTAACCAAAACAAAACATAAAATGATAATTCTGATTACCGAGAAACTATTACAAATACAAACATGTATTTAATCCTGGTTGGTACTGGAAAAGGGGGGCTCGTACAACAAATACATATATATCTTAATTTGTGATCAACTTTATCCATTACACAAACAAACAAATGGGGTTTATGTAGATCGTTTTCCTATTCCCTTTCTTCCTTATCATCTGATTATTTTTTTGTCAATACTGGGTTTGATCTGAAGGTTATACATGAGAATCAGCATTCCACACAAAAAATAAAGAACTTGATGTCAACATGGACATACATTGTGGAATAGATATTATGAATAAATGCGTACTGTATGTATTACTTTGTCTTGACTAGAAAATGGAAATGAAAAGGGAAAAAGAAAAAAAACTTCATATTATGCGTATTATTATTGTTTAGAGTGTTTTGCCTACCTATTCTTGTCCCTCCTACTAATCCATTACTATGCATTCTCACATGACACTAAGACTGTAAAAGGACATATTTAGCTATCAAAAAGGACATATATGTATTTTACTAGCTTAAATTTCTCTAAACTTTGACCCATTTGCTCAGTCTCATTATTTCATCTATCTACTGCTTACTCTTATTATATTTTTATATCTTTCCCCTGCCATTGCAAATTCCTTGCCAAAGGTTATGTTGGAATATGCCATTTTTCATTAAAGTGCCTTGATATTTGACATTACCTTGAACCTTGACCATACAAATTTATGACAGTAATGTCAATCTTGTGGAAACACCACTGCAGTATTCTAACAGTTGAAGACATAAATGTCGTTTGTTTGTTTTGTATTCAGAAATTTAACAATTTATCTTCTGTGCCATAAACATGTATAGTACTTTTTGGGGGGTTTAAACTTAAAAAACTTTAAATATTGGGGGGAATAAAAGTTAGCATATCTGCTATGTCCCGGATTATAAATAACTATTTTTTATACTTCTTTCATTCCTATCAGGACTACAAAATGTATGTGGTGCACTGCCCATTAGACGTCTCAAATCTGTATGTTTTAAAACTTTATACGAGAATGCCAATAAATGTCTCGATGCATGAGAATAGGTTCCACTTCTATGTCTAAACAATATAGGAATGCAAGTAACACTGCTCATGATTGTCTTGCAGATATAAGACAATACTTTTCAGTTGGATTAAAATCTAAATAGGGTACCACAAATATATGTCTCTATCAGCTGCTAGCCCTTGTCTGTTCTAAAATGACTTTGAGGCAGCACCCAGGTTTCACTTTCCTATAACATGCGAGGTGCACCCCTCTCAAAAAAACAGTCTAGAAAGATGAGAATTATATTGCGAAAGTCTTTCACTGAGGCAATCATGACAGGAGAAGGAAAAATGTAATGGTATCTGGAAGTGATATATTGTTTTAATACAATCAAAATTCACTCTGGAAGTAGTAGAAATTTGACATGATCTCCAGAATTTATGTACATATGTGACTCAGTGAGAGGAATGACTTCAGACTTTTTGTACCGTATATTAGCCAGTCACAAAACAATAATTATAATAAAATAAAAGCATAGTAACCAAGGGTTGTCTTGCATTTCAATATGTAGGAAAATGTTTGAATAACTTTCTGATCCTTTAAATTGCATCTAGACATATGTGATCATTTTGCTAGTCTTTCAACTTAGGTTGGTTTCTAGGAATTTATCTTCCTGCTTGATATTGCTGCATTTGCCGTGTTTGTCATTTGTGTTCTTAGATAGTGTACATACTTGCAGCCAGTAGAACCATCATTTCTTTTATGTCTAGACTGTAGCTGCTCAATTTTGTTTTTTGATTTTGTTCTAATTGAAAAAATACAATAAACAAACAAGGATTGACTTGCCATAACCTCATGAGGTAAAATATTTACCTTCAATTTATGATGCTAAAATTTACATGTACATATATTTTATAATTTCAATAACTTATTTTTTGTATATGGAGGTAATCAATATCTATCATGAAGATGTGTTCATCAAATCATTTTGAAGATTTATATGTAGTTTGAGTAATATTAGAATTCCTGTTTTGTAACATTTGTCTAGTACTCGCATTCTTTCTTCTCTCTATACTCAGATGCTGCACAACTCTGTCTTTTGCTACACAAATTAATTTGTGATTGTAGTCTCTGCACAACTGTAGAGTTTAATTAGGCAATTATTGCAATAAACAATCATGATGCAGCCAAGCAAATAACATGATGATTGTTCTTATTGAAAAAGACAAAACAAATGAACAAGGACTGTCTTCCCTTTAACCACATGAAGTAAAGTGTTTACATTCAATTTATGATGGTAAAAATTGCATGTACATATTTATGTTTTATCATTCAAGTTACATAGTCAGTTTTTTACATGAAACTAATTGATACCTTTGATGACGATGCTTTTGTCAAGTTTTGTCTCAGATTCATAAGTAGTTTGAGTTACATTTGAATTCCTGTCTTGTAACATTAGTTTTGTACTCACATTCTTTCCATTAATATACTCAGATGCTGCTCTAGCTGTACTCTGTCTTTTGCTACAAAAATTAATTTGTGATTGTAGTCTGCACAACTGTAGAGTTAAGGCAATTATTGAAATAAACAACCATGATGCATAAAAACAAAAAATGACATGATGACAGTGATTGTTATATTGATGTTGTCAAAGATGAATAGTTACTACGTGGTACTGATGATACTGCTGGCAGTGAGGTAATGTTCAAGTAAAGCTTTGTGTTGTAGGAGAATAAAATTAACAAAAGAAAAACCAATACAAACAAACCAGTCTCATTCCCTCACAAATACACATATCTGCATCACAAGATTACATACACTGTACAATGTACCTTGTCATCAAGGTAGCAATCACTGTGATGTTGAAGGATTTTTCTTTAGTACGATTAATCATATAGCAAGTGAATTAGGAAGTGAAGGAGTTTGCATAATGATGACGGTATCCATCAAACCTATAATATGTGATGATGAAAGTCTTGTGAGAGAACTATAAAGAACACAATTTATTTTGCAGTGTCATGAATCTCACATACTGCAGCTGTTTGAGGTAAGAACAGACATATACTGTACATGTGTGTTGCTCCAGTATATAGTAGAGTGACAAAATCAACAGTTTCTCCTTTAATTTTCATCCCTTTTTAAATGCATGAGACCCAGTTTCCAAGGAGGATGTCATGATGACAGCAATGATGATAGTGATCAAGGTGATTAGGATTTATGATGATGACAGTTATGACAGATATGATGATGGTTGATGTGATTGTCTCGGAAAGTTTTGAAAATTTGGCATCTTGCTATAAAGTGGGACATCCATTCTAATTTGTCGCATATGCTGTTATCACTGCAACGCATAGTTCAACAATAACAAAAAATTAAGTTTGCACATCTACGCACCATAGCAGTCACATGTGCCAAATTTCAAGCTAAATGCTTGAAGGCAGAGGGGATAAGATGAATCCACAATATTTTTGTATACTTTTTAGTGCTCAATTTCAAGTAAATTTCAACGGAATCCACCTAGATTACACACAATGGCAAAACCATCTCACCCTCTATAGTTTTGCAATTCATAACTTTTAAAGTGTCCATTTTTTTTTCCGAATGTTTCACTCATCTACTTCTCTGATTTTTTTTTTTGGGGGGGGAGGGGGAGGTGGGGTTTCATAGACAGAAAAAGAATCAACACTGAAAAAATGTTCAAATAGAGGCATGCGCACGCACACGCAAAGAACTTTTAATCAGGAAAGGATGATTCATTCACCAAATTCAGTTCATTTACTACAAGTATGTCAAAAGCATACCTGGTCCTGGGGAGAAAGAGCTGGACTTTGTGGACCCTTTGAACTTGCCAACTCCATGCAAAGAGAATGTATGTAGTGCATGGTTTTGCTCATTTAGCACCATGTGAAGATATGACTTGCCTCAACTTGGGACATCAAATATGTCAAATACAACATTTTGCTCATAAACTGGCCTTGGACTAAACTTGGATATATCACAACTAAGTATGCACTCTGGTTTTATGATTTTTTGCTGGGTCTCTTTAATTAAAGTAGCCTATTGCCCATAAACAAAATGAGAAGTGAATTTGTCTTTTCTGTTTATTTTCAATCCTAACAAAAATACACTCACCAATTCAAAATGATATATTTAGGGAAGAACACTGTAAGATATCTACAGTACCACCAATTTTACTTTTCTACTTCAGTGTACATAAATCGGGTGTATTTTAAGGAGTGTTATTGCAAGGTACACTAGAAGTGATTTCTAATGATCAATTTTCCATACGGTACAAATTGTTTAAATCTAAAAGTGTGACTGTTTCTTCATTAGAATGCAGAGAGAGAGAGAGATGGTAGAAACAGTGAGTGCATAAAAGGCATTACTCCTCATGGGGTACGTGGACAAAGCAATGAAAGCCTTACTCCCCTATGCATGTTTTGGACACAATAATTAATAAAAAGAGGAAACTCCTTCTGACAAGTACTATTAAGTATCTATAAATAGTTGTATTGTATTAAACACAAGCTATAAAGTCATTACAAAGAACAATTTTCTTCCATTGTTACTACTCAGTCAATAATAATCACAAGATACAATGTAAAATGACAAAATAGTTACTTTTATTGATGTACATGTAATTTTAGGCTTGCTGAATTGCTATTTTCTGACTGTAAAGATTTTAAACAAAACATAGCTGAACATAGTAATGCAGCAACAAGCAGCTACAATGATCCTTCATATACTACTATTGAGTCAAGGAAATAATTAAACCTGATGCAAACAAACGCATGTGCACACACACACACACACACATTCAGTGTACATTACCAGGTAGATTACATCACTGTATGCACAAACAAACAAACAAAACATGCAGTACAGTTCAACACCGATATTGTTCATCAAGAAGGTGAGACGAAACATCCTGCCACCTCCCTGGCTCATCACATTGGGTGACAGAGATGTACTGTGGACTGCAGTTACAATGTAGGCTACTTTGCAATAATGTGCATGCTCCCTGACACGATGTGACTGCGAGTGTGAGCGTGGAATGTGTGGGAATCCTTTGCAGGCAAGCAAGAAAGGGGGCAGTAGAAGAAAGGGAAGATAGTTGGGAAAATAATTTTAACCCTAAAGAAATTGAAGATTCCGTAAAAAATGGCATATTTGTTCCTTAGAATGTACAGTAATATTATTCTAATTTTCACAGCTTTTTAAATTTTGCAAAATAGATTATATGTTTATTTTTGTTTATTCAAATTGTGTTAATTCAAAAGCCTATTAAAACTTTACCAAGAGACTTGTGTGTCACAGAGGTAATTCCGACATACTTTTGTTGACCTCTGACCTCTTTAAAATTACGTAATGATATATTCTATATTTAAGCAATCAAAATGATAAAGCACAAAAATATTTCTAAAAAATATATATTAAGCGGACGGACTTAATAAGACGGGCGATTTCGGGCGGTTTAGTTACTAATGGGTTAAAGCAAGAAGGGAGAGTCAGTTGGGAAGAAAAAGGAAATTCAATAAAAGGGGAAAGCTGGTTGAAACCAAACAGTGTAAAGGGTGGAGTTACACTAAGGGCGTTAAGGAAAGTAGATTTGGAGGGAAAAATCAGTTGGATCTAAACATCTGTCAGATGCAGACGTTTGTTCGTTATAGCAAAAGATCGCCAGCTTACTTGTATGACAGTAACTCTCAGTATAGACATTATCGGTTCCAAAGGCAATAAATTCTACTTATTCTCTGAGGGAAGAATATACTGTATATGGATTTCCTTTCTTAAATTAAAAAGTTGACACAAACTCTGCCCCCTATCATATCCACACGCACACACACACACACACACACACACACACAGACAGATATATATATATATATATATATATATATATATATACATATATACATATATATATATATATATATATATATGTGTGTGTGTGTGTGTGTATGTGTGTATATGTATGTATAGATAGATAGATATATGAAACGTATAGCTAATGCATATCTAAGTGTAAATTAAAGCAAAACATACACCTCCATAACCTTATAATTTCTCATGTGCATTCATGCTTGGATTATTTCATGCCACTGATATACAAAGTAAAAGAAAGCGATGATTATCAAAAACAACAACAGCAAAATCACCCCGAACTATCAATAGGCTAATCACTGTAGCTCGCTTTTTGATGCGACCTCTTATGATAAACATATAGGTATATGTACGTATGTATATATAACTTTGGGTAATACAGAATTCACCTTACACTCTTATTATTTCTATTGTTTACATTTTCAACACTAACAACTTTCAATTATCATATTCAGTTAGAATCATGCTTTACTGCTGACAACGCTCAATGCACATATTCCATACACTGGCTTCCTTGAGCTGGATCCAGCATTTTATCACTTTCATTATACGTATAAAAATTATAATGTATAATATATATATCATATATATATATATATATATATATATATATATATATATATATATAACGAGAGTAAGGAGGCGGTAGACGTTGCTTTATTGAATCCTCACAAGTGATTTTACTTCAAGCTTTAGGGCTTTCTGCCCTTTGTCAAGACTGAGGACAAATCGGACAAAATACAAAGCATGGATATCATATACAAAAAAAAATCAAAACAATAGTGAAAATAATAACGACAGTGAAAGAGGCAGAGACGGCAGAGGATAATTACACAGATGGGAGTGTATAAATATACATCAATCTTGCATAATATAACTTGCATACATACAATCACAAACAAGCATACATAATAAAAGCATTTACAAATACATATGACTAAACATCTGCGCACACACAATGGATACGGATGTGTACGCACAAACACACATGTGAAATTCCTCGCGTTAAAATCACTTGTGAAGATTCAATTAAGCAACGTCTACCGCCTCCTTACTCTCGTTATACACACTCCAAAAACATGCGACGACTCAGGGGTTCAGTAGCTGAAGACACACGACTCACACTTATATATTATATACATATACATATATATGTAATTTATACCGTCCTGCACTGACAAGCAACTGTACAATTTCTATATACAATACAGACGAAAATCAAGAAGAAGACAATACGCAGACGGTGAAAGGAAATGTTGAGATTCTCTTTAATTCAATAAAAATGGCAACTTTCTACTACAAGCCTAACCTGGATTTCCTTTAGGGCACAGACACAAACTTTTGATTCAATACTACTTTCTAATAAGTACCACACTTGTATGCGATTTAACGTATTGATATGTGGGGTAATATAGGGCCTATAATAATATAAGGTGTTCTACTATCCATCAATCCTCTCTTGAACCGTGGTGTTATAGACGGATCACACAGGCCCTGTGTTCTGTATGCCCAAAATCGAAGTAGTCAGCGTTAATTCTCTTGATTATATATGAGACTGTTTTGAGAAAACGTAAGCATTAAAGCAACAACTAAATATTGTACCTAGTTTCATGATGTATTAGACGTTCATCCACAACACATGACAAGATAGTGGTACGATATACATATTATACTTCTTTGCACCAGCAACGCTAACACGAAATTGGTCCACATGGAGGATAGACCAAAGAAGTATCATAATGACGTGTCTGATACCCCTTGGATAGACTGTGACAGATTACTTATTATACGCCATTTCTTCTGAGTGCACAGAAGTTAATAATTATGAAAGCGTAAGACTTCCTTGACAAAACCTTATGTAATAAACTTATTGTAAAATGCTGTTTGTTAGTGTGGAGAGTGAGATTTTGGTTTTGGATAGTTCGGGTTATATTATTGTATTGTGGCTTGAACCTGTTCGAGAATACAGAGGTAATCTGTTTTACCTAACAGAGACTGACAAATGTCCAGAAGAATGTTCAGACAGACACATGATACTTCAAAACAAAACCTGTTCATTTTACAGGTCTTAATATCTTTTTAAATCTCTCTGGGTTTTCATAATGAAATTATTGAAAATGAAAAAAAAATTAAAATGGCATATCTTCCTTATTTCTTGTCCTATTTTTGTCATTTCTGTGTCGTTCTGTAGGAAATAATTTTCTCTCTCTGCATGTTGAAGTTTGTTTATCTTTGGGGTGGATTTCCTCTTTTAAAATCCAGGGCTTTAGGGTTAGTGTTTATATTATGTGCATTGAGTCAACCTTCGTGTGTGCAATGGAACAAAAAGGAAATATAAATCATTGCTGTTCACCCATTAAATGGAAACATTCATCATATGCTTTTACATTGTAGATCAAATCAAGCTCTGCGTTATGTAGGTCTATAGGAAAAATATGGTCCCCTGCATTTCCAGTTTTATGCAAATATATTTTCTCTCTCAAAACTTCATTCGAGGTATTCTTTAAGGTATAGTGTGCGTTCAATTTTAACTTTGCTTGATGTTTTTACACATTATCAATTATGTTTTCCTGTATACGACTGCCCTATATAATGTGCATTAATGCGTAGGAACAACTCATACAATCTATAACATTTTGTTAAATTCTATAATTGTATTGAAAACGAAAAGCAGAAATAAATTTGACTTAGCTGAACCGAACTATGAAGGGGTTGTAAGATAAACCTAAAATGCGGTACACTCATTGATAGGATTTCATTCATGATTGCATCAAAATAGTAAAGCTGCTTCAGTCTTTCAAGAGTTTAATGAATATTCATGTAAGTCTACACTTCCACATTGCATATGGGTGAAAATGAAGAAACTTCCATCAGAACAAAGGAATTAATTTTGCAAAAACTTTCTTTGAATACTTATGTTTTATAAATTCAAGCTTAGATTTAGATTTTAAACTTAAAACTTTGTTACAAGAGAGGCAATTTGGTTTTGAAAATAAACTAAATATAATAGAATTTGAAATCGGCCAACCTTGCCTAATTTGCACCTTAAAGGCCTGCTCGAAAATTTCCCTTGCTGTGCTACTGTTTGGGGAACATATCAAGCACGGGTTATACAGCTGATTGCCAAGCTACAACGATGAAAATCGCCAAATATTGATCTTAGTTGCATCTTATCTTGTACATACACCAAAACTCTACATTTACCAGGAAAAACAGATTTTCATGGAAGTGGGCAGTTTTCTCTTTCGTTGAATTTGTACTTGAAACTTTCCTCCACAGTATCTCAGCATCACAACTACATGACCGTGAACGGAAAAAATCAATGTCCTCCGTCACAGGACGTTAATTAATTCAATAGACGGATCTCTCTGCAAGAGTCAATGCAAACTGAAATATGACAATGGCTATAAAACACTGAAAAGGAATGAATTTTGATGATTCGATTTTATACAGAAAAGGGAAATTCTACTGTTAACAGTTTTTGACTTGATTACCTAATGATGTTTGCATCCAGAAATTGTGCTATAATAGGCTATAAGGGAAGACGCCTTGAACCAACGTGATTGATTTTGTTAATACAGTTGTACTTAGACGACAGGAGATTCCTCAAAAAGCAAACACGTCAATTTTGACCTTCAGCTTTAAAGTTTATTTTTCATTGTGATGTGGAAAATTCTGGTTGAAAGGACAAGATTTGGCTTCGATTTTTTAATGTTTAGTTGGTGGATGACATCGGATGATATCCGATTTCATTTCACAGCCATCTCTTCACGTGACATGAAACATGTCAAAAAGCGAAATCAATTGAATGAGAGTTCACAAAATTCGAATATGAAATTAGATTAAAGGTGAAAAAATAAAAGAATCAATATATTCAGTAATTGATGCGTATGTCAATAAATATGAATCATAACATACATATCACTTTTTCTTGCCACAGAGAAAACAGCAAAGTTACAATTCCATTCAGTAGATTAAGAAAAAAAAGAAGAAATGATTATAAAGCAAGGAACTGTTCCTCAAACGCGAATAGCACGTAAAACCTCGGGGATTTGGCTCTGCTCTTCATACAGCTATGAGGAAAACACTTTTCATCAAACCTCGGCAAGGATGAGAGAAACATTTATCAAAGTGTGTGGGAAAGAAGGCAAAAAAAAAAAATTCTGGAAGTTATCACGATCTAGCTCGAACTGGCCGAAGCCATCATCTTCTTTTGGATGGCTATGATTTCCTCCTGTTCTTGCAACGTCCGGACACACCTGGAGAGATTGGAAGAAATATCAAAGAATCGTAAAGAAGGCATAGAAGGGTACCGAGAAGTACTGAATTCGAGAGTAGCCATACCTCATAAATGTGTACATCTGCATATGGGAATGGGGAATGGATTATATTCCCCATTAGGTTTAGATATGTTATATCTAAATAATTACTGTACTGTGATATGATTTTAGATTGTTTGGGTTGTCATCACGTGACGGTCATTATTTTTGCCTTAGATGAATTAATGTTGCACGGTGGTGCATTATAATCAGGAATTCTCCCGTGAGGAATCAGCGTTATGAAAGATCTTTATTTGCTATAACTTTTGGGCCGATGTGTTACGCAATACTCTAAACTACTACTCACAAAAAAGAGGGCTTTAGGCCCTATAATCAGCACTGAAACAGAGCAATGTTAATTCACGGAGCCATAGCCAGTGGAAGACACTATAATCTAAATATTTGCTGTGCGTATACATTTAACTTTATGCAATGTATTCTACCTCACAAATTGGTAGTACATTAAATAGTGAAATGTTTTTTCTAGGACGGCTTACAGTTTGAGTATAATGATCCTGTTACTTGTGTTTGTCAGTTTACGTGTTAGCTTTCTATATTGTTTATGTATCTGATTACTAGTATAATACACGATATATATATATATATATATATATAGGCCTATATATATATATATATATATATATATATATATATATATATAATGTATCGAAAAATGTATGTGATGAAGACAGGCTCGGAAATAGATTTTAAGTTACGTTTAGGTAGACCCAAGTAGCAACAGCTTTTATAGCAAGTTATCTTCGCTCAACGATTTTCTCAGTATAAATCTTAGTACATGTACCATCAATGCGGCAACATGCAACTTCACGTGAAGAATATTCTACTAATGAGCTTCAGTTGTCGACAATGTACATGCAAGAGGAACTGCTGAAATGTACACGTTTTTATTGTCCTAAAGAAAAATTATTACTGAATTTCGATGTTCATTTTGTGAAAAGTGGACCGGTCTGTCTGGCTGAAGCCCAGGCAAATGGTCTTCACATACATGTAATGGCGCCAAGAAACAAGAGCGCCCTCAGGGTGACATATCATACTGTATTAAAGTATGATACATGTACGTGTACCGACATTCGAAATTACCTGGTTATGCACCACACTGGAACACCGTGAACATATTGATTAGTGGCAAGATGGAGGTTGTGGGCTCCATTGCTCCAAACTCGAGTATTGTTGATGACGACACACACAGACACACACACACACAAACACACACTAACACACAAACACACACATATAAACACAAACAAGACATATAATAAAATTAAAACTGTTATGCTACTATACAAAGTACTTCCCAAATATGATACACTTGTAGGCGCGGTCAGACTGGCAAAAGATCGAGAAGTTTAAGATCGCGAAATTTGGGCCATTCGTACGCGCTAGTGATTGTGATGTAACAATGCACATCTGTACATGACAATGGCCTCGCGCTTCGGAGACACCGCCCGCAAACAGATCGAGAAGTTTCGCGGGAAGTTTGCGGTCACACTGGCAAAACTTCGAGATCTTAAAGATCGCGATCTTAAACTTCGCGATCTTTTGCCAGTCTGACCGCGCCTACAGTCATTCTCTTGCGCGACTTTCAAACAAGAATTAATTGTGAAACACACATTCGTTCCAAAAACACGAGCACTGTTATTACTTATTATCAGTTCATGCAATGCATTCCCTGTGGAAAACTCACTCACTCACACACATAAACATTCCAATACACAATGACAAATGATGAGATTAGATGAGATTTGAAACCACACAGTGCCATGCCAATAAAACGTGCCCGTCTGCATTCACGGCCTAATTTCAACTCATCTCACTCACTCAAACTTAAACTCACATCTATGACCTACAAATTATGTTTTTTATTGTAGGTTTTTTTAGTGATTTTTTTTCTTTTTTAGCATCAGACTTTCTTGCACTGGAAATTGGCTGTCAATTCAAATTTCACATTAAAATCTGATCTTGAGAGTAGCCCTACATAGCTAATCCACTGAATTGTTGCCATGTGATTTGAGGTGATACTTTCAGCAGCAAAAACCTACATAATGATTTGAAACTTTTGCCTTTAACCCTTGATCTACAGCAAGTAAAGAAAAAACTTCACCCATCAGTCTATAACGTTTCAAATCAAAACTTTGTAAATAAGATTATACAAAAGTAGAAAGTTACATGGATAGTTCTTGGCTTTTGACCCGTTGCAAATCCGACATTGGAAAATCATTAAGCACAGCTGATTAAAAATTCTGACATCGACATGCATAACTTAGGCATACTGCTGCAGAAGGTTACAAGTTTCAACACACAAAAGACCACACATAGTTAATCCATTCACACATGACCTGTGATTACTAACTGTAATACCTTTATTATCATTATCATAACTGTCATACTGAGAATGAAGGTGACAGATCAACTTTTGATCAGTTTTTAAAAAATAATTTCCGACAAAATTAACAAAGTAAAATGTAGAGCTGAGCATTTAAAGGATATTTGTATAAAAGAAGCTATGGAGATAATACACAATATATTTACAACCACTGTATATCAAGACAGAAAAAAGACTGCATTTGCTGGTGATTTTGTTATTTTGGAGGCGCAAACAATAAACAAAAATACTTCACTGAATGTTTCTCTCAAACAGACATTTTTTCAACAATTTAATTCTACTCCACTTAATACCTAGCATATTGACTTACTCATAATTTCAAGCATATCCCATCCCATTTGCATCTTTGAAAGTTTGCTGCTATAAATGGTATTGTATATGGCAAGCCGCTTGTGCACAGTATGTGGGAGGGAAAGGGAATAACTTGCAAGCAACAAATTAGCATTAGTGAAGGTTTATCAGGGATGTAGGAAATACAACCCTATATATACTCAATATTCCTGCACTGTGTTTGCAGTCTTTAAGTATGCTGTATACACATTCATGGCATTTCTTGTCAAACTGTCAAGCCTTATACTGAATGAATAATTCAAAAAATTGACATTTCTGACAGTTACATGCAGATGAAAAGAGCACACTATAACTTTTGATGCACTATTACGCATGATCTCTCCATTGAATGTATGTAAGTATAAGCTCAAGCAAGTGATTTCTTCATGTATTTCACAGTGCTGACTGAAAGTCACTAGAAAACTTTCTTAGACAGCAAGTTTGACACTCTTTCCCCTACAATGAACGTTCCTGGAATCTTTATTTTGTCAATTTGGAATGCGGAAATGGCAATCAGCCAGCACACGGATAATGACAATGACATTTAAATCTGTGCTAATCTTATAACAATTGATGGCTCTATCATTATCAATAGGTAGATGGTTAGGGCCTAAATCACTCAAAAATATGACATTTCATGCAAATTACCCAAATGGAATACACAAAATTATACCACTGACTCGATGCATGAACAGAATTAGTTATTCAAAGTAGCAGTGGTTAACAAGGACTCATGTGTGATACAATGACAATTACAATGGTTCAAACACCAGTTTAGCAACTGCATAATATAGTTATTGGTTCCTATTACAACCATCTTCTCTAGAATATCAACACAGGGGCATACAGTATGTGCTGAGTGGAGATTGGCAACATACAATCATTGAACATGTGTTGGTCACATATCATTTAAAATTTGCCTTGTGTGTGTATCTGTGTATACACACAAGTGCACTTATGTATGGGAGTGATTTTCTTCATAGCTCTCAGGCATGGCAACGACACGTTTACCGTATAGTTATGTGTCTAACATTTCTCACACTACCATGTGTTTTACACATCATGATCTTAAGAATATCTGTGATCCGGAAGTTGAGGAACATCACTCCATCACAAATCAGCCTCCTGACTCACAGTAGCACATGCCTTCAAGCATCTCTTTATACCGACATTGAAATTTCGTGCCATGCCAAGAGGACATGAATTCAATTTTAATAGTCAGATCAGCCAAAGAGCAACTGAGGGCCAAGAGTTGTCTGCATGGATAGTGACATCTGTTGAGTCCCGCTCAATTTCAATGAGGTAACTGCGAAATCTAGTGTTACTTTTCCCTTACACAGTGTGAGTTCTGCACATGACACATATCTATTATTCGGTAGCACATCAGTAGAGTGCTTTTGGGTAAGTGATAATTAGATGGGCACACAACATAATGTGTTAATCAATCTGATTTGATCCTTACAAATGCGTGCAAAGCATGCTACATGGATTGTTCATTACAATTCCCACAATCAGCTAACATACGATTCTCTTTCACTTACATGGATGAACACTTTGCAATGCACAGATCACATCAACATATTGATAACTCTTCTGCACAGGAATGTGTGCATGCAGCTCACCAAACCAGACTTGAAAAATCTGAACACTCAGTCAAACACATCTTAACGTTTTTTTCTAGTTAGATTTGACTTATGTATCATGGGGGGAATGTACATTTGCATGGTGACATACAGACATGCAAGTATCGAATGTTAGGAATGTTTCGACCACAAAACATATCACATTATGAGTGTAGTGAATTCCATTCCATAAATTGGAGACATTATACAGTAGACAGCAATCTTATTATAGTATGTCATTTCAAAAATCAAGTATATAAAGTGGAGAGAATATGTGTCTGAGTGTGCCCTCACAAAACACATGAGAAAATTAATCTAATGCTACATCATCTTTTATCAAAATAACTGTAAGCTTTAAATCTACAATGTACGCATTTTTGAGAACATTCAAAAAGTTCCCGGGACTTAAATGCTTCACTCTGGAATCCTCATAATTTGTACTACAATGTCAGTAAAGATTTACATCAATATTCTTACAAACCCATACACCTTTGGAATATGAAATTTAAATACTCTTAAGTTCAACCAGGATATCAGCGTATCACATTTGTAAATGCAGAAATCCTACTTACACATATATATACACAGTGCTTGTGTATATGCTGTATGCATGTGTGCAATCAATGAAATTTTCTGAGTTTCATAGACATACGACATTTATCAAAGTTCTTTTCTATCATATGTCCCATCTATGCATCGACATCACATGGGTATATTTGTGTTTTTGTTGTGACATCAAAAACAAACACTAAAAAAAAAACTTCCAGTCATATAACATAACACACATGTCCTAACGAGGCTATTTCTGTTCTCTGTTTCATAGTATAAGACAGAAAACTATAAATGGAGGTGACTGCCCTACGGTGTATCAATAGAATGAATTTATCAATAAAATGGAATTTAGTATACATATGTCAACACTACCTACAATAGTTAGAAATATCGTTTTCTCTTTCTTGGAATGAAATATTCACAAACCAATACAACCTCGCAAACGTACTTCTCTCTTTTCAATCATCTTTGCAATGCAAAGCAATAAGAAAATCTGTCTCCTTTTTTGTGTGTGTTTTAAAAAAAGCAATATGATCTCCAGCCACCATGGCCACATGGCAAAAAAAAAGGAATGAATTCGGTAAACCAAACAGAAATGTTACGTAAAGCAGAATATCTGCTCATGTACAGACACAAATCCAGATGACATAAAGAACACATAGGGCATTCCCACTCCAAGTCAGTAGATGTCGGTTAAAAACACCACCATTTCCATGTGAGTGACATGCACAATGCTACGTAATATCCACCAGTTAGGGCAATCGGCCCATGCATTTCTCTCAAACGTAACACGGGGAATGGAGAACAATGTCGGTGTACTGAGTTAACAATCTTGAATTAATCATGGAAGCACATTTAAAGTCATCGTTGATTTTATACAAGCATTAGGTAGTTCTCATCAAGAATGCAGGGACTAGATAAATTATATAAACCTTGATGGTTAAAAAGAAAGATCTACTGCTTTGAACCTCTGGTAGTGCAGCAGCAAAAACCAGTTCAGAAATGAACGTGTTACTGCTCTCTTCATTAGATGTTTGCTTACAAATCAAAAAGGCACCCATATCAAATAAATTTGGGTTGAACTACAATGTACTGAAAAAGCCAAAAGAGAAAGCGAATGATTCCTCCCATCCCAAACCAATGTTTTCCAGTCTTCCAGCTTGGCTCATCAATGCTGAGCTGACCTGGCGAGATAAACGCCTCAGGGCCTTAAAGAGCGCCATCTCTTGGCTGCCTCTCTGCTAACTACGTAACAGACACCTTCACGCGTGCAGTCGCACTTGTTAGTAGAC
Organism: Diadema antillarum; assembly: GCF_040938485.1. NCBI lineage: Eukaryota > Metazoa > Echinodermata > Echinoidea > Diadematoida > Diadematidae > Diadema > Diadema antillarum. The sequence goes on from NW_027271204.1 coordinate 3,126,233, forward strand.
ACTGCAAAACATGCTTGGCGTCGGCCAGAATTACAGATGGGGGGCCACAGGCATCGCTCGGGTAGGCATCCAGACGACCCTCAAGTAACTCCGGACGACTTTGGATGACTGGAGATGACACCGGTAGGGCTCGGGGTGGGAGGAGCAGGGGGTAGGGATGGTGTGAAAAGGCAATGGAAGCCGATCTCTTTGTGTATGTATGTATATGTGTGCATCGGGGTGGTGTGGGAGGGTGCATGTTTGTAGAAGGGGAAGGGAGGGGATAGGGGCTGGATTGGAGTGAACTGGAGGATGGAGGCGGGCGGGGCGGGGGGAGGTGGATGGGAGATCTGTTGTCATGGTGAAGATCATGCTGATGGAGACGAGAGGACAAACAGACAAGAGGACAGACAGACACACGGACTAGTGTCCCTTATTTTTGAGGGCTTTGAATAGTTCAGCGTTTAGCTCTCTCTGCTTGCCGGCCATCTCTAATGACTGCACTGACCTGCACAGCATTCAAATGAACAGAGGTGGGAAAGAAACATAAGTTTATATATGTGATTAATGTATAACACTTTTCTCACTCTCAAAAGCTCACAAACTAATGAGATTATATGAATATATTTATTCATCATATAAACTCTCTAATACACACCCATATTACACACTGAAATACAAGGATAACTCCTGGGTTTCAATATGTACAGATTGCCAATTACTTTTTGGCCTATACAACTTATCAAAGATTTATGGCAGAATGACTTTAAAAGAAGTTGCCTGCCTCATGAAGTTGTATTCTTTGTCATAAATGAATTTTAATCACCTAACATTCTCAAATATATTCTTACAACGCAGGCTTACAATTCTCATTTTTTTGTAGTATGACACCATCACAGAATGAACTACACGAATGCTTGAATGTAGGAATTTTTATACGATATCCAACGAATCTGGTAATCAGAAAACTATGTATCTTTTTTCTTCAATAAATTCTCCTTTCTTTAAAACCTGATAAACAACGGATTCTCCTGTTTTTACAAATCCAGTGCATTCATCATCACTTTGCATGACAACTCCTATGAACAGAGGAACACTTTGCAAATGTAGAAATAACACATATCCCAGTGTGATACAGCCACAATTCCAATATGTTCCAATATATTGTTTACCAGATTTTGTTGAAATTAGATTTCTCCATTACTTGTATTAAATGTTTTAGTAGTCAATGATACTAAAACACATAGATTTAATCTCACATGATCGAGTATGAAAACTACCCACATGAAAAATTTGAAAATTTACCAGAGGTTCAAAAAGGTTAAGAACTCACATTGCACTTTTCTAATACTTCTTCCACCAGTGGGTCTATTGAGTACATTGTTTTCAACAAAGACATAATTGCAGCTGCAAGTCACCCCTTCTGTGCTTACCTTAAACTATTGACGATGTCCTTCGTCTTGCCAAAGTAGATCTGGTTCAAGGTATTCCTGATCTTGTTTTCCATGTCCTTTTGACACAAAATCAATGACAGAGTAGAAAATGGAATGAGAGGATACTTGTATAAAGCATGACATTCTTCACTAACTCTCTGTGTAAAGTGCCGATGGACACAGCAAACCCCATGGTATTGAATACACTGTCAAAAGTCCCTGGCACAAAGAGGATTAAAGTGAAAATGAAAATTAAAGGGATGGTACAGTATTGGTGGAGATGAGAATTGGGCCCTAACTTTTTGCGAGATACCAAGAAAACACTTATGAACTAGTACAGAGCATACCATTTTAAGAGGAATTCGAAGTTTATTTGATGAAAATCGGGTTTGGAATGACTGAAACATCAAAAAAAAATAAATAAAACAAAGCGACCGTAATAAAGCGTGGGTCCCACACTCATTAGAATCGCTCTGTTTTGGATTATCTCAGCCATTTCTAATCCAATTTTCATCAAAGAAACGTTGAATTCCTCATGGAATTACATGCTCTTTCCCATTTCATAAGAAGTTTCTCATTATCTCACCAAAAATGTTAGAAACCTGAAATTAGGTCTCAACCAAAACTATACAACTCATTTAATTGGTAGAATAGTACATTTTGGGAGAATGGTCACAGATCTACCAAAGAACAAAATACATACAATAGAATATTTTAGAAGTGAAAGGTATCTCTTGACCATATGATACAAAAAAATCAAACATTTCACCTTCAGCAGTAGCAAAAATATAAAAAAAGTTGAGACCATAGTCACATTCTTGTTATCAATATGGTTGTATTAGATGGCATCACATCTGCCAAGTGTTTTATCTTGGCAATGTGTTCCACAACAATATGATACACGGCAAAAAAAAAAAATGCTAAAAAAAGGGACAAAAATCTAGGTTTTATTCAGATTACCATGTGGGTACATGAAATGACCCTACCTCTACGTGATGTTGGTAATTTGTTCTCACATATTGTTTCTTCTTTGTTCTTTGTTCAATGAAAATACAGGAAAGGATATTTTTTTTGCTCCTGAAGTACAGGTGCATAGGATGGCCCTTACCTCTACCAAGGTACCAATGTTGGATATGTGTGTGTTGCCGCTGCCGATTGGCATGTCACTCTCCACTTGCCTCGTCAGGCTGCCTCCCAGGTTCACGGTCCCTGAGCCACTCCTGGTAGTCTGTTGGTGATAGGTAACATTAACATGCCAATCATGTATCAATGTCATGGTTAACCCTAACTTACCTGGGGGGGGGGGGGCATAATGGCCCCCCCCCTCGACGAATTCCGCGACCATTCCGCCGCGCAAAATTTTTTGACCGCGCCGCTCGCTGACTTTTTACTTTCAAGTCTCGCGCAACTTTTGAGACCAAATTTGTCGCACCCTGGCATACCGTTCCGAAGCCACGCCCCTTCAAAAAATTTTTGTCAACCCCAAATTGCTCAAAAACGTGATTTTGTGTACAAAGTCAATACAAATTGTGTTTTTTTCAATTAATTCATATAAATATTCATATTTTTAATTTTAATGTCTGAGAATAAATTTATTTTAGTATAATAAGGTTTCTAAAGATGTGCATGACAAAGTCTGCTAAAAAAACAACAAAAACAAAAGTTAGAAAAAACAAAGAAATACATAAAAGATGATAAAACAATAAAAAACATTAAAAAATGATAAAACAATAAAAAACATTAGAAATTAATTTTGATACTGAATTTTTTTGGCGCACAAATGTTCAGAATGTCACTAGGAATATTTACAACAAAAATCAGCATTTTATAAGCTTTTTTAAGCCAATTACAGACAAAAATGAGGTTTTTTGCATATATTTGCATAATTAATTAATTTAAAATAAAAAAATGCAAATTTTTTTAATATTCAACTTGACAGTCTTGTAGATTACATCCGGCTTTATGTTCATGCAAAATTTTGCGGCGATCATGCGATCAACGGCCGAGATCTGACGGGAGGGCCATAATGCCCCCCCCCCCCCCCAGGAATTCAAGCTTGCTAAATAGCCCAGGTAACTTTTATAGGACTACATTTATCAGATTAATGACATGCACATTTGATAGCTCTTTTGAGATTTATTTATAACACCATGGTGTTGTTATGTCTCTGCATGTGCTTTGCCTCTCTTTTTTTTTTTTTGGGGGGGGGGGGGGGGTTTGGAGTTGATTTGACCAAGCTTTTGACGACCAGCCAGAAAGATGATTGGAGTGTGATGCATTAAGGGCCGTTCACATTGGAGCGGTTTTGCGGCAGCGGCAGCGGCGGCGGCGTGCCGCAAAAATCCCTCGCGTGTTGTTCATGTACAACCGTTCACACTGGAGCGGTAGCGGTGACTTTTCAGAGCGGCAACCGCAAGCGGTTTTCTCGAATCGCTCCGCAGAGCGATTTTTCTAGTCTGCCGCTGCGGCGAGGTTGCTATTGACCAATCATAATAGAGTTCAGTTCGTGACGTTATTATGGGGGTGGGGTCATAAACTTTAGCTTGAAAAAGAGTCTCGCGAAGGTGCAACACGTCGGTCGAAGAGCGGAACGAAGACGTCCAGAAAAGACAACTTTTGTACAATAAACTCAATTATGTTCACAAAAACACTCCTAAGGAAAATATCGAATTGGAGACCATTGGTGATGAAATCGGGCTAAATGGTAAGTTGCTCATTTGGTTTTCTCAAGGTTTTGCCATTTGTTTCGACCCTTGACAGCGGTCACTCTCTTGCAGAGGCTACATTGCAGATTGTAACTTTCCACGTATTTTGCCATAGACGCAGACTCGCCAGCGAAAGAAAGCAGTCTATCAATATCACAGTCCCATATACGCGTATCTATGTCTAGAGTATTCTGCCAACGTGGTACTGAAGCCTTGAAGTCTAGAGTAGATCTAGAACTACTTGGTCCAGTAGGAGCACTCCTACTATCTGACTAGTCCCACACCTACTAATGACCAGTAATGTATGGGTCCATAGATGGGAAGGGCTTCTCATATGATAAATGGACCACAATATGGTCGATTGTATACCGGTAGGCAGGCGGTAGGGCCTGGCCCTATTACATCCTCATTAAAAAAAAAAAGTTACGTAGGCAGGTGTAATATATTCAACGTCACAATGCTTCTTATTACGCTAGTAGACTAGACACTCTACGTGAGATATATTTGATATCATAGAGTATTTTTGAATTATTTCTAACAACGGTTGATAGAATTAAAATAATGTAGGCCCTGCCTAACAATCTTGTTAGAGGGAAATTTTTTTTTAATTAGAAGGTAATTCATAAGTAAAAATTTGGCGTTGATTAGAGCTAATACGGGGAAAAAATGGTCAATAAACGGCAAATAAATTCAAATAAAAACAACAACAGAAACACCTAGCCTCTAGGCCTGATACTGTTATTGTTAACGTTAGACACAGTTCTAGACTCTAGTCTAAAGTTTCTAGACCTAATGTGCATTAGGCCCTTTAGGTATGTTCTGGGCATTGACTCTGCCTCTATACAGGCCTAGATCTAGGTCATGTACTACGTAGGTGTTTTTGTGCTGCCATACTGCAACCGCACTGGTATAAATGCATACACATAACCACAACTTTGTCCATCGGCATTGGCATGACAAAGACAATCTACGGTACTTGAATTTACTTGCGTTCAGTCTCGCATCATCAGACAGGCAGTGAAGTAGGACTGATTTGTCTTGTTAGAAAGTGAATCAAATCCTCTCATGAGTCTCAGGCTGAGTCTGACCAAGTTAAGGGTAATGTTTTAAAATCACTTTAACTGTAACTGTACTGTAGGTGGTAAGCATACGTTAGACAGAAAGATCCGTCTGTCCGGAGGACTCTTTTGTATTTTACCATTAACGCCGTCCTCCGTAGACAGACGGAAGGTTGTAGTACCCATTGCTGTGTGGATGTTCTTAACCACTGTCTCTATGGAAAATTGGGTGAGGTACCTCACCCTTCTCGATTGCGTCTAATTCACGGCCCTAGGTCGGCAAATTTAAGCTTGAATAGTTAAATCAACTATTCAAGAATAGACTACACTCACCAGATTAATGAATAATCCAATATTTCGGTCGAATTTTCAACGCAAAACACACATCAACCAGCCCGTCGCGTCGTCACGTTCAAACTGCAGAAACATACTGTATGAATCTATTAGCCAATCACATGCGAGGTAGTTTCTACGTGTTATTTTTACTTAATAAAGTACCTCGCATGTGATTGGTTTACAGATTCAAAATGGCGACCTACAGCTAGCGAACGGCGATGTTGCGATATGAATAACATTTCTGCATTATAACCGCGTTACTGTGAGTATTTCGATTGCAAAATGTGAGAAATTAACCCCAAATATTGCTGCATAATGTGTCATATCATGTCAAACTTGTTTGAATGTAAAAAAGCTGCCTGTAATTTGGTTTATCGTAACGTTTTATCTGTGCGCTACTGCCACACAGTAGCTGGCATCATTGACTTCGGTCTGTATACGGAGGGGATCCGTGAAGCCAGACGAAGTCTCCGCGGAACATTCCCCGACGGACAGATACAGACCGATCTTTCGGTCAAAGCATACGTGTGCATTATCTTGTCTTGCCTTTCCAAAGATGCCCACATTTCCCACAATCAATAGGCTTGGACGGTTTCTTCAATGTATGGTAAGGGTACCAGCTATCGGCAGGGTACATCGACACCCTGCGTATCATGGCTGTTTGCGTATAGAACAAAAATGTATGCGTGGGATTAAGTGCCATTTTATAGCTATGAAAACAGTAACAAAGAAATGAAAATCAAGCCAACAAAACAAACTAAACACGTTTCAATTACACATCCACACAGTAACAACACATGACCATGAAATTCACATGTATTACCTGTGGAGGGAAGGGGTGCAGATCGTGAGGTACCCTTTTTCAGCCACGCGAAGAAAATGCATCGCACATACTAAAATTGCATAATTTTACAACAGAGATTTGGATATCAACAGAACGGTCACAGGATTTGAAACTGCAGTATTTACAGCTTATTTGAGGAAAAACTTTGGTGAATTTGTTTTATACTTTTGGAATAAATGAGCTGCAAATTCATAGGGTGCCGATAGGTGGTACCCTCATTCATACAATTTAAATGCTAGTGATGCAGCGGTTGGTTAATTGCTGACCCTTGACATATTGTATCAAGGGTTGAAGCAGCCATTACTTCTTCTGGGAGGCTGTGCCAGTCCTTTGTGTTCCTTGGTAGGAAAGATGAACCTCTGTATTGTGTTCTGCAGGTAATTCAGTGCGTTAATTCATGTTGTTAGCAATACCAAATGTCTATTTTCATGAATAGTTTCATGAAGCACTTGGCATTTTAGTAGCACTTACACTGTACTGCAAAATGAGCAATTTAAGAGCAAAAAACAGATATCAAAAGTTCAGGCAATCAATTCCTGCATGTGGTGTTGGTTATGGGAGTGAAGGGCTAAGGTGCTTTTTAAAAGAGACCTGTTTATATTACATTTTCTTTGTGCTGAGTAAAAAGTTCCCCCATTCATGTAAGGAAATAACATTATAATGCATTGTACATGTATAACACATCATTTGTGTAACACCTCACTTGCATGAATATTATTTACCCTCAGGTAAACAGTGATTGAATCTGCTTCCCTCCTATTCAGCGAATGCAGAAAGACCATGCAAAGGTGGCTGCATCCCTGACCAGGCTTTGATGGAAACTCACTCATTGACTGGAAAGCTGTGAGTTTCAGCTTTCAGGATTTACTGAAAGTGCATTATTCAAAAGATTGACATTCTAGGTACATTTATACCATAACCATCATTCAGAACTTGACCTTACTCCTGTGGGAGGAAAAAACAACAACTTTATTTTGGAAGTGATGGTACATGTATTGTACCGTACCTGATAATTCTAATGACAACACAGGTACATTATTTTGTATGTCACCTAGAACTAAAGAGTGAACTTAAATTAAGAGTGAAATTTCTGTGAAGGCACATCTTTTAATCTTTACCCTGCCCCTTCATTCAAGGAAATGTACATGTATGTAGATTCTTCTCTTTCTTTATAATGTATATGGCAACATCCCATACATTTGACAGGTATGACAATATGCAGCATGCACCAATCAATCATTTTAATAGTGTATATTATAGTGTGCCATAGGTGCCTAGGTCTAGTAATTGGCCCATACCAATTTAATCAGTTTCGGAGGACATGAAAATGCATGTCAAATATAACTTTGAATGTAAAATTGTCTGTCACTTTTATTTTCATTTTTATTTTATTTTTTTTTTGGGGGGGGGGGGAGGGGGTTGGTCCAAAAAAAAAAATTGACTTAAGACAAAGTTACACTTCTTTGCAAAGACAGTTCTGGTTTGTAATTAAGCTAGACATGGGAAAAAACAAACAAACAAACAAACAAATAGCACCATGAAGGCCAGAATTGTGTGAATTGTTCTGTTGTGATCTGTAGCTTTCTTACAGGCCTGTACTACCTCCCCATTTCCTTCTGAAACAATTTTGTCCCCTGTTTTCAGATATCATGTTTGACTCACTCCTGCATGTGCATAGTAGATCTTCAGCTTTAAAGAATGACCTTCTGATCTTGGTCACTTTTGCTCCTAGTTCTTGCTCCTAGTTTGCTGGAGTTGCTAGTAAATATATGGTACAAAATTACTGGAAATATCATGTGTATAAAGGCATAAGAAAATAGTGCACATCAATATGTCTTAAATTTTTTTACACTGTTTCCATATATGCCTGCCTTTTTTGTTCTTCCAGGAAGGACTGTTTTAACTACTCATATGTGGTCGACACAGAACATCCGCAGTCACAGCCCTTCATCCTTCTTATTGGAGAAAGCAAATTATACACTCTTCAGGTACATGTATCTGCAGTTGTGGAGCACAGGGCATAGTCCTCAAGGCATTGTGGGTGCAGCTGATCTTGTCTTCAAGTTGATCTTTGTTCTAAATCGCAACTACTGGCCACATTGCATGGCGGTGAGACCATTTTAAAAGGGACTCCTGTACAAACAAGGAGGATTTGAAACTTTGGCATCCATCCCTTATTTTCTAAATTTGCCGAGTCAACCATAATGCAACCATTTATTTATCATCTCCACCCTTCCCGTATCAAGTCTGCATAATAAAACAGCATTTGCTTGAGAAGTACATACAATGTTATAGGGAAATAGGCACTGACCCTTTAATTGTGATCTCCTCATAACAGTGACCATGTTATTTCACAAGCCATTTGCCATTTGGATATTGTTGTATTTTGACTATACACCTGTACCATAAGGTACCTTTATATTGATATTATTAGTGCTTAATGTTTCTTAGAAACATGTACATGTATTCACTTTTCAAGGAGTTAGTTTAACTTATGATAATGTAGACAAGTATCGAATATGTGAAAAGCTGCTAATTCCATTATTACACACCACGCCCACACATAGTGTGTACAAGTTGACAAGGGATGTATAGAGCACCAAACTGTGACATTGCCATGGAGACTACCATAGACCTCACCTGGCCTAAATATCTGTCAACAGTATTGTTGCTAACCATGCATGCTTGCACCTGGTTCCAACCCAAGTTACAACAACTCTCTTGCTTTTTCAGGAGTTGACCTAGAACTTGGCATATGTGGCCACTATTACAGGTAAATGTGGTATGTAATTAATGTGTTGCCATGGTAATGTAAAAAATCTATAGAAAATCTAACCAAGATATTGTGGATCAAACTACTTTCAGTCTTTATAGTGTGAATGGTAATTTGAAAACACAAGATATAATTGTCTTCAACTGGCATCCTTCATGTATCACTTGAGTAGTGAAGATGTACCCCACGCAATTTCATCTATGTTCGTAAGAAGTGATCAAGTTCTTCATGATTATCATACAAGGCAGGCTAGTGTGTATCACTTCGCAGTTAGAAGTCGACTCAGGAGAAATGTGATAGCATAATACATGTACAGGTCCACAACACAAGAATTCTTTGCATAGCTCCCAGGTAGGCCAGTAGCCAACATACTATTAAAAAATGTGATGAAATTCCACCTTTTCACTATGTACCTACATAGTACCTGTCACTCATGTGTGTATTTGACTTTGGAGTATGGATGTAATATTGTATTATGCTGCATGGCAATGAGTAAAATGATTAGCAGTAGACCAAGCACTTTATAGTGTACCTAAAGCATGTTACTACAGATTTTTGAAAGCTTCAAGTTTATCTTGAAACCCAAATCTATTAATGTTGACATAGCATCGAATATTATTTTCATTACATGTATAATCTTGAATACTCAGTTCTACCTTCCTTGCATTAAATTAGTATTTGATGTCAGACAACTCATAGCAGGTCATTGCATTGGATATGCGTAATATGTTGCTATTCTGTTTGCTACTTGATTTTGTGATCTGACTAGCTAAATTGAACCATGTAAGCACCTAGGTGCCCATTTTTGTTGTATTCCTTTGCTTATCCTGATTTTCTTGTGTTTGTAACTTCAATACATGTCCATATCATTGTAAATCTCAAGCCTCATCCATCCCTATGTATCCGCTCTTTCTTGCTCACTTCATTTGATGAACTCTGTACTGCTCTTTTCTCTCAATCCTATTCTCTCCTATATTTTTCCTGTCCTACATGTATGTACATGCGCATCCGAGCAATTGCCCCAGAGGGCAATTACCCGTTGGCTAAATACTGGTTAGTGGTAAGGTTAGAGTAAAGATTAGGGTTAGGATTAGGTCAAGGGTTAGGAGTTTGGGTTAGGGTTAGGATTAGGTTCAGGATTAGGATTAGAACCACGGGAAGGGTCCGGGGTAATTGCCCAGTTGGTAATTGCCCTAGACCCATGTACATGTAATACAAGTACATATTTGTACTTTTTGTTTCTTATTATACTTAGAAAGATTGGTCCTTATGAGGTTTGAAAGTGAAATGTAAACAACTGATTTGTTTTATGTTGTTAAGTATGCATTTCTGCTAGGAATTTGCACTGTATTAATTCTTCTTCTTTTTTCAGATGTAGGAGATGAGAATAATATGCTTATAGAAAATTGGTCCAAGATACAAATTACATTGGTGTTAATTATCATACATGTACTTCAATCATTCATAAAATCCAGTACCATACTACCGTTACTGTATTGTTTTGACAACTCATGTCTGTCCATTCAGATTTACAAAGTTGCTCATACAGTGTCAGATCTTGTGAATTTTCATTTTACATGTGAATGTGTTATATTACTTCCCTTCGCAAATGTTAACAGTATATGTATACACTGTACTTTATTTCTGCAACAGACTGCCATATTAGATCACATCAAATGAGATTGTATGTTGGAACAATTGTCCTGAATTAGTGTCTCAAGTGCTAAATTTGACATGTGTGGTTTGTATTAGTGTATGTACATTGTTTGATGTGTATTTCGAGTGATGTTTGTCATTTACCGACATAAGTTGGTTAAAATTCCTGTTAACTAATGTTTTCATTCGGTGGTTAAATTTCGAAGAAAAGATTTAGTGTAATTCCTCAAAACTTGCTTAAGATAAAACCGACCTCAGTTGGCTTTTGGTAATCACTTTACCCAACAGTTGTGTGGTTCACTTGGAAATCGACTGTCTGTTAAAATGCTATCCAGATTTCTGAAAGCGTAGATTTGATGGTGTAATGCAGATGTATGAATATGACATCCAAACTGACATCGTGTGTGTGTGTGTGTGTGTGTGTGTGTGTGTGTAGTTTTTGTTTTTGTTTGTGTGCTTGTTTTTTCTAAGAGGATGCAAAACTGCCATTAATTTCTTCCCATGCATAATATAATAACACATGTTGTGGAGAGTGAAAATGCTACTCTTGTTTTTCCATAGCTGGGAGTACAGTATGTGGGTGAGTTTATTATGGGCCGTTTGTTGATTACATTATACTCTACATACGTAGATCTAGTAGGTGTGAGTAGGAGAGTGAATGGTAGGCATATTCTCTAAAACATCCCCTCACCTTTGTAACTACACTTCCAAAAAGAGCATGAACTGACATAAATCAAATCAAACGTTAACATTTCATCCATATAGAGTTCATCGGTAATAATGATAATAATAATACAGTATACATTTAATGTGCCAATTCCACATGACTAACGTGCTCAAGGCGCAGTAGGAAAAGTGAGTTATGAAGTACAAAAATCATTACACAAACATGCACATGAAAATGAATGACACAATCATGATGATCTAAATATATATATATATATATATATATATAGCAATAATAAAGTCACAACAGAGGAATGCAGGGAATGCATTAATAGCCAATCTTGATTTAATGAATAATCTGAATTTTCGAGGATTGGCTATTAATGCATTCCCTGCATTCCTCTGTTGTGACTTTATTATTGCTATTTCTAGTACTGCCAATACGCGGAACAACTACAATATATATGTATATATATATATATATATATATATATATATATATATATATATCATAATACCGGTATACTATTCTATGGTAAAAGATTGGAATGACAAGTAAAGAAGTATGTTGCTGGGTTTTTTTTAAGAGCTCATCTTTCATACAGTTGACTACTTTACCGACACCAGAAAAAAAGAAATACTAGTCATTTTCTCGTTAACATGAAACAAGATAAGATATCATTACTTTGGATGCTGACTAATTTTGTAGAAAGAAAAAACAAACAAACAATAAAACAAGAACAAGGAAAATGTGACATTCGCAGATCATAAGATTTGAGATATTGAGGTGTTGGATGTACACATTTTATGAACCGCCTTCTCAGTATATGTAGCAGTGGTCCGATGCAATAATTTCTACGTGCATACCAATATCAGTAACACAAGGAATATTTTGCAGTTTCATTGAACAGTCTGTGTTGAAAGTGTTCTTTTTTTTTAAGCAAAAAGTTGAAAAGCTGAGATTCCAGTACTGATTGTCCAATAGTCTTCTTGCATGTTACTCATCCTTGATTTCCTTTATTGTTTGTTTCGTTTTGGAAAAGTGATTTTGTAAATTCTCAGATCCATGGGGAATGTATTCACGGTATACATGTGCGTATGATAATTATGTAATTGATTACTAGGCCTAGTAAACTGCAGGTGCCCAAGGGCAACAATCTAATTTGCATATTACGCGCGGCAAACCGCTCCAGTGTGCACAGCGTGCCGCTGCGGCAGAGTTTAGCGGCAAACCGCCGCCGCTGCCGCTGCCGCAAAACCGCTCCAATGTGAACGGCCCTTTATGCCTTTTAGTGGCAGCATTATACCAGGTACACAAATACACTGCTTGAAGTTAAACAAGAATGATTTCATAACTCACAAATGATTGTCTTGTCTGTTGACAACAAAAAGGACACTAGTCCAGTCAACCCGTGGTATTATTAATGCCCATTTGGTTCTGAACCAAAGTTTTCATAATTCTTACTAACCTGTAGCCACAGCATGGCGGTTGATGTGAGCTTGTAGTGTGCATTCCTACCCTGGGACTTATCCTGTAGGAACATAAGAAAGAAGAGAGAGAGAAAAAAATCACTTTAATGAAGAAACTATAAGGCATACAAGATGTATAATGAAAACCAGCAACACCCCTCCCCTCTCCCCCACCCCACATACACATGCACATATGCATGCACACACACACACACACACACACACACACACATACACACATACATACATACACATACAAATTATGATCACTGATCACTGCAACAACCACCACCATCTCAGGGAGAGTAGGGTATAAAAAAAAATACCTCAAAAACTTATTGCACACTAAATCAGCCACAAACAAACTTGAAACTACAGTCTCCAATGTACTAAAGTAATAACAATTATTGAAGTATCAAGCTCTATCCCTTTTTGGTTCTACTAATTCTACAGTAGGACATTTGTAAAGATTCCTTAATCATATAAATGTTGGGGTGTAGTGCCCATTTGAACAAAAAAAAAAACCAGATCCTGGCAGACTAGTGATTTGGTTAAAATCTGTCAGAGGGTTTTCAGAGAATCTGAAAATGTAAAAAAGTTTATGCACGAAAAAAAAAACCACACACAATGGACTATTATTCATAATAGACAATGTAAAACTGATTACAAATCTTGAATTATCAGTGACATAAATAATGGGAAAATTTTGAACATAAATGTGCAGATACAATCCTCCCCATACCACTACTCAGTCAATAGAGTGGTGATATGGCTCAGTCAGTAGTGCACTGCCTACAGATCCAAGGCACCACGTTTGATTTCCAGGTCACACTGAGCAACGTTGTGTGTACTCATACCGTCCCATCTAGGGAGAGGCAAAGCACTCTGTCACTCAGCTGGGAGTCACACGTGTGAGAGAGTCACAACTAACACATGTAGCAGATCCCACTTCATTCATTCATCGCAAAGCGCTGGGTGCCAACCCACTGAAGTGGTCCCCCTACCCACCCACACAAGAAAACGGTGAATGATGTCTACTCCTTCTAGCAATACTCAGCAAATAATATCAACCAGGCACACTGTATCGTAGCTTGAATGAATGAAGTCAGTCGAATGCATTCTGTCCCCTTTTATACTGATATGAATATATCAATAATTGCCATTGATACAAATGTGCACACATACAATGCCCATTCAGTGTACATTATGTACACACAGAAATGTCATCCATCGAATCAACAGTGTAGGATAAGATAAGATGGACTTTGGACCGCACTTGTAATACAGATTTGCAATACTACTAGTAAGTAATGCGCATGCTCCTTCGTTGGCTCCACGCTGGTGGGCAATGCACTACCCGCTATTTTCAAATGAACTGCCATCTTGGGTACTGTTCTGCCACTGGGACTGCTTCGGATGTCAATGTGTGCTGTTATGTTTTATGAATTTCTGCCTCAGATTTCCACTACATGTCATCAGAGTCCATTCCTCAGTATTGGCAGGTATACAAATGGCCTTTTTGAAGGCCATACTGGATTTTTCTAAATTCATTTTCAAGGTTTCAACCCAATGAGTAATGTTGGAAAAAGTTGGTACTGGTATTTGTGCTAGCACACCTTACATCCCAACTGTAATATACTGTAGTATAAAGATGGAATATTTTTGCAATGATGAAATAAGACCACCAAATACTTGGGGAGGTATCAAGATTTGTTTGTGCAGAAATACTCCTACTTGTGTATCTTGAAAATTATAAACATGTATAAACATTCACTAAATTATGCCTCTAAGAGATTAAAAACAGGTATACAAAAATTGTCCACTTTTATGATGAAGTGAATTCATCTGAGTTTTGACATCACACCAAACATGAACATGGTAAACCAGTAACTTGGTACAATGTAATCCTTGCAATGCAGAGTAGCATACCCCATGTACATACAGTAGACCTCGCCTAAGTCGACATCGCATAAGTCGACAACTCGCTTAAGTCGACACAATAAAAAAGTCCCGATTTTTGCCTTTGTTATTCCTTGAAAATTTCCTCGTCTTAGTCGACATTTATAAGTCGACAACTCGCGTAAGTTGACCTGATTTTTCAGTGCCAACTGAGCTGAAATACGTGTTAATTCCCTCGTCTAAGTCGACATAATTTTTCGCTCAAAGTCTTATCGCCATCCTCTGAAAAAGAATTGTTTTCCCGCTCCGATTCGCCGCATTTCTACTCGGTAATTCGCTAGTGTACGGCGCGGCAGCGTTCGCGCCATGCGTCCATTGTCTTGTATGCCAGAATAGAAAGGGCATACACTCATTTACACTGGAGTATTTAGTACCCAAGGCAGTTCACTTTACCCCTTTTCTCCCTCTCGTTTTTCTCAAAACGCAAAAATTTTGTACACTTAACTATGTCCCAGTAGGTATTCATTATCCGAACATGAAATATTTTTGTAAATCCGAATATTCTGACGTTAATTATTCCGAAGCGGTATTAAAACCTGGGCCCTTTCTAGAAAATTAATAGTGCAACTAAAAAAAAAAAATCAAATGCAGGTGTATCAAATCACACGCAACTTTTGCATTTAAGCGCAAGTGCGCTGCTGAAAAGACTTGCGTCTGATAATCATATGAAACTAGAAAATAATACACGAACCTGAAACTCAATTGCGTTTAAACGCAACTCTAAAAATCAAATGCAAGTCAATCAAATCACACGCAACGATGTATTTAAACGCAAGAGCGTTGCAGAGAAGACTTGCGGTTTTGTACGAAACTAGAAACTGCGTTTAAAAACCTCTCTATACATCTACGGAAGTGCGTTATTGTTGAAAAGACTTGCATTACCTTTTTATTTCGTAAGCAAAATTAGATTTTAAACGCAACTCTCAAAATCCAATGCAAGTCCATCAAATCACACGGAAAGCTGAAAGACGTGCGTTTGATAATCAAACGAAACTAGAAAATTGTAGGAAACTTTTTTTTAACTCAATTGCGTTTAAACGCAACTCTAAAAAACAAATGCAAGTCCATCAAATCACACGTAACGCTGTATTTAAACGCAAGAGCAGTGCAGAGAAGACTTGCGGTTTTTGTACGGAACTATAAGAAACTGCGTTTAAACGCATCTCTAAACATCTAGCTGGTTACGGAGATGTATTATTGTCTAAAAGACTTGCATTTTTTTTTTATTTCGTAAGCAATATAAGAAATCAAACGCAAGTCCATCAAATCACACGGAAAGCTGAAAAGACTTGCGTTTGATGATCATACGAAACTAGAAAATTGTAGGAAAATTAAACTCAACTGCGTTTAAACGCAACTCTAAAAACCAAATGCAAGTCCATCAAATCACACGGAACGCTGAAAAGACTTGCGTTTGATAATCATACGAAACTAGAAAATTGCACGGAACTTTTTAAAACTCAATTGCGTTTAAACGCAACTCTAAAAATCAAATGCAAGTCCATCAAATCACACGTAACCCTGTATTCAAACGCAAGAGCGTTGCAGAAAAGACTTGCGGTTTTTGTACGAAACTATAAGAAACTGCATTTAAACGCATCTCTAAACATCTGCGGACGTGTGTTATTGTTTAAAAGACTTGCATTATTTTTCATTTCGTAAGCAAAATTAAAAATCAAACGCAATTCTGAAAATCAAATTCAAGTCCATCAAATCACAAGGAAAGCTGAAAAGACTTGCGTTTGATAATCATACAAAACTAGAAAATTGTATGAAATTTAAACTCAATTGCGTTTAAACGCAACTCTAAAAATCAAATGCAAGTCCGTCAAATCACAAGCAACGCTGTATTTAAAAAGCAAGAGCGTTGCAGAAAAGACTTGCAGGTTTTGTCCGAAACCAGAAACTGCGTTTAAGCGCATAAACATTTACGGAAGTGCGTTATCGTAGAAAAGGCTCGCATTATTTTTTATTTCGTAACGGAACTTTCGCCGAGACCGAACTTAGTCTGCACTTGCAGGGAAAAGACATCGCAACATTCACACGTTTCAAACTGCCGAAACGCACGCTGCTTCACAAAATGTCAATGAAAAAATGACAACGAATTATTGTTAAAGTTCGCTATGCCGAAGGTTTAAATCTCAGTCCAAAGTTAAATTAGTCCGACATAGGAAAGAGGTTTGTTTTTACGAAGGTTATAGTAGTCCGATAGATGTCGTTTTCAAACAAACTTTTCTTCTTTTTATTTCAGACGGGCCCGCGCCGTACAGAGCGGTAATGTTGCGAATCGGAGCACGAGAACAATTCATTTTCAGAGTATGGCAATACAAATTTAAACAGAACAAATATGGCGACACATATTTCAACTCAGTCGGCACTGAAAAATTATCTCGACAGAATCATGCGAAATCACACGCACATCTTCGGAGCAACGCACTTGAACTTAATTCGCAAAGTTTAATGCAATTTGGGGGAATTTGCGTTTGATATTTAAAATCAAGTTTAAAACGTAAAGTGTCTAGAAACGGGCTTAGGTTTCCGATCCCCTTCTCTCAAAATCTCTCTAGAGATTTGGGAATTGTGCGTTGTCGTTACTAACCCGCGCGAGATTTATGCGTGAACTAAAACATTATTGTTGCTGATGTCAGTAGGCATGTTATGGCGGCAAAAGGAGTAAGATTTGGGTAGCGATCCGCATCGTGATCAAAATCTTACTCTGTACAGGGGAAATTAGTTTTCATTTATAAGTCGACAAAATGTCGACTTACGCGTAAGTCGACATTCGCGTAAGTCGACGTGTTTTGCTCAGTCCCAATTATGTCGACTTACGCGAGGTTGACTGTACATATTTACGCATGTACACTGCTATATGATAAGCCAATTTCATGCTTGCTGATAAATTACCTTAGTTGTTCACATCAATTGGTAATTTTTTTAGACAATTTAACTTGATACATTTGGGCATATCTACAGTAAAAGGGTCGGTACACGTAACATGTGTTCACCACTAAGTCTAGAAATGATATGAAATACAGTGTTCAATGGAAATTTAAGGGCTGTTATCATCTTTTTCTAATCAATACCATGACTTTCAGTTGAAAAAGAAGAAATTTTAAATGAACATCTTACTTGATCTTCATATGTTAGTACACAGATGTCAGTCCAGCATTGGTGTCACACATCCGAAAAAAAAAAGGAAAAAATCTTTTTACATAAATTTTAATAGATTGCTTTTTTAGAAGCAAGTTGGGGCAAAGTTATAATTTATTAAATTGCTCTATAGGATCACTTTCTTAATACTACGGGTAATCAACATTAGAATAGAATATAACCATAAATCCCTTATTTTATGGACCTTACTTTTACTCAGGAAATACCCATTTCTCTTCATTAGTTGAAAACTACACTGTCAAACAGCACTAGCATCAATACATTGCACAAATATCACTTGAAGACGAAAAAAAAAACTGACGCATATGTATGTGTTATTAAGCATTTTAGGTGAGAAAGATAGAGTAAAGAAGTAAAGTTGGTGGACAAATTTCAGTTTAAATGTTTTATATTTTGAATTATCAAGTTCTTTGTAGTTTGTAAGTCATTTCACTGTTAAATTCCCACCAATGAATACAAAAAGAAAGGATTCAGTACATGATAAATAATACTCTTTTTTAATGATGTTCATGAATGTCTGATGGTAAGGCTCCTCTCTCCTGTTTCTCAACAGAATATCAAAGCATCTGGTTCACAAAATGGGGAGCATCAAAAGACCTTTTGTACTACCACTTGCGACAGCGCTGATGTGCCTTAACAGCTACAGTCTTGCTGTGGAAGTCTACAAGTTCTACGAAGGGAGAAATGTGTCGCTGGAGTTCAATCAACCTCTGTCCAGTGACTCTAGCTTTGAATATGAGATTCACTTGATTTACTCCTCCTGCTTCTTCTGCAGGAATGTAACCATGGTTCCTGGCTGCCTCACACCTCAGCAAAGCAGACGTTTCTCTGTTCATAGCAAAAGATCACAAACTTATTTAACAGTGACTCTCAGCATAAACGCTACCAATGCCGAAGACAGCCAATTTTACCTACTCTCTCTAAGGGAAGATAGACGTGGTGAAAGCCACTTTTTCACTCAAGATGCCTACATTGAAGTTTTGCGTCCACCAAGTCCAGCACATTGTATCATGAAACGCACTGAGTATTCAGCTGCATGGAACGAGATTAACTGCACATGTCTGCTTGGCAGTGACGGAGAAGGTTCTCTCTACTGCTTCCAAAATGCAAGGAAAATTCCATACAAGGGGGCACCAGCGCGGCTAAATGATCATGTAACATGGGTCTTCTGGATGGATGCACTTCTGCCCGTCAAGTGCTGTTCATACGAACCAACATTTCCAATAACATCAGAATCTTGCTCCCAGTTTGTGCATCATCCCTCAACACACATTGGCAATGCAGAAAATTCTATAACCCCTTCTAGCGGCCACATGACAACAATAACTGCTGATCCAGAAACAACTGATGAAATAAACTTTTCACAAAAATTCAGAGAAGAAAGCAACAGCGCAACCACCAAAGCATATGAAGCCTTCACCAAGAACACTTTGATTGCATTAATATTATTTTCACTGTCTTTGTGACTGCATTATACTTGCATTGTCCATAAAGCAAACTAAATGTATAGCATAGACTGCTGGTGTTCAACATAATGCATTTTTTAAACCCTTACAATGCTGTGCATACAATCATGACAAGTAAGAAAAACATTTATTCTGTGTATAAAATGTACAACTGATATGAAACAAAAAGACATTTCTAACTAAAGATGTCAGCACCTCTGGATATCCATTTAGTTTGCTTATTACAGATATTTTTTTGTGAGAATACAATATTTTCCTTCTATAAAATCAGGAAACATCATCCCGCTTTATATCTAAATAAAAGATGATAATTATAATGAGTGCTAATACACCTAGGACATCTATAGTGCGTTCAACCATATGAATGGGTGCCGTAAGATTATACATCATGTACGTTCATGACAGAGTTTTACTGTACATGTATCTCCCTTATCAGTCAATTTTACGTTTAATTACATACCTCCTCCCAAACCATCCAATTATTGGTCTTATCAATACAATGTACATGAGCATTGTTGTACTGAAATACACAAGACATCACATGGCTAAAGTAGAACATGACTGTAAATCACGGTCTGAATGATCGATGTGTCCCGCATCATATTCTTTTGTATGCCACTCAGTAAATATGTCCATATCTGTTCGACATCTTTAATATATCCTGTGACTAAGCAATAATTCCTTTCCTCCCTAATTTGGTATTAAAATAGATTTTGCATTTACCATCTGAAATATTACATTATCATCTGCCATCATTTTATAGTATAAGTAGAACAAAAAAAAACAACAACTGGCAATCATCTTCTAAGTGAAAATGTGCTAAGGTACTGTATCATGTTGTTGTTTTACACAATTACGTCAAATTGTACATATCTGTCTAAAACCTTTTAAGATTTTTAATAAAATTTTGTTTGATATTGTATTCTATAAAATCTTGTGAATATGTTTACATTGTGAAAGTGTTTCTGATACACTTTTTTTTACAGACTTTGTGTATTAACATGTACAGTGTACATTACAGTACTATAGATATTCTGAAATATTTTCATCATCTACCATCCCTCATTTGGGTTGATAGATTTTGTCCTTAATACATTGTAACTGAAACATCTAGTATCATCTACAACTGTAGTATACGTAGGACAAAAAGAACTGCAAGTCTTCATCTAAACGGAAACATGGTACTGTATCATATCGTCATTTATAAAATCCTGTGAATAAGTTTATGCTGTGAAAGATTTTTTTATTTTTCTGATTGTAATATGCAATGTCTTGTGACAATTGTGTATTACATGATAAATTGCGTACAGTGTACATTACAGGACTCTAATTAATCTGAAATATTTCAATCACTTTCTTCCCTCATTTGGGTTAAGGGATTTTGAACCTAGTTACTGAAATATCATATCGCCATCTTGTACAAGCAGGACACAAAGAACTGCCAATCATTTTCCAAATGAATGGTGCTCCTGAATCATACTGTGTTGTATAATTGTATAGCATTCCGTGAATACATTCATTTGTGTCTGAAAGCTCTGTAAATTGTAGGTACACAAATTTTGTGGTATCTTCATGTGTGTTAATATCATACAGCAATCCTAGTGCTTTTGAAAATTTCCTTTGATTTTCTTCTACCATTTGGTTGTGTGCATTCTGCATTCTACCGTCTGAAATATGGTAGAATCATGGTGGTAGAGTTGTTTATGCAATGGTGAAACATCAATATAATTATCATCACGCCTATTTCAACTGCTTGTTTGACAAAATGTTTCTGAATTTACAAATGGACGTTTAAGTGTGATTGCCTCATGAAATTAGTAGGGAGACATTTTTAATAGCATGAAGCATCCCATAAAAATATCATGTTCATATTTAAAAGTCCCATGTGTACAAGTTCAAAGGAGTTGACACAAAACCACCAGTAGGTGTGTCTTTGTAAACCATTGGCATATGGGAGCGTTGACAGAGTGTGTATTGTAGCCTACCACTACTTCACCAAGAAGGAGAGGTTTTGCTTTTCATTGCCATGATAGAAATTTATGCAATGTTCAAGAACTTTTGACAGCACCAAATGGAGCACATACATTTTGCCATACTCATTTCATGTGTATCTATATTATGATTGAGAATAAAAGCATCATATGTGAGTTACCTTTGAAAAAAAAATGGATGTCAGTCTTTATCAATGTATCTTGCTGTAACCTCATTTTACTAAATTTTTGCCAAATCTTCACCGTGGGTATTATGGGGATTCATAGTTTGTTATGCAACTAAATTCCATTCACAGTCAATGTAAAGTATTTTTTTTTTCTCAATTCTTATAGATTCAAATGTCACTTACATGGCAAACCACTGCTTCCAAGCCCTGTATTGAATGTGAAAATTGTTAACCCCTGAAGTGCCAAAGTTATGGCCATTGTCACCCACAATTTGCAAAATTCACTATCTTTAGATCTGTTTATATATGGACCGGAAGGGGGGTGTTATTTCGGGGGCATCCCACGAGACCGACACCCACGAGTCATACGGTCCACGAGACCGACACAAATAATAGGTCCATGAGTCATACAGCCCACGAGTTATACGGCTCAGGAGTCATACAGCCCATGAGTTCGACGCTAAGCACAAAAGGCTCATGAGACCGACACTTAAGCAAACATAGCCCACGAGACCGACACTAAGCAATAAAGGCTCATGAGACCGACACTAAGCAAAGAAAGTCCACGAGACCGACAGTAGGCAAAAAAGGCCCACGAGACCAACAGTAAGCTAAAAAGGCTCACGAGACCGACACTAAGCAAAGAAAGCCCACGAGACCGACAGTAGGCAAAGAAGGCCCACGAGACCGACAGGATAATCAGCGCCATCTACATGTCAATCACCTATACAGGGTGTTCCATGAACGGAGAAATAACATACTGGCGGGTGTAATTTCGTAACGCTATCAATTGAAAGATGGTGACCATCTACATAATTATGAACGTCATCAAATATGTATTTCTACATACTTCTGGGGAGGGGGAGGGAGGCAAGTGTGTCAGGGAGCGACATTGTTATCAAGTAGAAAAATTGAATTGTATTCTTCATGCCCCCGCCCCCCCCCCCCAAAAAAAAAAAATAGAAGAATTAGTATTCTTCATCCCCCCCAAAAAAGAGACAAAAACTCAAATGAATTTACCAGAGGACAATAACGATGTATGAATTAATTTTAGAGCATTGATAATGCCATCGTGCTATTTTTAATAGGCTCTCCCAGATTTTAGCTAGAAAATGGACAAGATATAAATTTTACCTCTTCTCTTTCCTGATTCACAAGTTACTTTATTCTATTTTAGATATTCTACCCTCCTGCTTTGACGTTTTGCAGTAAGATCTATTTGTAATTTTCTCTGTAACTATGATGTAATTCTACTGATTGAAACGTTTTATGTCGCGGGGATTCACCTCAGTTTTGTGGCTTGTGTTATTCTCCTCCGAACAGTACATTTCATCGTGAAATACAATAGTTACGTTCAGACGGGAGCCCTTAACCTCGAAGTTAGGAAACTTCGAGGTTAGAGCTTGTAGTTAGGGACCGTGAAGACGCACTCGTAGTTAGCAAACCTCGAGGTTTGCTCGATGTTTCGAGCCACGAGAAATCTTATGGTTAGCGCTCTAACCACGAGCCGCGGGGGGTCCCCACTCGTAGTTAAGCACCGTGTGGACACAAAAAACAACGAACTCGAAGTTAAGAGTGACCTCGCCGTAAACTCCAGCCCCCCCACAATTTCCCTCTGCTTCCGGGTCAACCTCCCAAACGTACACCACAAATACACTACACGTGAAAAACCTATGACGCACGACACAACAACATCATCTTTTCTTCCCATGCGCTTGATCTCTGAAACTGAACATGTCGAACTCGCTACTGTATTCTATATTCTTCTCCGACGCTAAAAAAGAAATGTTTTCGACAAATATCTTCATAAAGGCATACTTAGTCATCAGTGCAGTGCTATCTCTGCATATCATGACAGAGAAAAAGAGTACCTGTAAGCGAGTCCGACAGGGTTGGACTAAAGAATAAATAGACGCCTTGTTAGCAATGTGGGCTTAAACTTCCGGTTTTGTGGTTTTAACATCGAGTGGGACCCACTCGTAGTTACGGGGGGCAGAAGCTTAACCTCGAAGTTTCGTAACCTCGAGGTTACGATTCGTCGTGTGGACACACGTCGTAGTTAGGGGGCAAGAGCTAAACCTCGAGGTTTCCTAACCTCGAGGTTAGGGCCTACCGTCTGAACGTAACTACTAGCTGTTTTCATGGATGCATCTGTTTTTTTCCGAATCCCTAATGCTACCTTAACCCATCCACGTACGGGCCTCTGTGTAATCTGTAATATCGTGCCTGCCTAGTAAGTTGGCCATGAACTTGGGCGCCGTCTTCCCTACGGCGCGATCTACACGCGAAGAGCATTCATACGTCATCGAAAAAACTGCCTGTGTCATTCCCACTAGGCAGGAGGGATGATGCGTGTACACTCGTGCTAATATGCACTTAGTTGACTCAATACAGCACTAGTTTATGTGAATTTTATGAAAAGAAATAATAAATTGTGCAGGAATTATGAAAAAAATATTGTTTCTGTGTATTTCATCGATAAATCCTCTTCATTTCAAGCCATCTGTAATCACATCTTACCCACTTGCGAATCGACGTGTCCATAATGTCCTCGAGCCCCCCCGAGATAGCTCTGGAACATTCCATTCAATGACGGGGTTTTTATTTTGCAACGTTATCTAATAACTCTCATGTAAGCAAGTTCTTGCTATGGCTAATCTATTTTGTAATGTATCATAATCTATCTATGCTGAGATAGCCTAATTCAAATTTGCAGAGACATAGAAAAAGATTTGTTTTACAATCGTGATACGTTCAACTACTCATTTACCCTGTGCTGAAATCCGCATGTCTGCTCCGCACATGTTATCGCTATCGCTCAAACTTCGATCGCGATGGCTTGTGTGTGTACAGGTACAGGTACACAGTGCTAGTGTGACGTGTGTGGAGAAGCATGGGGCTGAAAAAATACGAACTCCACGTGGTGTAGTAGAAAACAAATCGGACGTTCGAAGTCGTACATTCAAGAGCTAAAACAGACAAATAGCGAATTCAAAGTCCACTGAAAAGGTCTTGACATTGTAATGTATGTTCCAAAATCATGTCTGGCTTAGTTTTGAGAGAATTTTCTACACGCACGAGATCAGGAATGAGATCGGTGAACTGGCTAACAACGTGTGTACTGTGAACATGTGACTGGCTTGTGCAAATGGCCTAGCTAGGTGATCGTGAGAGTGCGGCAAGAACGCTAGGAATGCACCCGAGATGCGGTGTGTTGCAAATTCTTGGGGTGAAATTAGACTTCCTTCTTCAGCCCGTCTAGTATCTATATTTTTTTCAATAATTCTAATTCTTCATAAAATCACGATAAAAAGACTTCATATATTCATTTTATATTTTAGAAGCGTAATATGAAATATTTTGGGGGTTTTTTTCAGTCCAAGAAAAAAAATAGTTTGAATAAAAAAATAACAATAAATAGTCGTTCTTGACTCAAGTCTAATTTCCTGCGCCTTCTTGCAGTTACCCCGCAGTTGCCCATGGATACGATGCATAAATAATCAGCTGTTTACTGAGTCGTACTAGTGTACCACCCTACTGTTCTTGTTCAAATTGAGAGGATTGTTATTTTATCGGCGGCACTTAGTTTTATAACCTCATCCAATAAAAAGACAAATTCAAACATCAAATGGTGTGACAGTTTTTGTCAGAATTCCCTATCAATTTCACCTTGTTGCCAGGATAGTTTTCAGATTTCACTTGCTTCATTATCGAAGCTGTTTGACATTTGAAAGAACTGCTCCATAAGAAATCACCTTTCATTTGTTATTTATTTTCACAAACAAGTATTTCGGTTACTTGAATATTTCTTATTATTATTTCAATGTCATGATATTTCATGATGGTTATGTATTCTGTCTTTACATGGCAAGATGGGATTTTTTTTTTCCATCCAGGGTCAAAGAAGAAAGTGACGGGAAGGAAAACAAAAGGATAGGGAGGAAATGAAAAGGATACAATGACACATCTGATCAGCAGGCTCTTTTTTATTACAATGGTGAATGCAGTACATCAGAATTTAAGTACAGTTCTAAATAATTTATCAGTTGAAAAATGAGCAAAGAAAATGGATTTCATCGAGTTCTAAATGAAAACTAAATTAGCATCGCCATTATGATTTAGATCTAGAACCTAGTGCTAGTACTACAGAATAGACCTGATGCAAACTTGTTTTCAAGCTTTTGGTTGAGTTTCTTCAGAGACACGAATTTTGGTAGCACAATACCCGAGTGAATAAGAAAAAGGAAAAAAAAAATAAATACACAACTGTAATGCAGGTCTCTAGACCACTCCCGTGCACGAGCGAGCATCAGCCCCCGTTTCGTCAGTGTCACTCTCGTCATTGGCCTAGGCTAGGCTACTCGTGTCGTAGTTTTACTCGCCATCATCAATGTCATACATGGTTACACAAAATAAATTACATCTTGCCATCACCTCAACCACAGCAAAACCCTGAATATCACTCCCATCATAGTCACTCTCAGCTCACAAAACATATCAGCAAACGATACAGACATCGCAGACCTAGCTAACTAGCTCTAAACATAGTTGTAACTACGCCACGTTAGACATTAGTTGTACACAAAAATGAAACGGAGGTGAAAAACTAGTAATGAATACACGAAGATCATCAACGATGGCATATTACCGTAGAAAAAAAATACACAGAACATCTTGCACCCAAAAAAAAATCGAGGTAAAAAACTACGATGAGAAAAACTAGGGTGAAAACACGATGCTTGGAAGACGAACGATGAAGACACTACGGCAAAAATGCTTACACGGAAAACAAACGAGTGAGTACCACACAAACTACGATGTTTTCGCACATACGTAGATAAGCTACATCGTGTTCAATCAAAAAACTCAACAAACACTAGGACAAAAACTCACCTCTAAATTGTTGCAAACGAGATAATCACTTAGAAAAACTGAACAAAACACTCTCAGAAGTACGATTGTACTCTGAGAATGAAAGATATACAAATATACGAAAGCAAAAGAGAGAAAAGAGAGAGAGAAATGGACGGGAAACCTAGAGAAGGTACCCACACTCACTAACGTAAATGAAATTCAACACACACACCCCCGTGCCCCAGCATTAGCAGTACACGTACACACACAAGGAGATATCGTCAAGCACTCTATGAGGAGATCGATATCACGATACCGCGCGTAAGAAATCACTGCAGTTGCTGGGGCAACAAAGATACATGCGCGCTGTAAACATGAATATTGATTAGTTTCTCAGCAGGCTCGAACCCCTGGCAGATGTTTTGGCCAATAAGAGACATTCTAAAATATGTTTCTTTGCATAAATTATTTTTCTGAGTCCCAGTAAGGATCTCTGTGATTGGCTAAAATTATTCTACAGCTCCTGGCCAAGCCTGAGGTCCTAGGACGCCCTCTTTTGGTCATAAATAATAAAAACCACGTTTTTTGTGGGAGGTGACGGGGATGGGGAATAGACAATTACGTTACTTTTTTTTTTATTGATACTAAATCAACACCCTCGCAGGTTTATTGCAGAAAGATCTGTTACACACTTTTACCGTACTTTGTTCATTTTTTTTTCACAAACACACACCCATGCAAACACAATTAAAGATCCTGATCATTTCGGGGGGAGGGGGGCAACTGATGGGGTAACACCCTGCCGGAGATGGCAACTCTTCTCTTCCATCTCTCATATCTTCCTATGCTATTATCAGGACACCCTATACAATTTATTGCTCTATAGGTGGCGCTGTTCATCCTGTCGGTCTCGTGGGCCTTCTTTGCTTAGTGTGGGTCTCGTGAACCTCTTTTGCGTAATGTCGGTCTCGTGGACCTTTTAAGTGTAGTGTCAGTCTCGTGGGCTTTGTTTGCTTACTGTCGGTCTCATGAGCCTTTTGTGCGTAGTGTCAGTCTCGTGAGCCGTATAACTCCTGGGCTTATTTTACTTGATGTCGAACTCATGGGCTTTATTTACTCAGTGTCGAACTCGTGGGCTGTATAACTGGTGGGCTGTATGACTTGTGAGCTGCATGACTCGTGGGCTGTATGACTTGTGAACTGTATAACTTGTGGGCTGTATGACTCGAGGGTGTCGGTCTCGTGACGTGCACCCGTTATTTCCACTTCCACATATATGAGGAAGCTACAATTTTGCACTTTATAGGCTTTAATTCAACAATCTGGCACACACTTTTAGGGAAATATTAAAAAAATAAATTCTGATCAAGTACATAAGAAATAAAATACTCCAAATAATACATACGAGTGGCTAAATGGTGTTTTTCTCCATATATGTGTCATTCATTGTACACTGAGGTAAAAAGGGCAGGGAGAGTGTGCACAAGGAGTTCTTTTCCCACACAAGGAAGCTTTTGCATGTCAAAATTGTAATTCTAGGATCTGGTGCACACTTTTATTGGAATTCTGAGAAAAATTCTCAATAAAAAAAAAGAAAAAA
The DNA here is from genome assembly GCF_040938485.1 of Diadema antillarum. Taxonomy (NCBI): domain Eukaryota; kingdom Metazoa; phylum Echinodermata; class Echinoidea; order Diadematoida; family Diadematidae; genus Diadema; species Diadema antillarum. The sequence goes on from NW_027271204.1 coordinate 3,154,361, forward strand.
AATACTGAGGGAAAATTCGATAGGCTGTTGTGGAATCTGTCATGTCTTGTTCCATGTGTGTGTCTTTCCTGTAATCTACAGAGGTACTGTACATATAGTGCCCGCTCACTGGTTATAACAAAAGACACAGCAGTAACTAGAGTGATACATGTATATCACGATATGATAATGTCACGATGTGTCACACTAAGATAATGAGATGCAAGAAATGTAATTAACAAAAACAAGAATACAAGAAACATGTGCGACTTCACAATTACTGATCAAATCATAAATTTCTGTATCAATAGTTACGTTCAGACGGCAGGCCCTAACCTCGAGGTTAGGAAACCTCCAGGTTTAGCTCTTGCCCCCTAACTCGCCCCATGACGAATCTTAACCTCGTGGTTACGAAACCTTGAGGTTAAGCTTCTGCCCCCCCCCCCCCCCCCCTAACTACGAGTGGGTCCCACTCGATGTTGAAACAACAAAACCGGAAGTTTCAGCCCACACTGCTAACAAGGCGTCCATATTTCTTCTTTAGTCCAACCCTGTCGGACTCGCTTACCGCGCACGCGGTACTCTTTTTCCAACCAACGGCACCAGCTTCCTCTGTCATGGTATGCAGAGACAGCACTGCACTGATGACTTTATGCCTTTATTAAGATATTCGTCGAAAACAATTTTTTAGCGTCGGAGAAGAAAACAGAATACAGTAGCGAGTTCGACGTGTTCAGTTTCAAGCGAATGGGAGGAAAAGATGATGGTGTTGTGATGTGCGTCAAAGGTTTTTCACCTCGCGCGCAAGTGTAGTGTATTTGTGGTGTATTTACGTTTGGGAGGTTGACCCGGAAGCAGAGGAAAATTGTGGGGGCTGGAGTTCACGGCGAGGCCACTCTTAACTTCGAGTTCGTTGTTTTTTGTGTCCACACGGTGCTTAACTATGAGTGGGGACCCCCCGCGGCTCGTGGTTAGAGTGCTAACCATAAGATTTCTCGTGGCTCGAAACATCGAGCAAACCTCGAGGTTTGCTAACTACGAGTGGCTCGAAACATCGAGCAAACCTCGAGGTTTGCTAACTACGAGTGCGTCTTCACGGTCCCTAACTACAAGCTCTAACCTCGAGGTTTCCTAACCTCGAGGTTTCCTAACCTCGAGGTTAAGGTCTCCCGTCTGAACGTAACTATTCATCCAAGTAGAAAGAAACAGGTAAAGGTCCGATTTTCTCGGGGGGGGGGGGGGCAACTTCCTCCCCTGCCCTCCTGCTGTGTGTATGGCTATGACAGAGACTTACATTGTAGCTGAAATCTAAGGCAATCAATGTACAAAAATACAATTGTGAAAATTGAGGGAAGGCCTTTTATAGACAATGTCATCAGTACATTTTTACAGCAATACATTTAGAATTTGTGCAAACAGATTAAATTGAGAAATTAATGCAATGAGGATGTTTGTTCATTGTATGCATACTATTAAGAGAGACAACGAAATATCAAACTCTTCGAAGTCAACAATGAAGTTTGCAAAGTAAATGGGGCCAATAACATGCATACTAACCAATCATAAGTTTAAATGGCAGTACTGAACCAACTGGTGTGCAGTTCAACTGTCCTTGATGTTTCTTAAACTGAAAGACAGCAGGCCTAGTGCATATAGACTATTAATTAGCAAATGGCAGCTCACACAAGCAACAGACATGCTTGCCCCAGCAAACAATTGGCACAGAGTGAGGGGCAAGTAATAGGCCTACACTCAGCCACTTGCGATCAGAAATTGCTGGGAGACAGAAAAATCAACTACAGCGCTGCTTGAACAGGCTCAGTTTCAGAATGGTTAGAATTGGGTTGGAATTATGTCACACAAATGCAAAGGTTTTTGAATTCATTGCTAGTACTTAACATTTATTTCATCGCAGAAAGAATCTAAACTAGAACCGGAATTTGTCAACACTGACAAATTAGGTGATCCGATCTCTTCGAAAATCAATGATTTGAGTCCTGATCCCAATAGGCATGACCACACCGGTTTCATTTGTGTCGAGGAGACATTGGCCGTGTGATGTTTGGATTCTCATTTAGAAAAGGAAGTCAGACTTGCCATCTTTGGTACCGAATTCCGTATCCACTAACGAAGATACAGAATGAAGTATATTTGACCTTTGACCCCACTTTGCACACCCAAGATGGCATCTGAGCAAAAAGTGGTTATTTATTGAAGTGATTATTGTAACATGCCCTTTGCGTGTGCAAAATATGGGAAAGACAGGACATGTATTCACCAAGATACAGGATGAACAATTTGTGACCTTTGACCCTAATTTACCTACCCAAGATGGTGTCCGATCAAGTAGTTGTTATTCTATGAAATAATGTACGTGATATGAACTAAACATGTGCAAAATATGGGGGTGATAAAGGCTGTTTTTCTTGAGTTATTGCAAAGAAAGTTTCAGAAAAAAATATCATTAAAACATCGAAGATAAGCTTTAATTTCAACCAAGTTTTTTGAAATGATGGCGACGTTGTATGAAGAAACGAATTGCACATTACGATAGCCCAAAGTCTCAGCTACAACATATTAAAATCTGGGAGAAATTCACCAAAGGATAAGTGAGCTACTTCTCAATTAAGACAACCATGTCAATTTTCACATCTAGAAAAATTCCCTCCCATAGAGATAACACGTCATAACGAAGATAGAGAAAAGAAGTACATATGACCTTTGACCCCACTTTGCACAGACAAGATGGCATCTGAGCAAAAAGTGGTTATTTTGTGAAATGATCCTTGTAACATGGTCTTTACGTGTACAAAATATGGGAAAGATAAGACATGTATTCACCAAGATACAGGATGAAACATTTATGACCTTTGACCCTAATTTACATACCCAAGATGGCGTCTGATTAAGTAATTGTTATTTTATGAAATAATGTCCGTGACATGAACTAAACATGTGCAAAATATGGTGGTGATAGGGTATGTTTTTCTTGAGTTATTGCAAAGAAAGTTGCAGAAAGAAAGACATATTTCAATACATCGAAGATAAGCTTTAATTTCAACCAAGTTTTTGGACGTGATCCCGACATCGTATGAAAAAACGAACGGCACAATTACGATAGCCCAAAGTCTCAGCTACAACATATTAAAATATGGGAGAAATTCACCAAAGCATAAGTGAGCTAGTTCTCGATAAAGATAGTCATGTCAATTTTCATTTCCAGAAAAACTGCACTCCCATAGAGATAACACGTAAACTGGCCAAATTTGACAAGGTTACTTTCAATCCATTTTTTGGGTTAGGAGGTGATGCCGTCATCCAATCAAACTGTTGTTATTACAATAATGAAAGAACATTTAATAAGCTATAACATACTGAAATCTGGGTGAGAATTGGCAAAGGATAAGTGAGATACGCTCGAGTGAACTTGAAATTTGATGACGTCATTTTGAAAATTTACTCTTTTTATTTCATCAAGATATTTGATATCTTTTAGTCATTTTTCCAGCATTGCCGACCCATGAAATAGCATGTACAACTCATCAGCTTTCAGAATATGTAAAGAAAATGGGAGGTCACCGTCCATCCTGACGAGTAAAATCGGATTTAAAATTGGCATTTTTTTGGCACAGTTGCACTGTATATCGCCATTGACGCACGCGCGGAATTTCAACTTTGACGGGCCCGTATGACGTCATATTGAGTTGGATTGACTTGAAACTTGGTAGAAATATTCCTTGACATTTCAGGCATCCGATAAGTGTGAAAAAATAGGAAATTTCTATTGCATAAGAGCTGTGAGTGCGTATATGTGCGCGCGCGTACGCGTCCGTCCAATTTTTTCAATTTTTCAAAAAACGCTCCAAATGGTCTGAAACGTGTGCAAAAAAATTTTGAGCTCGATTTGAGCATACAAATATTTCAACGCGGGCATACGCGCACGTTTTATGGGTATAGATGAATTCTGAGAACATGAGTAGAACCAGCTTAACTTGAAATATATGTGACGTAAATTTCATTGAAAAATTCCATTCCATTAATGAGATATGAATGAGAATGTGTTTTCATATAATGAAGTCATAGTGACGTCATGGTCGACTAATCACTATGATTTTATTTCGATTGTCGTCTTTAGGACACGATACATATATGGTATAATTTTGACATTGATAGGAGGAGCACTTTCTGAGCTAATCGATACACAACTTTTGAGGAGAAATAAAGAAGAAGAAAAACAAAGAATCAGTACAGATACAGAAGGTGATCCGAGAGGATACTCGGATCACCTACAAATGAACCTTTTGATAATTTTTTTTTTTTTTTTTTTGGGGGGGGGGGTTGTTCCAATCCCCCCCCCCCTTGCATTTGCACCCATGAACCAATAAGAACACGATGAGTGAGCACATAGAACCCATGGGGCAAAAGCAGCAGTATGCTCACTCATGGTCTCTCTTCCTATCGTACCTCTTTGGAGGAGAGTCAGAGATAGTGGCTATCTGAAAGAAATATTGTGTAAACACATTTTATAGGCAGGTGCAAGGGCAGGCACACAAAGAAATCTCATATTAGGCGGGAACGCAAGCTCAGCTTGGACAAAAGTGTCTCTTTCAGCCCACTGCGTAATAATTCATGTACACTGTCAATACCAATTGAAAGTATTGTTACAAAGAAGTATCACAAGAGTTGGACTTTGGATTAAAGCACACTGCCGGACTAAATTGGAGATCAAGAGTGGGTATGTACATGATGTAGTCTGTTTTTGTGTGCCTTTTTATTTGCTGCTGAATACTTGTCATGAACATCCTTACAGGTACAAATTTATCTTCATTCTATTTTTCTTCAGAAATAAAATGCAATAACAAGCAAGAGACCTGGGGGTCTCGCACTCACAAGAGAATCGCAAGTCTTGATTTGATTGTTTTGAATTCTTTTAACCATAAGTGAGACAGAGAGATCACAGCTGTGGTATCATGCTTTATTAGTAAGTATGCTATAGGGCCTACAGTATATATGCATAACATAGGTTCAAATTGGCTATGGCAGATGAAGAGATGCCTAAATGGGGAGGGGGGTAGGAAGGAGGCTTAATTTTCACATTTTAATTCTGTTTTTCTTGAAAACTCAAAAAGCATCACTCGGGTAATAAAATCCCATTTCAGCTTTAAAAAAAAATAGCAATCCTACACAAAAGTGATGGAGCTAATAGAGTAATATAGTACAACTGTAAGTTAATTCGCATTATAAGGGCGGGGAGGCTGAATTTTCACATATTGAGCTTCTTCTTGAAACCCATATACAGTAGATATTCACCGAGCTAGGCACATAGCATATTTATCAGGTGATATGACCTCAATTTGTTTAAATGAGCACGGCCCAACCCCTAAGGTGGAAGGAGGTGGAGTTCTCCCTCCCCCCCCCCCCCCCAATCTCAGCTCCTTGCAAGGGGCCAAGAGGAAGGGGTGGGGACGTTCAGGTGGAATTCAGAATTTCAGGTATTTTTTTAAAACCCTACACACGACAACAAGGATACATATTTGAAGAAATTTTCTGTTTAACCAAGAGTAATAGAACACAACTTTGTCACAGTTCAAAATCATTGTCAAATTTCAGTCATTAATGTTTTCATCTATAGCACTAACTAAATAGCTCTATCTTTTTTTTTTTTTTGGTTCGACAGAAGAAGAAAATAAAATCCAGAGTTAAGGGTCTCTGAGGCTTCAAGCCCCCCCCCCCCCTTCGGCTGGGGGGGGGGCTCATTTTATCAACTTAAGATCATATCACCATTAAGATGCCATCTGCCAAATCTGGTGAAAATCCATTGTGGGGCATACAAGAAAATGCTAAAAATGGTTTTAAAAAAAAAAGACTGGTGGTCGCTATAAGACAGGTGGTAAAGATGGTAATGGTTCATGCGCAACTTTGATTGAGAGTTTCTCTTTCATCTATACATTACATAGGTGAAATTAACTGTTTGCATATTTCCAGCTTGCTTTTGCACATTTCCCTACAAAATTGAACATTTCCACATTTCCAGGCATCATGTTTGCATATCTGGCATCATGTTTGCACATTTCCTGGCTCCACAAGGGATTCCTGACATGCTGTACAAAAATCCTCATTTTTCTTTGACGACTAAAGCAAATCGAATGGGGTTTTCTATAAAATGTGGGTAATAAGTTAGTTTTACACCCTGAAAGCATATTTGAAATGATTCACTATTTTTAAAGTTATTGGTGCAAAAGAGTCCTGTGTAATTTTTTTCTTTTCTTTTCTTTTTTTTTTTTGGGGGGGGGGGGACATACAGTGTACGGTACAACTGCAAAACATTCCCTTTAGAAGCATGTTGGCACAATATTGAAGGCTCACTGATTTACAGAGCTCTATATTTCCCTAAAAAGAAATACACTAAACTGCACTTTTAGCAATATCAAATCCTTTTCCCTGTAATATACTAGCTGCCAAACATTTAAGATTATACTGCATAAACTTGTCTGAAAATTCTGTCTTCTACAGGACAATTTCTGGTCTACAAAATGGATGACAGCAAAAAGCATTTTCTACTAGCACTGGTGACAGTACTGATGATGTGCCTTAGCAGCAGTCAGGCTTTGGAAGTCTACACATTCTATGAAGGGAGAAATGTGTCACTGGAGTTCCATCAACCTCTGTCAGGTGACTCCACCTTTGAATATGAGATTTACTCAATCGACGCATCATGCTGCTTCTGTAAGAATGGAACCATGGTTCCTGGCTGCCTCACACCTCAGCAATACAGACGTTTCTCCGTTCATAGCAAAAGATCACCAACTTACTTGAGAGTGACTCTCAGCATAGACACTACAAATTCTGAGGACAGTCAATTCTACCTATTTGCTCTGAGGGAAGACAATAATGGTAAAAGCACCCAATTCACTCAAGACATCCATGTTGAAGTTCTGCGTCCACCAAGTCCAGCAGCATGTACTGTAAAACTATCAGATTATTCACCTGCATGGAATGAGGTAAGTTGCATGTCTGTGCTTGCAAGCGATGGTGAAGGATCTCTCTACTGCTTTCAAGATGCAGAGAAGGCTCCCTACAAAGAATCACTTGTGCGACATAATGATCATGTGACATGGGTGTTCTGGATGAATGTCAGTCTTCCAATCAATTGCTGTTCCTACGAAGCATCATTTCCACTGACATCTGCATTTTGTTCTCAGTTTGTGTATCCTATTCCAACACATACCACTGTGTCAGATAATTCTAAAAACCCTTCCAGCAGCCAAACAACTCCAGGAACCACTGTACCACAAACAAATGCACAAATTACTTCATCAGAAAAAATCAGCACTGAAAGCAAGAGCTCACAGGTCACGACACAAACGACTTCAAATTCTGTGCATGGTGCAATTGCACTGGTGATATTAATTCCTCTGTTTTTGGTAGGCTTGTTCTTGGGGTGGTATATTAAAAAAAGAATGAACTATTGATTCATGGTTACAACTGATTGACAAAAGTGTCTTCCATCGGCATAAATAAGTACTGCTTCTGTGACGCTTTTATTAGAAACAGGTGCACGAATTAATTAACCAGAAATGAATGTCCATGTGTAGAAGGTCCATGGTTCCACAATCACACTGGAAAACTGCCTTGTCGTTCCAGTTTTAACCACTACATTTGCATGAAAAAAAAAAGGCCTTCCATTTCATATCTTGATAATTTTCTATTGTGACCTGTGAACTCTGACCTCTCTTGAACTGAGGAATAACATTCCAATCCAATACTATCCTTCTTGCCAAATTATACACCCATTAGACATTCGCACCTGAAGCTACATTATGGCTGTTATATTTATTAATACATACAATTGTAACATTGGTGTAAAGTTACAAATGTAAGTGATGTTTCATCATATCCTTTAACTGTCACACTATTGTTTCATTGGAGTATTTTGCCTACTTACTTTCATCCTTCTTTATAAATTCATTACTGTACATTCCCAGATGAGGTAAAAGGACATATTTAGCTATCTAAAAGGATTTCGATAAAGTTTTTCTAAGCTTTTGACCTATTGGCTAATAGCATTCCATCTATCCACTGCCTACCCTATTGTCCTTTTTTTTTGTATCTTTCCACTGCTACTGCAAATTCCTTGTCAAAAGTTATTATAAGAAAATGCCATTCATCATTAAAGTGCCTTGACATTTGACATCACCTTGAAACTTGACCCTATGACAGTAATGCCAACATTGTGGAAACACCACTGCAGTATTATAACAGTTGAAGACATACATGTATGTTTCTTCAGAAAAAAAAAAAAAAAAACCTTGTGTGCCGTAGACATGTGCAGTAGTACAATGGGTTTGGGGTGGTACCTTTCAAAATAGTGAAAAAAGGTAAAGGTTAGCACATCTGCTATGTTCATAATAAATGAATAACTATTTTTTATACTTCATTCCTACCAGCAGTGAACTGCCCTTAAAATGTCTAAAGCCATGTGTTTTAAAACTTACTAGCATAAATGTCTCGATGCATCAGAATAGGTTCAAGTTCTATAATAAATTAGGAATGCAAATATAAAAATGTCGCTACAGCGACTGGTTATACCCCCGCCAAACAACATTTCATAAGCTTTGGTCAAAAAACTGAGGAAGTAGTTAAATCCGCAAGATCTTTCCTTGATCTTCTGCTATTAATATGCCGTTATCATGGCAACGTACTTTCGGGTACTGTCGAAAAATGCGTCTTGCACATCTACAACCAAAGGCACACATCTGTACCAAGTTTAATGGAAATTGGGCAAAAATTGAGGAAGTAGTTTGCAACACAAAATTTTCCATCATTTTGGCTCATAATATGTGAGCTGTTACCATGGCAACATACTTTTTGTCACTGTCAAGAAATGTGTCATGCTGACCTATATTCTAAGACAAACATTCAATATGAATTCCATGAGAATTGGAAGAACACTGATGAAGCAGTTTTGCCATGAAGCATTTTGCCCTATATTTTACCAATAACATGCCGTTACCATGGCAACGCACTTTTTGCCACTGCGGAAATATGTGTCTTGCACATTAACATATTCAGATGAACATCTGTACCTAATTTCATAAAAATTGATCAAAAACTGTGGGAGGAGTTCGCGACGCAAGATTTGTACCCATTTTTGCCCATAATATGCCGTTACCATGGCAACGTACTTTTGGGTACTGTCAAAAAATACGTCTTGCACATCTACAACCCAAGGCACACATCTGTGCCAAGTTTTATGGGAATCGGTTGAAAACTGAGGAAGTAGTTCGCGACGCAAGATTTGCAACGGACCGACCGCCCGACCGACCGCCCGACCGCCCGACCGCCCGACCGCCCGACCGACCGCCCGACCGTCCGCTGATTCCTATATACCCCCTTCAAACTTCGTTTGGCGGGGGTATAAAAACATAGAAATGCAAGTAAAACTACTCAGTACTACTGTTTTGCAGATATCAAACAGTACTGTAATTGAACACGATACATGTATATTCATGGCATGAAAATTTAGCGAATTGGAGCCAACGGTTCTTCTGGTGGCATGAAATTTTCACGAAGTGCCAGTAGCATAAAATGCATATAGTGCAGGAAAGAACTTTCACATGCATTTTAATTTCTCGAATATTGCCACTCACGAAATTAAAATGCATGCAAACATTCCTCGTTTTACAGTAATATTCAGTTCGAATAAATTGCAATAGGGGACCACAAATAAATGCCTGTATCAGCCTCTGGCCCCTGTCAGTGCTATAATGACTTTGAGGCAACACCCAGGTTTCACTTTCTCTACGCGAGGTGTACCCCTCTCGACAGAACAGTCTGGGAAGCTGAGAGTTACACTGTGAAAGTCTTCCACTGAGGCAGCCATTATGACAGGAGAACAAGTAGATTTCAGGAGAAGGAAAAATGTAATACCATCTGGAAGTGATATCTTGTTGAGTACAATCAAAATTCACACTGGAAGTAGTAGAAATTTGACATGATCTCCATTATGAATACAGACCTCCCAACCTTTCTGACTGAAAAGTAGGGATGATTTAGCTCAGAAGTAGAAAAGAAAGAGCAGTTCCCATAGGAGTGCAGTAAAATTATTTAAAAAAAAATAGGAGACTAATGTTAAAACAAGAGCTGGGAATGGTCAAAATTCAAATTTTTTTCCTCCAAATTCAGTATGGTTGGAGGTCTGTGTACGTGACTCAGTGGGAAGAATGACTTCAAAGACTTGTTGTATGTTAGCTAGTCAAAACACAATAATAATAAAGAAATAAAGTCATAGTAAACAAAAGCTGTCTTGCCTTTCCGTATATGTTGGGAAATGTTTGAATCAAATTCTGATCCTTTAACCCTATTTTAACTAGGGGGGGGGGGTCAGATAACCCCCCCCCCCAATTTCGCATGATGATTCCACAACACACAAAGATTTTGCAGCAACATTTCATCACTTTTTTCTTTAAAGTCTCTGCATATTGTGAGACCAAATCTGCGATTTCTGGGTACACCATTCTGAAGTTACGTAATGTTTTGCATACATATGCATGTCAGCCTGGAAACAGCTCAAATTGATATTTAAATTAGATTAAATATCAACTATTAATCATCAAAATTAATTGATTCTAATGTAATAAGCTTGAAAAAGTGTCTGCAAAAAAATGTTGACAAAAAAAACACAAAAGTTCGCACAAACAATTAAATACATAAGAAATTACAAAAACAACAAAAAACAGAAACTAATCTTGATTGTGTTATTTTTGCAAGAAAATTGTCTGATGCATCCATAAAGAATTCTGACACAAAAAATCAGCAATCCTTCAGCCTTACAGGCGAAAATATGATTTTATGCATAAATTTGCATAATTAATTAACCAAAGATAGAAAATCAATATTTTTCTATTGTAAGACCACATAATCTTGTAGTTGACATCCGACTCTATGTTTTGGCAAATATGCAGCAATTGCACCATCAGCGGCCAAGATCTGAAGGAGGGGGGGTCAAATTGACCCCCCTCAGTAAAAACTTCATCACAAATAGCCTACAGCTGTATTTAGAATAGGGTAGAATTGCATCACATAGGTGATCATTTTGCTAGTCTTTCATTTAGCTTCTAATTGACGTTGTGGATTTGCTGTGTTTGTCACTCGTGCTCTTAAATTTGTAAACTGCCACAATCATCATTCTTCTTTTAATTGTTGACTGTTGCTGCTTGATTATGACTGAATGGTTTTGTTCTAATTGGAAAAAACAAACAAACAAGGACTGTCTTGCCTTAACTACAATTTTTGTACATGAAGTAAAATGTTTACATTCAATTAATATAGTAAAAAGTACATGTATATATTTTATAAAATAATTGTCATTTTTTTATATGGAGTTAATTGATACTTTTCATGATGATGCATTTGTGTTGCACAAACACATGTAGCTTGAGATACATTTGAATTCCTGTTTTGTATTTCGTTTCATACTCGCATTCTTTCTTCTCTCTTTACCCAGATGCTGCTCTGTCTTGTGCTACAAAAATTAATTTGTGATTGTAGTCTCTGCACGACTGTAGAGTTAGGCAATTATTGAAATAAACAATCATAATGCATAAAAACCCCAAAATGACATGATGACTGTGACTGTTATATTGATGTTGTCAAAGATGAATAACTACTGATGATACTGCTGGTAGTGAGGTAATGTTCGAGTAAACGCTTTGTGTTGTAGGAGAATAAAATTAACAAAAGAAAACCAATACAAACGAATCAGTCTCATTCCCTCACACATACACACATCTACATCACATAAAATTACACACACTATACAATGTACCTAGTCATCAAGGTAGCAATTACTGTACTGTTGAAGGATTTTTCTTTAGTACGATTAATCATATAGCGGTAAGTGAATTAGGAAGTGAAGGAGTTTGCATAATGATGATGGTATCCATCAAACCTATAATGTGTAATGATGAAAGTCTTGTGAGAACTATAAGGAACACAATTTATTCTGTGTCATGAATCTCACACCCTGTAGCTGTTTGAGGTTTGAGGTAAGAACAGGCATAAATATTACCAGTTTCTCCTTTAATTTTCATCCCTTTTTAAATGCATGAGACCCAATTTCCAAGAAGAACGTCATAACAACAGCAATGATAATAGTAATCGAGGTAATTATGATTTATGATGACGGAAGAATCATGACTGATATGATGAAGATGGTTGATGTGATTGTCCTGGAAAGTCTTGAAAATTTGGCATCTTGCATAAAATGGGACATCCATTCTAATTTGTCAGATATTCTGTTACCATGGCAACCCATTGTTCAATAATGATGAAAGATTAAGATTGCACATCTATGTACCATAGTGGTCACATGTGCCAAATTTCAAGCCAAGTATTCACAGACTGAGGGAGTTACTGAATCCTTCTAGAATACACAGCATGGCAAAACCATCTCTCCCTCTAAACTTTTGCAATTCATAACTTTTGAAGTGTCCATTTTTTCTAAATGTTTCACTGGTCTACTTCTCTGACTTTTTTTTTTGGGGGGGGGGTTCATACACAAAAAAAAGACTCAACGCTGGAAAAAAAATGCAAACAAAGGAATGCGCACGCACACACAAAGAACAAAGGATGACTCATTCACAGAGTGCAGTTCTATGTACCATGCCAATAGCATAGCTGGTCCTGGGAAAGAAAAACTGGGCTTTGTGGACCTCTGCCCCTGCCAACTCCATGCAAAGAGAATGTATGTATCGTACATGTAGTGCATGGTTTGGCACCACATGATGGTATGACTTGCCTCTACTTGGGACATCAAATACATCATTGTGCTCATAAACTGACCTTGGACTAACCTGGATATATCACAAATAGGTATGCACTCTGGTTTTATATTTTGCTGGGTCTCTTTAATAAAAGTAGCCTATTGCCTATAAACAAACTGAGAAGTGAATTTGTCTTCTCTGTTCATTTCCAATCCTAACAAAAATACACTGACCAATTAAAAAGGGAAAATACTACCTTAAGAACATGAGATATCTACAGTACCAACGTTACCGCCAATTTCAATCTTTTACCTCAGTGTACATAATCAGGTGCATTTGAAGGAGTGTTATTGCAAGATACACTAGAAGTGATTTCTAATGATCAATTTCTCATACAGTACAAATTGTTTATCTAAAAGTTTAACTGCTTCTTCATTAGAATGCAGAGAGAGAGAGAGAGAGAGAGAGAGAGAGATGGGGGAAACAGTGAGTGCATAAAATGCACTACTCCTCATGGGGTGCATGTATGTGGACAAAGCAATGAAAGCCTTGCTCCCCTATGCATGTTTTGGACACAATAATTATTATAAAAAAGAAAATTCCCTTTGACACTACTATTATACTAAATTGTATCAAACACAAGCTAGAAAGTCACTAAAAAAAAAACAATTTCCTACGAATGTTCCTATTCAGTCATCAATAATCACAAGATACATTATAAAATTACAAGAGTCACTTCATAGAGCTTGTTGCGTATGTGTAATTTTTGGCTTGCTGAATTGCAGGTCTTATAAATGCATAAAACTAAAATCAAAATTAATCATATTTCATGTAAAGTAATACTACAATTGTAGTTATGATATACTGGATAAAAGAATTACCTAAAATACTGTCTTCTGCAGGATGATATCTGGTTATACCAAAGATGGACTATGCCAGCCGGCATTTTCTTCTTGCCCTGGTGGCATTACTGATGTTTCTCAGTTGCAGACTGGCTTTGGAAGTTTACAAGTTTTATGAAGGGCGAGATGCATCCATACACTTCACTCAACCCATGTCAAGTGACTCCACTTTTGAATACGAGCTTTACTTGATTGTCTCCAGTTGCTACTTCTGTAAGAATGGAACCCTAGTTCCTGGTTGCCTCACACCTCAGCAATTCGGACGTTTCTCAGTTCATAGCAAAAGATCACAAACTGACTTGACAGTGACTCTCAGCATAAACGCAGTCAGTTCCAAGGACAGCCAAATTTACCTATTTGCTATAAGAATAGACAGAAATGGGGAAAGCTTTTATCACAGTCAAGATGCTTACATTGATGTTCAACGTCCACCAAGCCCAGCGGAATGTACTGTAAAACCCTCTGAGTATTCACCTGTATGGAATGAGGTAAGTTGCACGTCTTCGCTTGCCAGCGACGGAGGAGGTTCTCTCTACTGCTTTCAAGATGGGGAGAAGTCTCCATACAAGGAGTCACCAGTGCAAATAAATGATCAGGTGATACAGATCTTCTGGATGAATGTCCGTCTTCAAATCAACTGCTGTTCATACGAAGCATCATTTCCACTGACAGCCGCATTTTGTTCCCAGTTTGTGTATCCCATTCCAACACACGCCACTGTATCAGAAAATTCTAAAACCCCTCTCAGCAGCCAAACAGCTCCAATTACAGCTGTGCCACAAACAAATGCACAAATTACTTCGGCAGAAAAACTAAGCACTGAAAGCAAAAGCACAGAGGTCACGTCACAAACGACTTCAAATTCTGTGCATGGTGCAATTGCACTGGTGATATTATTTCCTCTCTCGCTGGCTGCCGTATACTTATGTGGGTATAGAGATAGGGCACATGTACCTTGATTCAGAGTTGCAATGGCAGTACCTACACACTGTATCTACTCATAGGATGAAAAACATGCTAGTAAATACAATTGTACGCTAATAATGCTTTCAATGAAGACCATGTCCAAGAATGGCAGTTTCTTATAAATACCTCTGGCCTGTACACTTGCATGACTGACACTGAACAGACGAACTTACATTTATTAAGGACATCACTGGTTCAAAATATCGGTTAATGTTTGCTGATTCCAGAATGTTTCAATGATAACTGTACTTCATGTTAAAATAATTTGTTGTAAAATCACACTGGAAAACTGCCTTTGTGTTTTAGTCGTGATCATTATGTTGTGGTTACAATACAGGCCCTCCAATCTGATATCCTAATAATATTTTGTTTTCTACTGTGATCTCTGTACCATGACCTCTCTGGAACTGAAGAATTACATACAAATTCCATACTGTCCTTCTTGCCAAATCATACACAATTAGACATTCCCATCTGAAGCTATGGCTGTAATATAATATTCTGTCAATGTAAAGTTAAGTGATCTTTGATCATATCCTTCAACTGCCACACTATTGTTTAGAGTATTTTTCTACCCCTTTATGTCCTTCTTACTAAATCCATCACTGTACATTCCCAGATGACACTAAGACTGTAAAAGGACATATTTAGCTAAACGATATATACGTAGTGTATTTAGCTTTTAAAGTTTCTCTAAAATTTGACCTATTGGCTCAGTCTCATTACATCTATGCACTGTTTTTTATATCTTTCCACTGGCATTGCAAATTCCTTGCCAAAAGTCAACTTGAACCTTGACCTTATGACAGTAATGTCAGCCTTATGTGTACAATTTTGCAGTATTCTAACAGTTGAAAACATGTTTGTTTCTTTCTTTCTTTTTATTCAGAAAAACAGTGTTAGTTGATCTTTACCTTTTGTGCCAGAGGCATGTATAGCAGTACAATCTTCTTTTTTTTTCTTTTCTTTTTTGGAGGGGGGTGGTTGGAAACTTTATATTGAAAATAATGAAAAAAGTAAAAGTTAACATATCTGCTAGGTTCATATTAATAGATAGCCATTTTTTCGTATTTCTGTCATTCCTACCAAGACCATGCAGTGCAATGCCCATAAAACATCTAAAGCCATGAGTTTGAATAGAACTTGCTATCATAGTAAATGTCTCGATGTATAAGAATAGGTTCAAGTTCTATAATATATTGGGAATGCAAATATAAAGATATAGGAATGCAAGTATAACTGCTCAGTACTACTGTTTTGCAGATATCAGACAATAATATTCACTTGGATTAAAATATCAATAGGGGACCACATATGAATGTCTCTATCAGCCTCTGGCCCTTGTCAGTGCTATACTGACTTTGAGGCAACACCCAAATACAGGTTTCACTTTCTGTACACGAGGTGCACCTTGCGACAGAACAGTCTAGGAAGCTAAGAATTATGTTGTGAAAGTCTTTCACGGAGGCAGTCATAATGACAGGAAAATGAAAAGATTTCAGGAGAAGGAAAAATGTAACAGTTTCTAAAAGTGATGTCTTGTTCCAGTGCAATCAATGGCAATAGTAGAAATTTGGCATGAACTCCAGATCCAGAGTACATATACGTGACCTAGCCATGGGAGGAATGACTTCAAAGACTTTTTGTATATTAGCCAGTCACAAAACAATAATATAGGTTTTCCCGGTCAATTTCGTAATTTTGTCAATCCATTTGATAGAAGGTTCATTCAATTTAGCAAAACCCTTCGTTATCGCACAGTCTGTCGTTCAAAATTGTTATAACTTGTGCGTTCAATTTAGCATTTCGATAAATGAAATTTGCACATGTGGCTTTCGAATTCGTAAAAAGAGCATTCAAACTCGCTGGTACTCTACGTTCATTCATATTCGCCACCACTCGCCGAAAAAGGTATTTGAGTCATTCAATTTCGCGAATGGGCAGTCAAATTAACGTCATGTTATTTCTTTTTTGAAAAGGCGAGAACATTTAAACGTGTGCATTTCTATGTGACTTTTTGTTTCATCCACACACTGTTAAGCAGTAAAAGTATCCTTTTTTTACCCGATATGACTCGAGTTTGTTGTTCTGTGACGCCCCTTTTCTTTCATACATATAAGCCTACATGTACCCATCATACTACAGATTAACTTCATCTTCTTACAGTCATGCCGGCACAAGCTAAATACAGATGTATATCTCAACAAGGCAAAGAAAGAATTATGGAAATATTTGATGATCATAACCTTGACTTCTTGGAACTGGCCGACCCACTGGGAATAAAGCGCTCAACGGCAAGATAAGTTCTGGCCACATGCACTATCTTCGGACTGGGAGGCGCAATGGGTGCACGTCGCGAGACCGACACCCACGAGTCATACAGCCCACAAGTCATACAGCTCACAAGTCATACAGCCCACGAGTCATACAGCTCACAAGTCATACAGCCCACCAGTTATACAGCCCACGAGTTCGACACTGAGTCAATAAAGCCCACGAGTTCGACATCAAGTAAAATAAGCCCAGGAGTTATACGTCTCACGAGACCGACACTACGCACAAAAGGCTCATGAGACCGACAGTAAGCAAACAAAGCCCACGAGACCGACACTACACTTAAAAGGTCCACGAGACCGACGCTACGCATACTAGGCTCACGAGACCGACATGACGCAAAATAGGTTCACCAGACCGACACTAAGCAAAGAAGGCCCACGAGACCGACAAGATGAACAGCGGCACCTATACACCAATAAATTGTATAGGGTGTCCTGATAATAGCATAGGAAGATATAAGAAATGGAAAAGAAGGGTCGCCATCTCCGGCAGGGTATTACCCAATCAGTTCCCCCCCCCCCCCCCCCCCTGAAATGATCACGATCTTTAATTGTGTTTGCATGGGTGTGTTTTTATGAACAAAAATGAACAAAGTACAGTAAAAGTGTGTAACAGATCTTTCCACAATAAACCTGCGAGGGTGTTGATTAATTTTTAGTATTAATTAAGAATAAAAAATAACGTAATCGTCTATTTCGGTAGCGTTAGGGATTCGGAAAAAACCAGATGCATCCATGAAAACAGCAATTGTATTTCATGATAAAATGTACTGTTCGGAGGAGAATAACACAAGCTCAAAATTGAGATGAATCCCTGCGATATAAAACGTTTTAATCAGTAGAATTACATTATAGTTACAGAGAAAATTACAAATAGATCTTACTGCAAAACGTCAAAGCAGGAGGGTAGAATATCTAAAATAGAATAAGCAACTAGTGAATCGGGAAAGAGAAGAGGTAAAATTTATATCTTGTCCATCTTCTAACTAAAAACTGGGAAAGCCTATTAAAAATAGCACGATGGCCTTATCAAAGCTCTAAAATTAATACATACATCGTTATTGTCTCTTTTAAATTCATTTGTGGTGTTTTGTCTCTTTTTTTTTGGAGGATGAAGAATACTAATTCTTCTATTTTTTCTTTTTTTTGGGGGGGGAGGGGGGCGGGGGCATGAAGAATACAATTCAATTTTTCTACTTGATAACAATGTCGCTCCCTGACACACTCCCCCCCCCCCCCCCTTGCAGAAGAATGTAGAAATACATATTTGATGACGTTCATAATTATGTAGATGGTCACCATCTTTCAATTGATAGCGTTACGAAATGACACCCGCCAGTATGTTATTTTTCCGTTCATGGAACACCCTGTACAGGTGATTGACATGTAGATGGCGCTGTTTATCCTGTCGGTCTCGTGGGCCTTCTTTGCTTACTGTCGGTCTCGTGGAGTTTCTTTGCTTAGTGTCGGTCTCGTGAGCCTTTTTAGCTTAGTGTCGGTCTCGTGGGCCTTTTTTGCCTACTGTCGGTCTCGTGGGCTTTCTTTGCTTAGTGTCGGTCTCATGAGCCTTTATTGCTTAGTGTCGGTCTCGTGGGCTATGTTTGCTTAGTGTCGGTCTCATGAGTCTTTTGAGCGTAGTGTCGAACTCATGGGCTGTATGACTCCTGAGCCGTATAACTCGTGGGCTGTATGACTCATGGACCTAATATTGATGTCGGTCTCGTGGACCGTATGACTCGTGGGTGTCGGTCTCGTGGGATGCCCCCGGCGCAATAAGCACATTGAAAAAAAACCTCTAAAATGAATACGAAAATATGAAGTGTAATGATCCTTATAGAATAATAACTTTATGGGAAAAGATAAAGAAAGAACCAAAGCATAAACATGTGTGCTAAATTGATTGCAAAAGTTGTTAAATTGGATGCCCCAAAATGAATTCGAATGACCGAGCGCAGCATATAAGTGATCACATCACCACATCATTCTAAATTGAATGAACGAATAACGAAATAGTGCTTATTTTACGAATTTGAATTGAAAAAGTGTTATTTAGAATGATGTTAAAGGTAATTTGAATGTTTCAAAATGAATTTGAATGAAGAGATTATCAAACTGAAATACCGAACATGTCATCTACGCTGAAGTTTGCTAAACTGAATGCAGCAATAAGGAATTGGACTGACAAAAGCGCGAAATTGGCCGGGAAAACCCATAAAGAAATAAAGACATAGTAAACAAAGGTTGACTGGATTTTCCATAGAATGTTTGAATACATTTCTGATCCTTTAACTTTCTGCAGAAGTCGTTTTTTTCTTTGAAGTCTCCCACATATTCTGAGACCAAATTTGCGATGTCCGGGTTCACCGTTCTGAAGTTATGTAATGTTTTGCATGTGCATGTCAGCCCAAAAACAGCTCAAATTTGTGATTTTGTGTGCATATCTGTTAAATGCAGATCATGTTTTTGTTAAGTTTTTATAAATTAGATTATATTAACTTTTAATCATTAAAATTAATTAATTGATTCCAATGTAGATAAGCTTGAAAAAGTGTCTGCAACAAATTTTGGCAAAAAAAAAACAACCAACAACAATAGAACACAAAAGGTAAAACAAACAATTAAATACTTTCTAGAAATTAACAAAATAATAATGAAAAAAGAAATTGATTTTGATTGTGCTCTTTTTTTGGATTGTTCAATGCATCTTAAGGATTTCTGACACCTAAAATATTTTAGCAGTCCTTCTCCCTGTTTAACCTGTTGAGAACCAGTCCTGCATATACTCGGGCAAGTGTCTATGGGAAATGTGTGTTGCAGCAAAATCAGCCCATCTTCAACGGGTTAATAAAGTTACGAGCAAAATATTATTTTATGCATAAATTTGCATAATTAACAAACTAAGGATAAAAAATCAATATTTTCCTATTGTATAACCATATAATCTTGTAAATGACATCCGACTCTATGTTTGGGCAAAATTATGCAGCGATCGCACCATCGGTGGCCGAGATCTGAAGGGGGGGGGGGTCAACCCCCCCCCCCCCCGTAAAAACTTGGTCTCAAATAGTCCAGTTAGACATGTTAGAAGAGGGTTAAATTGCATAGACATAGGTGATCATTTTGCCAGTCTTTCATCCATAGGTTTACAATTTAGGTTCTTAATTGATGTTGATGCATTTGCTGTTTTGTCACTTGTGCTCTTAAATTTGTAAATAGTTTCAGCTACCAAAATCATCATTTTTCCCACGTCTAGATTGTTGCTGCTCGATTGTTCTAATTGAAAAAAAACAAGGATTGTCTTGCCTTAACCACATGACGTAAAATGTTTACATTGAATTCATGGTAAAAATTACATGTACATATTTTTTACAATTCTAATTACTTGTCATTTTTTTATATGGACTTAATTGATTACTTTCATGATGATGTGTTTATGTTGTATAGTATGTCGTTTGAGTTACATTTGAATTCCTGTTTTGGGCAATTCCATGAGATGGGTGTCATGAGGTGAAAAAAATAAATTGTTCATTTGAAACTTGTCACCTATTCTATTTTGTTCAATATACGTCTGTGCATGTGGAACAGCCATTTTTTTCCATTCAGATACCTCCAGAATAGCAGAAATAGGCCTACATGTATTCGTGTATTTGATAGCGTTTAAACACAATGTGTTTGTCACTAAAATTTAGAATGTACAGTCATATACACATGCATAATTATATAGTTGTAATCATACGTACATACGCATAAAATATATATATATATATATATATATATATATATATATATATATATTATATATAATATGCAAAAAGGAAGTGTACTAATATACAAACCTGTGTATACATAGTGTATGTGAGTGTAGAAAGAGAGGGAGAAAATGAATAGTTCAAATCCTCTGAGACTAACTAGTGTGAATGGAAAATTATGACGTTAATGGATCTCTGGTGTATGTGGATTATGGCGTGTGTGACTGGTTTTCAAGCGTATTTTACTCATGGTCTTGCAGATTAACAAGTTGACACAAAGTTCGAAGGTGTAAAGTTGTATCTGCACAAGCATGTTCGCAAATTCATACCCACACACACACACACACACACACAAACACACACACACACACACATACATACATACGTTACATACATGCAGACTTATGTGTTATTATATCAAATTATATAAATGTCCAGGAGTTTAGAATTTTTCAGCTCAATCAATGCCTGGTTAGTGGTCGAAAAGCCAAGATGGTACGAAAGTGAAGATGAGAAATTATCTAAATGAAGTGATCGGTGTAATTCCATATCATATGAACGACTATGAGCACTATTCCCCTATAGCACAATTCAAAGAACTTTTCGCTGTTGAACATACTCCAGACAACTAAATTTTGCTCGTTTCAAATCCCACACATTTGAGCGCTGATGTAATTTCATGTTGAGTTTGAGAACATACTAATGTACAAGAAAGTTTGAATACATCATGGTAATATAACAGTACATTTTTGTGTTTACATCAACATTAATACATAGCACACATAACTGACTAAATAATCTAAAAATATATCAAATATATAATATAATGGATGAATGATAAGATAATCTTAAACTATATATAAAAAAGAGCTTCATTAAAGATACACTTTATGGTTATAATGTACACAATGAGGTTGCTAAAAGAATCAAGAGGTATCACAGGTGCTAGTAGGTATATATATTTGTTTATTCATTTATTCATTTATATCTAAATTATACATGTCAGTGCATGTAGGGCCTATATATATACATTATATCTAAGTGTTTAGACTAATCTTCAGCTCCAAGTTCACTGCTACATTCTAATATGAAAACTATGATAATGTATATGTGTATATTATATAAGAATTATATATATGTATAGAGATATAGATGTGTATAGTACTGCGCGCACAAGAAATTGTAAAATTGTATTCACAATACAAAACAGAAACAAGAAAAGAGAAACACACAGACTATGAAATGAAATGTTACAGTCATCCTTACTTTAATAAAAAAAAGGAAAAATTCTTTTACAAATCTCGATTTGCTTTCGAGCATAGACACGATCATTAGATTCAACACTATTTTTCTATTATAGTATGATGTAGTCCAACGTATTGGGTAACACAGGCCTCTATACAGTAACTGTCGTGAATATAAAGTGTTCTGTTATAAAAGGATCTGTCGGACTGTGATGTGGTTGTTCACACGGCCCCTGTATTCTGTAGGCCGAAATCGAAGTTCTTGGCATATATTATTTCTAATCATTTACGGGTCTATACCTCCATTAAAAACAAATTTTAATAATGCCTACATAGGGTGGTGCCATTTTATATTTCCAACCACAGTTGATGACATAATAGTGGTAAGATACCTCTTTACAACGACAATATTAACATGAAATTGGTCCACATGAATTAAGCTTGACTTTCACAGATAAACAGCTCTGTTTCTCTCTCTCTCTCTCTCCCTCTCTATCTCTCTCTTTCTCTCTTCTGAGTGCATATAATTCAGTATGGAAATGTAGGGCCTACTTTGCAATAATTTTAAAGTTACCTATTTGGAGAAATCTTTGAAGGCTTCCGTGGTGGTAGAACGTTGGGTGGTAGAAGGCTTCACGGTGCACCACGTATATTCTTTCTGGAGTATGTGAGTGGCCCTGAAAAGGGCCTACCTTTTCAGGGCCACTCACATACTCCAGAAAGAATACGTGGTGCACCGTGAAGCCTTCTACCACCCAACCTATTTGGAGGTTAATAAATATTTTTTATTGCATAATTGGGAATTAAACAGAGACTGATAAGTCCAGAAAAAAGAAAATGTACATGTCTATATAGATTATTCAAAACAAAAACGGTGCATTTCATCAGGTGGAAACTTTTTTTTAGATCTCTCTAGGGTAGCAAAGTAAAGTCGTTGTATCTTTGAATGATATATCAAGTGGCAAACATTGACCAAAGTTCAAATCGACATGGTGCCTATAATATATCAGTACGCATGGCTGCATATACAAAATGTTTGTCAAGAATTACAGCGTCGAAAGTAACCAATGTTAATTTTTATGTCCCTGCATCACAAAATGATCAGAAAGATAAGATCGAGGTTAATTTCATGTAAAATTCAAGTTTGAAGAGAAGATTTTTAGCTTTAAAACGAGCTTTTAAACAGAATAAACCGTCATGTGCGGAACAGAAAAAAAAAAACGAAATCTAAATCACTATGAAGGGGTTGTAAAATAAACCAAAAAATTGATACATTCATCAACAGCATTTAATTTATGATTGTATCAAAATATCAAAGCCGCTTTAGACTTTTTTAAAGTTTAATAGATTTCTTGTATACACTCTCACAAAACCTATGGGTGAAAATGCAGAAACTTGCTTTGAAAATGAGGATTTTTCTAAGACAATGTACTTCTATTTCATATATCTAGGAAAATAAGTTTTGAATTTAGGTACAAATAAGGTCACTTAGTTTTTATAAAAGAATAGTGGAACAGACACCTATATGAATTTCGGAAAGATGTACAGCGACTTTCTATTTATATTAACTTTCCTCTAAAGTGTATCTGAACATGATCAAAACTATCATGACTGTAAACGGGAAATCTGCTCTGTCGATAGCGGGACGTGTGACAAGAAACGCTAATTGACTTACAAATTCACCTCTCCTTAAACGAGTCACTGCAAAACTTGAATATGACAGTGGTATATAAAACAAAGCAAGGGAATTAATTTTGCTCATTTGCTTTTATACAGAAGTCTTACTTTTAATCGCTTTTGAATTAATGACAAGATGATGTGTATGACTGTAACAACAACAAAAAATAAATAAATAATTATGTGCTAGCCTACGATGGAAGGCACTTTGAACCTATATGAAAGCGAATTCAAAAGATGGTTTATTTCGTTACTTCAACGACACAAAATAAACATACAATAATAGAGAAAGCAGAGATTGCATCTAAGAGTTGTTATCATGCATAGTAATTTCATTTGCTATAAAATTTTATGCTATAGATGGCAGTTATCAAGTGTGATCTTCAGCTATGAGGCAATATTCTCCTTATGTTGCGGATAATTCTTGGTACAGGATAATATTTAGCTAAGATTTTTTTTTTCGATGTTTGAAGCTTCTTTTCTGATTTCAGGATGTCGAAAATCCGGCACAAAGTACCAGGGAAAAATAAACAAGGGTAGAAAGACCTATTTTGTGGCTTTTTTGTTGTTGTTGTTGTTGTTGTTGTTGTTGTTGTTGTTGTTGTTATTATTCTTTGCTGGATGTTTGTTGGTTTTCAAACCTTTAAAAATCCTATGATATGGAATGAGAATCAGGCTTCTGCTCTTCTTTGAAATGATAAAGTAGCATTCCACGCTCACCTCCTAACGTGACATTATACACATCACAATGAACTGAATATACGAGGCTCATGTAATTGGGGGACTTCAAGCTACAGAAAAAGTTTTGTTTAATGAATAAATACAATAAGTTCATGAATGTGCTCATGAATCAATAGGGCCATTCTATGGTAGTAGATTTCCCTTTGATTTAATTGTCACCAACAAACACAGCAAGGTACGATTCCAATCGGTTGATTTAAACAAAAATGATAATAAAAGAAGAAACTGTTCCTAGTGGATAGCGCGAAAATTAAAAAAAAAGAAAAAAAAAAGAATCGGGCTGTCGGGGAAGATATGACTCCGCTGTTACAGCTACCGTGGAAACCATTTTCATCTATCCTAAGCGGGGGGGGGGGGGGGGGGGGAGGAGGAGGTGGGGGAGAGAGAATATCAAAATGTATGGGAAATGAGGCAATACAATTTCTGGAAGTCACGATCTAGCTCGAACTGGCCGAAGCCATCATCTTCTTTTGGATGGCTATGATCTCCTCCTGTTCTTGCAACGTCCGGACACACCTGGATGAATTGGAAGAAATGTCAAAGAATCGAAAAGAAGGCATAGAAGGATACCGAGAAGTACTGAATTCGAAAGTTACACTGTAGCCATGCTTCCTAAATGTGTACATCTGCATATGGGAATGGAGAATATAATATATTTCCCATTAGGTTTAGTTATATTAGAAATGTAAATAATTACTGCAGTGTTTTCATTAAATGATTTTAAATTGTTTGGAGTGTCATCACGTGACGGCCATTATTTTTGTCTTAGACAAATGTTTCACCGTGGGGCATTATAATCAAGACTTTTCCCATGAAAAATCTGTGTTATATATATATATATATATATATATATATATATATATATATATATATATATATATTAACTATATCAATTTGTGGTGAGAGATGTTAAACAACAATCTAAACTGTCGTTCGTAAAAATGCTTTATGCCTTAATCAGCACTGTAACAATGTTATTTCACGGAGCCCAAACCAGTGGCAGGCACTATATCTTTGCGGTGTCCTACATATAACTTCATGCGATGTATTCTACCTCTTGGTAGTAGTACTATTAGATGATAAAATGGTGACACGACATTTGCTCCTGCGACAATTGCTCCGGTCTTATTTTCTCTAAGGACTTAGGGTTAGGGTTAGGGTTGTGATAGGGTTTTAGGTTTAGTTTGATGTGAGAATTAGGATTAGGGTTAGGGTTACGTTTATGGGTTGAATTTACGTTTGGCTTAGCATGCAGATATATCATGGGAGTAATTGTCGCAGGAGCAAATGTCATGGAACCGATAAAATGTTTTCCTCGGACGGTTTAATGTTTCGTGATAAATAACCATTTATTATTGCATTGTTCATATTTAGTTTTTTTATGATGACATCAAAATTTCTGACGGACAGTCTAGTAACCTATTTCAGGATATTATACCTTCGGATATTGTAAAGTTCAAACTTATTGAAATTGATCACAATAAGTCAAACTACAGTTCAGAACAATGAAAGATTACTGGCAATGGAAAGAAAGTAGAAAGTTGGGGAACTGTACAGTGGCTCAGTGGATAAGACCCCGAGCTCTCAATTATAAGGTCTGCGGTTCGAGTCCCCTGGCTGCAGCGGTTTCACCTCTAGGCAAGGTACTTTACCCTCATCGCCTAATCCTTCAGAGGGGCGTTAAAGGGAAGGTCTACACTTTCGGTTAAAATGGGGCTTCACATTTCCAATGGTTTTTCACGATGATTTTATTCTTTAGATAATTGGAAACCTCTTATGAAATACGAAAGAGCATATTATAATTTTAAGAGGAATGCAAAGTTTATTTGATGAAATTGGATTTGAAATGGCTGCCATTGCTTGTTTGTAAACATTCCTTGCCTTCTTGCCGGCCATGAAAAACAAACCCATTCAATTCACCTAGAATTTCAATGTTCCCATGTTTTCACCCCCTGCTCCTCGGACCCCCCCCCCCCCCCCTCAAAAAAAAAACAATGCCACATTAACATTATTCAAATTACAATGTTTTCGTCCTAAAACGAATGAGACGCATTCCAAATTGTGCACTTTTTATTATTTCCAGTAGAAAGACTTGGAAAGTCATAAATTATCATTCATTTGTAGAATACTTTGTACGTCTTTAAGTAATACAGTGTATTCGGCGTCTGAGCTCTTAATTTATTGCTTCGTCCCAAGATTTCGTGCAAAAATATCATTTCCAACATAGCATAAAACGCCGCAATTGGGTGCGAATAATTGGATAGGTCGGTGACATAACGGCCGACGACAAAACAGCGGTACAACAGCGAGGTGACGAAATCTCGAGGTGGTCTAACAACTTGATTGTTCTTGTGTTTGTCGGTTAACGTGTTAGCTTACTATAGTATATTTGCTATATATTTGTTTATCAATATAATACACTATTGATACACACACACAGTGTATCGAAAAATTTGCGTGACGAAGACAGGCTCGGAAATAGATTTTGAGTTCCGTTTAAGTAGACCTTTAGGTAGCAACAACTTTGATAGCAAGTTATCTTCGCTCAACGATTTTCTCAGTATTAATTTTAGTACATGTACCATCAATACGGTAACATGCAACTACACGTGTAGAATATTTTACCAATGATCTTCAGTTGTTGACAATGTATGAAAGAGGAATTGCTGAAATGTACACTACGTTTATAAAGTCCTAAAGAAAAATTATTACTGAATTTCGATGTTCATTTTGTAAAGAGTGAGCCGGTCTGTCTGGCTGAGGCCCAGGCAAAAAAAAAAAAAAAAATGGTCTTCGCATTTTCAAAACGATGGGTGGCGCCAAGAAACAAGAGCGCCCTCAGGGGTACATATCATAAGTACAATATAATTATGTACCTGTACCAACATTCGAAATTACCTGGTATGCACCACACTGGAAAACCGTGAACATAATAATTGATTAGTGGCAAGATGGAGGTTGTGGGCTTCATTGCTCCAAACTCGAGTATTGTTGATGACGACACACACAGACACACAGACACAAACACACTAACACACAAACACATACATATAAAAACAAACAAGACATATCACAAAATTAAAAATGTTATGCTACTATACAAAGTACTTCCCAAATATGATACACTTGTAGGCGCGGTCAGACTGGCAAAAGATCGAGAAGTTAAGATCGCGAAATTTGGGCCATTCGTACGCGCTAGTGATTGTGATGTAACAATGCACATCTGTACATGACAATGGCCTCGCGCTTCGGAGACACCGCCCGCAAACAGATCGAGAAGTTTCGCGGGAAGTTTGCGGTCACACTGGCAAAACTTCGAGATCTTAAAGATCGCGATCTTAAACTTCGCAATCTTTCGCCAGTCTGACCGCGCCTACAGTCATTCTCTTGCGCGACTTTCAAACAAGAATTGATCGTGAAACACACATTCGTTCCAAAAACACGAGCACTGTTATTACTAATTATCAGTTCATGCAATGCACACTCCCTCTGGAAAACTCACTCACTCGTACACATAAACACAATGACAAATGATGAGATTAGATGAGATTTGAAACCACACAGTGCCATGCCAATAAAACATGCCCGTCTGCATTCATCTCACTAACTCAAACTTAAACTCACATCTATGACCTGCAAATTATGTTTTTTATTGTAAGTTTTTTTATGTTGGTTTTTTTTTCTTTTTTTAGCATCAGACTTTCTTGCACTGGAAATTGGCTGTCAATTCAAATTTCACATTAAAATCTGATCTTGAGAGTAGCCCTACATAGCTAATCCACTGAAATAATGCCATGTAATTTGAGGTGATACTTTCAGCAGCAAAAACCTATGTAATGATTTGAAACTTTTGCCTTTAATCCTTGACCTACAGCAAGTAAAGAAAAAACTTCAACCATCAGTCTATAACATTTCAAATCAAAACTTTGGAAAGTAAGATTACACACGAGTAGAAAGTGTCGTGGAAAGTTCCCAGGCTTTTCATCCGTTTCAAATACAACTTTGGAACATCATTTACTAAAGCTGATGAAAAAACTTCAACACGACTTTTATGCATATTGCTGCAGAAGGTTACAAGTTTCAACACACAAAAGACCACACATAGTTAATCCATTCACACGTGACCTGTGATTACTAACTGTAATACCTTTATTATCATTATCATAACTGTCATACTGAGAATGAAGGTGACAGATCAACTTTTGATCAGTTTTTAAAAAATAATTTCCGACAAAATTAACAAAGTAAAATGTAGAGCTGAGCATTTAAAGGATATTTGTATAAAAGAAGCTATGGAGATAATACACAATATATTTACAACCACTGTATATCAAGACAGAAAAAAAGACTGCATTTGCTGGTGATTTTGTTATTTTGGAGGCGCAAACAATAGACGAAAATACTTCACTGAATGTTTCTCTCAAACAGACATTTTTTCAACAATTTAATTCTACTCCACTTAATACCTAGCATATTGACTTACTCATAACTTCAAGCATATCCCATCCCATTTGCGTCTTTGAAAGTTTGCTGCTATAAATGGTATTGTATATGGCAAGCCGCTTGTGCACAGTATGTGGGAGGGACAGGGAATAACTTGCAAGCAACAGATTAGCATTTGTGAAGGTTTATCAGGATGTAGGAAATATAACCTTACAATGTATATTCATACCCAATATCCCTTCACTGTGTTTGTAGTCTTTTAAGTATGCTGTATACACATTCATGGCATTTCTTGTCAAACTGTCACGCCTTCTACTGAATGAATAATTCAAAAATTGAAATTTCTGACAGTTACATGCAGATGAAAAGAGCACACTATAACTTTTGATGCACAAGTACGCATGATCTCTCCACTGAATGTAAGTATGCGCTCAAGCCAATGATTTCTTCATGTATGTCACAGTGCTGACTAAAATTCACTACAAAATTTTAATTAACAGCAAGTTTGACACAATACTCTTTCTCCTACATAGAGCATTCCTGAAATTTTTATTTTGTCAATTTAGAATGAGAAGATGGCGAGGAGCTAGCACACTGATAATGACGATGACATTAAGTCTGTGCTAATTTTATGGCGATTGATGGCTTGGCTCTATCATTATCAATAGGTAGATGGTTAGGGCCTAAATCACTCAAAAATATGAAATTTCATGCAAATTACCCAAATGGAATCACAAAATTACTACTGACTTGATGCATGAAAAGAATTATTTAAAGCAACAATCGGTAAACAAGAACTCTTGTGTGATACAATGACAATTACATTGGTTCAAACACCAGTTTATGCAGCAACTGCATATGATTCTTGGTTCCTATTACTGTAAAAGTGGTTTCTTTCGTGTACAGAAACTTTCGCGGTTTCCATCGGTGCCGACTTTTTCGCGTGTGTATAAATTCGCGGTCGGTAATGACAGCGTTGTAACAAGCGACGAGTTCAAAACATTTTCGCGTGATGTTAAATTCGCGGTTAAACCTCAAAGCAAAACTTTTACAGTACAACCATCTTCCCTAGAATAGTAACATTGGGGGCATATGGTATGTGTTGAGTGGAGTTGGGCAACATACAATCATTAGACATGTGTCTGTCACAATATCATTGGAAATTAGCTATGTTTGTGCATCTGTGCATACATACACACAAAGATATGAGAGTGATTGTGAGTTCCGTCATAGCTCCAAGGCATGGCAACAAAGTGTCAGGACATGTTTACAGTAAGTTATATGTGTAAAGGGTAATTTCTCACATTAGCATGTGTTTTAAACGTCACAATCTTAAGAAAATCTGTCATGTAATTGTTGAGGAACATCACTCCATCGCAAATCTGCCTCCTGACACAAATCAGCACATGCCTTCAAGCATCTCTTTATACTGAAAATGGAATTCCATATCATGCTGAGAGGACATTAATTCAATTTAGTCAGACTGGCCAAAGAGCAATGGAGGGCCAAGAGTTGCTCGCATGGATAATGACGTCTGTTGAGTCCAGCTCAATTTCAATGAGGTAACTGAGAAATCTAGTGTTACTTTTCCCTTACAAAGTGTGAACTCTTCATGTGACACACATTTGATATTTAGTAGCATGTTTGTAAGACTACTTCAGGGTGGTTGACAATTAGATGGGCACACAACATACACATTGTAATGTGATAATCAATCTGATTTGATCCTTACAAATGCGTGCAAGCATGCTACATGGATTGTTCATTACAATTCCCACAATTTGATCACATACAATTCTCTTTCACCTACGTGGATGAACACTTCATGAAGCACAGATCACATCAACGTATTGATGACTCTTCTGCATAGAAATGTGTGCATGCAGCTCACCAAACCAGACTTGAAAAATTTGAACACTCAGTCAAACACATCTTAGCGTTTGTTTCTCCTTCGATTTGACTTCTGTTCTACGGGGGAATGTACATTTGCATGGTGACATACAGACATGCAAGCATCGAATGTTAGGAATGTTTCAACAACAAAACATATCACATTATGAGTGTAGTGAATTCCATTCCATTCAAAGTTAAATTGGAGACATTATACAGTAGAAAGCAATCTTTTCAAAGTATGTCATTTCAAAAATCAAGTATATAAAGTGGAGAGAATGTGGCTGTGTGTGCCCTCACAAAACACATGAGAAAATTAATCTAATGCTAAATTATCTTTTATCAAAATAACTGTAAGCTTTAAATCTACAATGTACCCATTTTAGAGAACATTCAAATGGATTCCAGGGACTTAAATGCTTCACCACTGGACTCCTCATTTTGTACTACAAAGTCAATAAAGATTTACATCAATATTCTTACAAACCCATACACCTTTGGAATATGAAATTTAAATACTCTAAAGTGTAACCAGGATATCAGCGTATCACATTTGTAAATGCAGAAATCCTACTTACACATATATACACAGTGCTTGTGTATATGCTGTATGCATGTGTGCAATCAATGAAATTTTCTGAGTTTCATAGACATACGACATTTATCAAAGTTCTTTTCTATCATATGTCCCATCTATGCATCGACATCACATGGGTATATTTGTGTTTTTGTTGTGACATCAAAAACAAACACTAAAAAAAAACTTCCAGTCATACAACATAACACACATGTCCTAACGAGGCTATTTCTGTTCTCTGTTTCATAGTATAAGACAGGAAACTATAATGGAGGTGACTGCCCTACGGTGTATGAATAAAATGAATTTATCAATAATATGGAATTTAGTATACATATGTCAACACTACCTACAATAGTTAGAAATATCGTCTTCTCTTTCTTGGAATGAAATATTCACAAACCAATACAACCTCGCAAATGTACTTCTCTCTTTACTTTTCAATCATCTTTGCAATGCAATAAGAAAATCTGTCTCCTTTTTTTGTATTAAAAAAAAACAATATGATCTCCAGCCATCATGGCAAAAAAAAAAAAAGGCATGAATTGGGTAAACAAAACAAAAATGTTACATACAGCAGGATATCTGCTTATGTACAGACACAAATTCAGATGACTATAAAGAACACATGGGGCATTCCCACTCCAGTGGATGCTGGCAACATTTCCATGTGAGCGACATGCACAATGCTAATATCCACCAGCTAGGGCAATCGGCCCATGCATTTCTCTCAAAACGTAACACAGGGAATGGAGCACAATGTCGGTGTACTGAGTTAACAATCTTGAATTAATCATGGAAGCACATTTAAAGTCATCGTTGATTTCATACAAGCATTAGGTATTTCTCATCAAGAAGGCAGGGACTAGATCAATTATATGAACTTTGATGGTTAAAAAAAGAAAGATCTACAGCTTTGAGCCTCTAGTAGTAAAGCAGCACAAACCAGTTCAGAAATGAACATGTTACTGCTCTCTTTATTAGATGTTTGCTTACAAATCAAAAAGGCACCCATTTCAAATAAATTTGGGTTGAACTACAATGTACTGAAAAAGCCAAAAGAAAAAGCGAATGATTCCTCCCATCCCAAACCAATGTTTTCCAGTCTTCCAGCTTGGCTCATCAATGCTGAGCTGGCCTGGCGAGATTAACGCCTCAGGACCTTAAAGAGCGCCATCTCTTGGCTGCCTCTCTGCTAACTACGTAACAGACACCTTCACGCGTGCAGTCGCACTTGTTAGTAGACACTGCAAAACATGCTGGGCGTTGGCCAGAATTACAGATGGGGGGCCACAGGCATCGCTCGGGTAGGCATCCAGACGACCCTCAAGTAACTCCGGACGACTTTGGATGACTGGAGATGACACCGGTAGGGCTCGGGGTGGGAGGAGCAGGGGGTAGGGATGGTGTGAAAAGGCAATGGAAGCCGATCTCTTTGTGTATGTATGTATATGTGTGCATCGGGGTGGTGTGGGAGGGTGCATGTTTGTAGAAGGGGAAGGGAGGGGATAGGGGCTGGATTGGAGTGAACTGGAGGATGGAGGCGGGCGGGGCGGGGGGAGGTGGATGGGAGATCTGTTGTCATGGTGAAGATCATGCTGATGGAGACGAGAGGACAAACAGACAAGAGGACAGACAGACACACGGACTAGTGTCCCTTATTTTTGAGGGCTTTGAATAGTTCAGCGTTTAGCTCTCTCTGCTTGCCGGCCATCTCTAATGACTGCACTGACCTGCACAGCATTCAAATGAACAGAGGTGGGAAAGAAACATAAGTTTATATATGTGATTAATGTATAACACTTTTCTCACTCTCAAAAGCTCACAAACTAATGAGATTATATAAATATATTTATTCATCATATAAACTCTATAATACACAC
This sequence comes from Diadema antillarum, assembly GCF_040938485.1. NCBI lineage: Eukaryota > Metazoa > Echinodermata > Echinoidea > Diadematoida > Diadematidae > Diadema > Diadema antillarum. The sequence goes on from NW_027271204.1 coordinate 3,187,512, forward strand.
CCATATTACACACTGAAATACAAGGATAACTCCTGGGTTTCAATATGTACAGATTGCCAATTACTTTTTGGCCTATACAACTTATAAAAGATTTATGGCAGAATGACTTTAAAAGAAGTTGCCTGCCTCATGAAGTTGTATTCTTTGTCATAAGTGAATTTTAATCACCTAACATTCTCAAATATATTCTTACAACGCAGGCTTACAATTCTCATTTTTTCGTAGTATGACACCATCACAGAATGAACTACACGAATGCTTGAATGTAGGAATTTTTATACGATATCCAACGAATCTGGTAATCAGAAAACTATGTATCTTTTTTCTTCAATAAATTCTCCTTTCTTTAAAACCTGATAAACAACGGATTCTCCTGTTTTTACAAATCCAGCGCATTCATCATCACTTTGCATGACAACTCCTATGAACAGAGGAACACTTTGCAAATGTAGAAATAACACATATCCCAGTGTGATACAGCCACAATTCCAATATGTTCCAATATATTGTTTACCAGATTTTGTTGAAATTAGATTTCTCCATTACTTGTATTAAATGTTTTAGTAGTTAATGATACTAAAACACATAGATTTAATCTCACATGATCGAGTATGAAAACTACCCACATGAAAAATTTGAAAATTTACCAGAGGTTCAAAAAGGTTAAGAACTCACATTGCACTTTTCTAATACTTCTTCCACCAGTGGGTCTATTGAGTACATTGTTTTCAACAAAGACATAATTGCAGCTGCAAGTCACCCCTTCTGTGCTTACCTTAAACTATTGACGATGTCCTTCGTCTTGCCAAAGTAGATCTGGTTCAAGGTATTCCTGATCTTGTTTTCCATGTCCTTTTGATACAAAATCAATGACAGAGTAGAAAATGGAATGAGAGGATACTTGTATAAGGCATGACATTCTTCACTGACTCTCTGTGTAAAGTGCTGATGGACACAGCAAACCCCATGGTATTGAATACACTGTCAAAAGTCCCTGGCACAAAGAAGATTAAAGTGAAAATGAAAATTAAAGGGATGGTACAGTATTGGTGGAGATGAGAATTGGGTCCTAACTTTTTGCGAGATACTGAGAAAACACTGGAATATGAACTAGTACAGAGCATACCATTTTAAGAGGAATTCGAAGTTTATTTGATGAAAATCGGGTTTGGAATGACTGAAACATCCACAAAAAAAAGTAAAACAAAGCGACCGTAATAAAGCGTGGGTCCCACACTCATTAGAATCGCTCTGTTTTGGATTATCTCAGCCATTTCTAATCCAATTTTCATCAAAGAAACGTTGAATTCCTCATGGAATTACATGCTCTTTCCCATTTCATAAGAAGTTTCTCATTATCTCACCAAAAATGTTAGAAACCTGAAATTAGGTCTCAACCAAAACTATACAACTCATTTAATTGGTAGAATAGTACATTTTGGGAGAATAGTCACAGATCTACCAAAGAACAAAATACATACAATAGAATATTTTAGAAGTGAAAGGTATCTCTTGACCATATGATACAAAGAAATCAAACATTTCACCTTCAGCAGTAGCAAAAATATAAAAAAAGTTGAGACCATAGTCACGTTCTTGTTATCAATATGGTTGTATTAGATGGCATCACATCTGCCAAGTGTTCTATCTTGGCAATGTGTTCCACAACAATATGATACACGGCAAAAAAAAAAAAAATGCTAAAAAAAGGGACAAAAATCTGGGTTTTATTCAGATTACCATGTGGGTACATGAAATGACCCTACCTCTACCTGATGTTGGTAATTTGTTCTCACATATTGTTTCTTCTTTGTTCTTTGTTCAATGAAAATACAGGACAGGATATGGTTTTTGCTCCTAAAGTACAGGTGCATAGGATGGCCCTTACCTCTACCAAGGTACCAATGTTGGATATGTGTGTGTTGCCGCTGCCGATTGGCATGTCACTCTCCACCTGCCTCGTCAGGCTGCCTCCCAGGTTCACGGTCCCTGAGCCACTCCTGGTAGTCTGTTGGTGATAGGTAACATTAACATGCCAATCATGTATCAATGTCATAGTTAAGGTACAACTTTTATAGGACTACATTTATCAGATTAATGACATGCACATTTGATAGCTCTTTTGAGAATTATTTGTAACACCATGGTGTTGTTTTGTCTCTGCATGTGCAGGGGGGGGGGGGGGGGGGGGGATTTTGGGGGTTGATTTGACCAAACTTTTGACGGCCAGCCAGAAAGATGATTGGAGTGTGATGCATTATGCCTTTTAGTGGCAGCATTATACCAGGTACACAAATACACTGCTTGAAGTTAAACAAGAATGATTTCATAACTCACAAATGATTGTCTTGTCTGTTGACAACAAAAAGGACACTAATCCGGTCAACCCGTGGTATTATTAATGCCCATTTGGTTCTGAACCAAAGTTTTCATAATTCTTACTAACCTGTAGCCACAGCATGGCGGTTGATGTGAGCTTGTAGTGTGCATTCCTACCCTGGGATTTATCCTGTAGGAACATAAGAAAGAAGAGAGAGAGAAAAAAATCACTTTAATGAAGAAACTATAAGGCATACAAGATGTATAATGTAAACCAGCAACACCCCTCCCCTCTCCCCCACCCCACATACACATGCACATATGCATGCACACACACACACACACACACACACACATACACACATACATACATACACATACAAATTATGATCACTGATCACTGCAACAACCACCACCATCTCAGGAAGAGTAGGGTATAAAAAAAAATACCTCAAAAACTTATTGCACACTAAATCAGCCACAAACAAACTTGAAACTACAGTCTCCAATGTACTAAAGTAATAACAATTATTGAAGTATCAAGCTCTATCCCTTTTTGGTTCTACTAATTCTACAGTAGGACATTTGTAAAGATTCCTTAATCATATAAATGTTGGGGTGTAGTGCCCATTTGAACAACAAAAAAAACAGATCCTGGCAGACTAGTGATTTGGTTAAAATCTGTCAGAGGGTTTTCAGAGAATCTGAAAATGTAAAAAAGTTTATGCACGAAAAAAAAAAAACACACAATGGACTATTATTCATAATAGACAATGTAAAACTGATTACAAATCTTGAATTATCAGTGACATAAATAATGGGAAAATTTTGAACATAAATGTGCAGATACAATCCTCCCCATACCACTACTCAGTCAATAGAGTGGTGATATGGCTCAATCAGTAGTGCATTGTCTACAGATCCAAGGCACCACGTTTGATTTCCAGGTCACACTGAGCAACGTTGTGTGTACTCATACCGTCCCCTCTAGGGAGAGGCAAAGCACTCTGTCACTCAGCTAGGACATGTAAATGGAAGTCCCATGTGTGAGAGAGATACAACTCACATGTAGAAGATTCCATTTCATTCATTCATCACAAAAAGCAGGGTGCTAACCCAGTCAAGTGGGGCACCCATCCACCCACACAAGAAAACGGTGAATGACGCCAACTGCTCATGGTTCACTTAACGTGAGTAGCAATAGTCAGCACGCCAACCAGGCATTTAGTGTCATACTCTTGAATGAATGAATGAAGTCAATGAAATCTGTCTCCGCCCCATCACTGATATGAATATGCATACAGTACATGTATCAATAAATTCCGACTGACAATAATGTGCATACACATTTTCAGCATACATTACGAACTGTATGTCCACACAGAAAAGCAGCTCATCAACAGCAATATGAATTACATCAGGTAAACAGAGATAAGGATGGACTTTGGACCATACATTGTTTGCAATAATGCGCATGCTCCCTTTATTGGCTCCCCCCTGCTGAGCACTACCCGCACTTTTCAAACTGCCATCTTGAAAAAACTGTGTACGCTGCTTACTGCCACTGGGATTGCTTTTGATGTTGACAAGTCTTGACAGGTATACAAATGGCCTTTTTGAAGGCCATCCTGGATTTTTCTAAATTCATATTTAAATTGTGTACTGCTAGAAACAGTTGGTAAAATTTGCACTTGGTAATTTTGAACGGCAAGTCTTGCATCCAAACTCTATACATTGCAATGTATAGCCAAGCTCAAATCTATTATAAGATTCAATTCCAAGCTGCACATGGTGACAGTAGTAAAACGTGGAAAGTTATTAAAGGGGCTTTGGGAAAACATGAAAAGAAATCCTGTGTTGATAAGATTATTGTTGATAATGAATTGATTTCAGATAAGAATATAATTCCTGATGTTTTTAATGAGTATTTTGTTAATGTTGGTTATGATTTGAAACGTAAGTTTGATGATGATAAGAAGTCACCTAATGTAAAATATATTATTAAAAATGAGAAATCTGCATTTTTTGAACCAATATCTCCTGATGAAATTGTTGATATTGTGAAGAATTTTAAGAATGATACTAGCCCAGGTGCAGATGGAATTGCAATTTGTGTTTTGAAAAGAGCTATTGATTATATATGTGAACCTCTGTGTGCAATATTCAATAAGTGTTTAGATGCTGGTGTCTTCCCAGATAAACTGAAAATAGCACGTGTAATACCTGTTTTTAAAAAAGGTTCTCAAGAGATTTTAAGTAACTACCGCCCTATATCTGTTTTATCTCTTTTTTTCAAAGATTTTTTAGAAGAGGATGCATTTATGTTCGTTTATTATCCTTTATCAAAGAGTGCAATATATTCACTTCTAACCAATATGGTTTTAGGGAGAGGCACTCCACTTCTCATGCTCTAATTAATTTTATTCAAAATGTGATGTGTGCAATAGAAAATGAGGAAATTTTAATCGGCATATTTTTGGATTTGAGCAAGGCTTTTGATAGTCTTGATCATGATATTTTACTTAGTAAGATGTATTTGTATGGTATAAGAGGAGTTGATTTAGATTTGTTCCACAGTTATTTATCCGACAGAGTGCAATATGTTGTTGTGGATGGTTTTCAATCTAAATCTAAAGAATTGAAGTGTGGAGTACCCCAAGGGTCAATCTTGGGACCTCTTTTGTTTCTTATATGAATGACTTATGTAATGCGTCTGAGGTTTTTAGATATATATTGTTTGCTGATGACACCAGTATTTTTATATCTCATAATGATCCCCAAACATCGCAAATGATAGTCAATAATGAGCTAAGTATAATTTCTGAATGGTTATATATGAATGAATTATCAGTAAATATAAGTAAAACACATTTTATGATATTCACTAATAGAAATGTTGATGTCAAGGATATTAGTATACACTTGAATAGCAGGATCTGAAATTAAGCATGAAGTGTCTTTGCAATTCTTAGGAATCATAATTGATAATAAATTGACTTGGAAAGATCACATAAATATTATATACAACAAAATTTCAAAAAATATTGGGATACTTTTTCAACTTAACTTTTTACCCACTGTTGTTCTTAAAACGATATATAATGCAATTATTGCGCCCTTTTTATGCCTCCGCCACGAAGTGGTGCCGGAGGCATTATGTTTTTGGGTTGTCCGTCCGTCCGTCCGTCCTTCCGTCCGTCCGTCCGTCCGTCCTTCCGTCCGTCCGTCCTTCCGTCCGTCCGTAATGAATTTTGTGGACAGGGTAACTACCAAAACCTTTTGAGGTATCCTAATGAAACTTGGCGTGTATGTGTATTAGGGGGTGAAGTTGTGCCTATCAACTTTTGGTTGCACATGCTCAAGGTCAAAGGTCAAAAGGTCAAGGTCAAATGCTTAAAATTTTACTATTTCCCCCATATCTATGCAATGCCTGAAGATATTTTCTTGAAACTTAGTGTACCGTATACATGTACTACCCAATTAAGATTCTCTGGTGAAAGTTTGGGGTCATGAGGTCAAAAGGTCAAAGGTCAAAAGGTCAAGTAAAATGTTAAAATTTCACTTTTTTCTCTGTATCTTGGAAATTGTTCAAGGTATCTTCATGGAACATAGTGTATATGCGTCTACTGACTGGCAGTGGTTATCTAGGGAATTTAGGGTTCATGGGGTCAAAGGTCAGGGGTCAAAGGTCAAGGGCAATACTTCAAAATCTTACTATTTTCCTTATATTTATGCAATGCCAGCAGGATATTTTTTTTTTTTTAACTTGATGTATGCATGTCTAACCCAATAGAGATTCTCTGGGATTTTTTTTTTTGCCAAGAAGGTCAAAGGTCAAAAGGTCAAAGATCAAGTGAAAGTGCTGAACTTACTTTTTTCTCCATATCTCGGAAGTGGCTCAAGTTATCTTGAAACTTAGTACATGCTGAATTTATGTATGTTCTGCCTGACAGTGCTTCTCTTATAAATCAAAGGCCAGATGAAAATGATAACAATTTACTGTTCAATACAGAAATTGCGCTTTTTCTCCATACCTTGAAAATTACTCAGTGCATAAACTTATGAAATGGTCAAAGTCAAGTTAAAGTTCTTAAATCCCCAAATACATGCTCTCCTATTCATCCAATTAAACATAGGTCAAGGAAGGTAAACATTCAATACATTTGTGACAAACATGTCATTTTAATATTTTGCCAATTTTGTGAAAATGTAATCACACATTGTCCACATGTACTATAGACCTATTAGGAGAATCATGCATTATGGTGGAGGCATACCAGTCGCCATAGCGACATTTCTAGTTTTAATATGGTCTTTGTGTTTGGGGTAGTGCTGCAAATATATACATAGACAGACTTTTTAAACTACAAAAACGTGCAATAAAAGTTATTAACCATTCAACTTATTTAGCTCACACTTCACCAATTTTTAATTTCCAAAAGATTTTAAAGTTGTATGACAGATACAAGTATATTTTAGGTAGTCTTATGTTTTTATGGCATAGAAAGCTTTTACCCGATTCTCTGATGCATTATTTCACCTTAAATTGCAATATTCATTCATATTATACCAGAAACGCTGAAAATTTTCACATGCCAAAAGTAAGAACATCGTTATTTCAGAAATCTGTGTTTTATCAAGGTCCGCTTACATGGAATTCAATACCAGATGATATTCGTAAAGTTAGCTCTTTTAATGTATTCAAACGTAAACTTAAGGAGAATTTTATACAAAATTATCATTCTTAAGTTTTTGACATGCTTGGCTGGCATTACATGTATTCTATCTATTGTAACTCACTTTGTTCATATTGTCTTCGTAATGTAAATGTAGTGCATTGTGTATCATGCTGTATTGCTTTATGTTTTGTTCTTGCAACGGTATATCTGTTCATCTCATTTTTTTTTATAAATATGAAAAATTTACCACCAATGCATTTTTATAAATTGATTTTCTGGGTCGGCCAGATTTTAAGGAAACTTAATTCCTCGTTGGCTGCTTCCCTTCAGCTTTACGTATTCCAAAGTTATATTCTTTTCTCTGTGTCTGTCATGATTGTTCATCAATGTTTTTCTCTGTCGCTTTTATGCTGAATAAATAAATTCAATTCAATTCAATTCAATGTAAAGACAGAATATCCTTTTGATAATAAAAAAGAAGAGCATCAAATATTTTGGGAGATGTCAATATTTGAATGTGTAGAAATACTCCTATCTGCAAAAATTTAAAACAAGCAAAATATGCCAAGGTTTCTTGAAAAGAGGTTCACAATAATTGTCCATTTTTAATTCATTTGAATTTTTAAATCATACCATACATTAATGTAGTACACTGGTAACCTGGTACGTGTAATTCTTAATAAGTGGCATACACCATGTATTTTAATACATGTAAACATACAGTGTACATAATGATAATTCATGTGTTGATGACTGTCGTTGAATGAGTTTGTTTACATTGGTAATGCATGGCATATTCTTTGATATACCGTGTAAGCCGTTATTTTCGCGAGGGTTTAATTTTCACGAATTTTGTGAATCACTGTTTGATCACGAGAAATATTTCAAATTGACAGGCATTAGTGCACTTATGATAGCCTCGGGGTCAAACTCGCAAAAACAACATTTTGCAAAATTGTCCATGACCTCCTCATTCGCGAAAATATCTGTACACGAAATTAACAGCTTATACAGTATACATCTCTCTTCAGAATTAGAAAACTATGCTGCTAAGCAGCATTAGTATCAATACACGCCACAAATGGCACTGGAAAACCTGATCTTATATCAGCAAAACAAAAAAAAATTTAAAAAGAATGTTGTCTAGATGTGCTTTAAACATTTTAGGTATGGAAAGATCAAGAGAATGAAATAGCAAAATTGGAGTATACATTTTAGATTTAAACTTTCTTATTTTAAGTCATTATTAAAAGTTCCCTGATGTCTGTGAGTCACTTAATTGTTGCATAAGTAGTCAAAAAAAGAGAGAGAGAAGAGATTCATTGTGGAGTAACATATGACAGTTACAGATGTCTGATGATAAGGCTCTTTTGTCTTCCAATCAGGTTATTGCAACATCTGGTTCACAACATGGGAAGCATCAGAAGACCTTTTGCACTACCACTGGCAACAGCACTAATGGTGTGCCTTAGTACCAGTCTCACTGTGGAAGTCTACAAGTTCTACGAAGGGAGAAATGTGTCGCTAGAGTTCCATCAACCTCTGTCAAGTGACTCTAGCTTTGAATATGAGATTCACTTGATCTACTCCTCCTGCTTCTTCTGCAGGAATGGAACCATGGTTCCTGGCTGCCTCACACCTCAGCAAAGCATGCGTTTCTCTGTTCATTTTCTAAGAACATCGACTAACTTGACAGTGACTCTCCATATACACAATATCAATGCTGAGGACAGCCAAATATATCTATTTGCAATGAGGGAAGACAGAAATGGAAAAAGACACTTTTCCAATCAAGACGCCTACATTGAAGTTTTGCGTCCACCAAGTCCAGCACAGTGCATCATAAAACACACCGAGTATTCACCTGCATTGAACGAGATTAACTGCACATCTTTACTTGGCAGTGATGGGGAAGGTTCTCTTTATTGCTTCCAAAATGCAAGGAAGATTCCATACAAAGGGACACCAGTGCGACTAAGTGATCATGTGACATGGATCTTCTGGATGGATGCCCTTCTGCCCATAAATTGCTGTTCATATGAAGCATCATTTGAAATAACACCACAGTCTTGCTCCCAGTTTGTGTATTATCCCCTAACACACATTGATGAGTCAGAAAATTCTAGAAACCCTACAAGCAGCCATACAACAACAATATTAACTTCTAGTCCAGAAACAACTGACAAAATGAACTTTTCACAAAAATTCAGAGAAGAAAGCAACAGTGCAACCACCAAAGCACATGAAGCCTTTACGAAGAGCACTTTGATTGTTTTATTGATATCATTTTCTTTATCTCTGTGACTGCCTAGTATTGTATACTAAATGTATATTACCTGTAGTATTGGTTGCTGGTGTTCAACTTTATGCACTTCTTAAATCCTCATAATCCTGTTCATACAACACATGACAGGTAAGAAAAGCATTCATTCTGTGTGCATACGATCGATGAAACAAATGAGCATTTCTAACTCATGATATCAGTGCCTCTGGATACCCATTTACTTTGCTTATTATAGATATTTGTTGTGAGAATCTAATATTTTCTTTCTATAAAATCTAGCAACATCATCCCGCTTTAAATTTAAATAAAAAAAATGATAATTATAATGAGCACTACTACACCTACAACACATACAACATAGTGTGTTCAAACATAATTATAAGTTGATGTGTGTTGTTAAGACACATTTATGACAGAATTGTCTTCTTTTTCAGTCAGTTTTACAATAATCATGTACCTCCTCCCAAACAATAAAATCATTGGTCTCATCAATACATGAGCAATGTTTTGCTATTCCCAATATAATGTGCTTTATAACATAAGAAATCACCTGGTAAAAGTAGAACAAGAATAACTCTGTATTCAAAAAAAATGTTTTGAGTGAAATTTGTCCTGTATTAACAATATGTATATTCTTCTTCATGCCACTCAGTAAATATGTCCATATCTGTTTGACATCTTTAAAACATCCTGTGACTAAGAAATAAATCCCATTCCTCCCTAATTTGGTGAAATAAATTTTGCATTTAACCATCTGAAATATTACAATGTACACTATCATCTGTCATCATGGAGTACAAGTGTAGCAAAAAAAGAACTGTCAATAATCTTCTAAATGAAAATGTGTTACTGCATCATGTTGTTTTACACAATCCCATCAAATTGTACGTATCTGTCTGAAACCTTTTTAGATTGTAAATAAGATTGTAAATATAATTTTGTTTGATATTGTATTCTATTAAATCCTGTGAATATGTTTACGTTGTGAAAGTGTTTCTGATACACTTTTTTTTACATTTGTGTATAAATGTGTACAGTGTACATTACAGTACTATAAATATTCTGAAATACTTTCATTATCTACAATCCCTCATTTGGGTTGACAGATTTTGTCCTGTAATAGTAACTGAAATATCAAGTATACAGCAAATAGAACTGCCAATCATTTTCTAAATGAAAATGTGCCAACTGTATATATATTATAAAATCCTGTGAATATGTTTTACATTGTGACAGTTTTTTCTGATACATTTTTTTTTACATTTGTGTATAATCACGTACTATAAGTATTCTGAAATATTTTTGTCATCTAACATCCCTCATTTGGATTGACAGATTTTGACCTTAAAGGGGATGGCTAATACCTGATCAGTGGAAATCAGGTGGAATGCTGGGGAATGATTGTTCCAATCCTTGTGGGATTCATTTAAGAGTTCTTTATATATCTATTGTTGTATTAAAATTATTTGCTTCAGAATGGTCTCATATTCAAGTAATGTGCAGTTTAACGTTTCCAGGTGAGCATACCTGTACAGTGACGGGGCTTTAAACTGCACATTACTTCAATATGAGACCGCTCTGAAGCAAATAATTTTCATACAACAATAGGTATATAATGTACCCTTAAATTAATCCTACAAGGACTGGAACAATCATCCCCAGCATTCCCATGGATTCCCACTGATCAGTTACTAGCCATCCCCCCCCCCCTTTTTTTTTAGTAACTGAAATATCAAGTAAACATACAGCACAAAGAACTGGCAATCAATTTCTAAATGAAAATGTGCTACTGTATTGTATAAAATCCTGTGAATATGTGTACATTGTGAAAATATTTCTTATATACTTTTTTTACATTTGTGTATAAACATGTACAGTGTACATTACAATGCTACATCTACCATCCCTCATGTATGTGATGACAGATTTTGTCCTTAATAGTAACTGAAATTTCAAGTAAATGTAGGACAAAAGATCTACCAATCATTTCTAAATCAAAAATATGTATCTATATCCTATTGTCACTCATTATGAAAGTGTTTCTGATTGTAATATATACAATTTCTTGTGACATTTGTGTATAATTGATTGTGTATGGTGTACATTACAGCACTATATTTTCATCACTTTCTTCTCTCACTCAGGATGGGGTTGAGGGATTTTGAACCTAGTAACTGAAATATCATATTGCCATCTAGAACAAGCAGGACACAACGAACTGCCAATCATTTTCCAAATGAATTGTGCTCCTGAATCCTGCTGTGTTGTATAATTGTCTAGCATTCTGTGAATACATTCATTTGTGTTTGAAAGCTTTGGAAATTGTATGCACACAAATTTTGTGGTATCTTTATATGTGTTAATAATTATACAGCACTACAATCTTATCAGTGCTTTTGAAAATTCCTTTGATTTTCTTCTATCATTTGGTTGTGTACATTTTGCATCACCTGTCTGAAATATTGTAGAATCATGGTGGTAGAGTTGTTTATGCAATGGTAAAACATCAATAACATTATCATCACAACTACGAACGCCTTCATTTCATACATTTTGCTTTCAGCTGCTTGTTTGACAAAATGTTTCTGAATTTACAGAAATTTACAGAATGAGAGCTGAATTAATTTTGACTGACTGAATGAATGAATGACTAACTGACTGAATGAATGAATGACTGACTGAATGACTGACTGACTGCCTGCCTGAATGAATGAATGAATATATGAATGAATGAAGATACACATAAATGCATGCATCCATACACACACGTATACATAAATGTACATACACTGACATTCATACACATCTATACAAATTAACAGGGCGCCGTTTTATCAATATTAAAGACAAAATCAATTTTAAATTATACCACACAGGCTGTCATAGACTTACAGTTGAAATCAACTATCATAATCAATTTCAACTCTTCATAAGACAGAGCTCAGATGACATATTAATATGACAATGGCTCTCTGGTCCTTAGCACGGGTAACTTTTGGGGGAAATATGTATAATGTGAAAAAGAAAAAGTTTTGATGAATCCAGAGTAACATGGATTCTCATTCATCACCTATCAAACTATTAAGTTACATCATGATTACAAATGTATACATGTCCATTGCAATGTACTCCCCCCCCCCCAAAAAAAAAAAAAAAAAAAAATAAATAAATAAATAAAAAAATAAAAATAAAAAAATAATAATAATAAATAAAAAAATAAATAAAAAAATAAATAAAAAAATTTTTAAAAAAATGTATAGTTGTAAAGTGTGTAACATCTACACATTCTCTCTGTACAGGATTTGCTATCAAGAACAAGCACCTACAAACTGAATGACACCAGTATTAAAAGTACCAGTACTTATTGCTGTTTGAGACACTCAGGAACCATTTGCTTTAGAGTAACCCAAGAAACAACTTATGTACTGTTCCCATTGATGAAGACAACATCCTGCTTAATAATAAATGTCAGAAGTTGAACACAACGCCTCCAGCACAAAACATGTACACATAGTTCACTAAAATGCGCACACATGTGTGGAGTATGTTTGAAAGTTCTCTGCAACAGACTGTGGCGTATCTTTGTCAATGAAGTACAATCTTTGAACACCTGAAACAGCAATGGGCTCAAAGAAATTCTCTGTATAATATGAACCTTTTTTTTCTACAGAATATCAGATTAATGAATAATATGTGATGGACAAAGATGTCATGTCCATACTGACAAAATGTTATATCTGTGGCACAATGTTTTGAAAAATGGTGAAGATTTGTGAGATATACTGGCCTCATTTTAATACTGTACTTCCATTTCTCAAAGTACAAGGTTGTTTCATCTTCTACAGAATGAGGTCGATAAAAATACCATGTCATTCGTGTCTAACTTCACAAGAATTTTAAAACATCCTTTGGTGTGTGACTCTCATTTGTTTAATTTCTTTTTTGATTTTTTTTTAATACATAGGTCTGTGGCATTCACAATTATTTTCTATATTTCTTTTTCACAATCTTATAAAACAGTGTTATGAATTTTATTCTGTTCACTGCTTGTGTACTACTAAGTATTGTGAGTGATGCTATGAAGATATTCTGTTCTAGGAATTATTTTGCTGTAGTGGTTGTCATGAGCTTCACAAAAAACAACATATTACATGAGCAGACCTATCAAATCTCACGCCTACAGCCCAAGTCTCAAGCCCCAGCATCCAGTCTCACACTCACCCGCCTAGAATCATTTTCTCACACCTCTCATGCAGAGGTTGGCTACCTATACGGCTGTTTCTTACAAATTACAGTATATTTTACATAACTGATCCACAGATCTCTATCTTAAAAAAAACAAACAAACAAACAAACAAAAAAGTGTCATCTACTAGGTTATATCAATTTATTATAAATAAATATCAAGACTCATTCACTCTTAAAGAATATTTGGGGTAAAATGCTCAAATTATGTATTTCATAACCATTAATTTTCCATGTCACAAACAGATGAGAATCAATACACGCCTACTAATGCAAAAATTACCCATAAACAGTCAAATCACTCGTGCACATAGAATTGTAACAACCCAGAATGAATATGGCAAGAAGCACATCTTTCCCCCTTTCAGAAGATCAGTTACCGGTAATCGTGGGTGTGGTATGGGGGTAAAAGACTTGGAGCTATGCCAGAAATCAGCAGCAGCATACAGGCACAGCTTGTGCGCAAATAACGAGTCACGAGACATACATTATGCAAATTCTACACCATGCAGGAAATGGCAAACGTCTCAGACACAGAATGGCTACAAACACTGTCATTCACTCCATCACATAGGAGTTGGACTTTAATAGGAACCTGCACATTGCAGACAACACGCACTGCTAGTGCATGTTCTGTTCTTTAGGCACCAACTTCGAAAGCTGGAATTTGCAGTATACATTGTAGTTGTGCACATGTATGGCTTGCCTCATTTTGGATACCACAGATAAATCATATGTACTCAAGTTATAAAAAATTGACCTCAGGACTGACTTGGATATTTCTACAATGTGAATGAAGTCTGGTTTCATGATTTTCTGCCAAGTCTCGTATGAAAACTGCACACATCTCACCCTTGTCCTTCTCCCAGTCTTGCAGGTATAAAATGGGCCTTTGTTAAGGCCAATCAAACTTTGTCAAATGTTCATGTTATAGGCTTTGCAGCTGCTGGGCACTGCGAGGAAAGATTCCAAACTGGTATCATTGTACACTTTTTGTGCTGTAGGCCTTTAGGGCTAAGGCTATAGGCTCATCCATCACATCCACTATATTTTATTAATCATCACACCAAAGTATTAAAACCAGAGCAGAAAAAAATTATGATGAGTCATGATCAAGAAACTAAGTTTCAACTGTTACAAATACACTTTCAAAAACTCAATGGTATCTAATTAGCTTTGGTGCCAGACTGAAAGTAATTTGTTCATAATAGCTCTATGCATATTGAAAAGGCCAGATTAAGTCAGTTCAATAATTCAGTTAACAAGCTTGAACCGAGGATTGATCTAAAAAGTAAAAAACAAATGTGAACAACAGTTTATTGATCACAAACATTGATAAACAAACATTAAAAAAGAAAAACAAAGGTACATTGTACATGTACAATGTATCACCCACTAGGTATAAGAATGTCATAAATCAGTAGGCAAAACATCTTGTACTAGATCAATGCCTCAACAAATCAGACATTTAGCTATTATTATTATTATTTTTTTGTCAATTCGGCATTTGCAAACCAGTACAAGTGATAACAGAGAAACAAATAAGACAAGAAAAGCTCTTGCTTTCAAAGAAAAATATGCTAAAGAATTCTTACATTTTCAATATGACTGCAGAAACTGTCAATTTTGCTCTACAATGGAGATATTCAATGCATTTAAAGGACAAGTTCACCTTTATACATGTGGATTGAGCACAGCAATATGGGTAGAACACATCAGTGAAAGTTTGATTAAAGATTTGTTTAAAGTTTCTGTGCAGTCACTGCTGGATAAAAGACTACTGCAGCTGATGTTGTCACAAGCGTAGAATGATATAAGGAAAACATAAAGAGAATTCCACTAATTTCATTTTTCGAAAAAAATACACATTCCCTCAACTTGTATAGCTGACATATACAGTATAAAGGGTAATATTACTCCCCCTGCCTTCTGAAAGGGGCAAGTCACTGCTCTTCTATTATGCAAGAAAAGTGAAAATATGTTGATTTTTCTTTATAGTTTCTTTTTATCATTGTATATATATATATATATATATATATATATATATATATATATATATATAACCTCGATTATCCGGCCTCCTTTTATCCAGAAATCTCTATTATCCGGACGCGTTCACGCAGTGAAGGACTTTTTTTTTCATCCAAAAAGTGAGAAAAAACAGTGACTTTATCATCTTTTCCTGGATCTATTTCACTAATTTCATAAAATGTGCATGATAGGTTTCTCAATATCTAATGAGGTAAAGTATGTATGATTTTCACATAAAGATATACTTTATTTCTGTGAAGAAGGGACTACAATTTTGCACAGGCTAGCATAGATTACACCACCGCTGCGGGGTATGCTACCTGCATAGCTGCCAGTGCACTGGGACGGCAGCTTGGATGGCAGCTATATACATTAACATTTTGTCTCCCATATCCGGCCAATTCGCTTATCCGGATGAGCGCCGGTCCCAACATGGCCGGATAATCAAGGTCATATCCAGCTAACGTGGAGCTGAAACTTCCAAAATTCATTATTTTTGAATGGATTATACAATTTTGCTCAAACTTTCACCTAGATGTGTTTTACCACGGAGGTACCACTTCCCTGGTTTTACTAATATTGCTGCATACTCTTAATCCACCTGTTTATGAAGGTGGACTTGTCCTTTAAGGATATGCATGAAATAATGCTGAAATAACATGATTTCAGTTGGACAAAGATGAAAATGCAAAATATTTCCTAAAAAGGTATGCCAGAAGTAATGTGATCTCAGAGCACACCCTATCATTGTTGCTATGTGAAGATTTATATTAGACTGCTGGTATAATATAGCGCTAACTATTGCAATATCCATCACGACACATAAAAGTGAATTGCAAGCAATTCAGTTATACTGCTAGAGCAGATTGCGATCAACACGAACATACATGTAGTAGCTTTCTACATATTTCACAGAGCTACAGTAAGTCTCACGCATTCTGCGTGAGACCCACACATTTAGGGTCCGTCTCACAATCTCACGCACAGCACCCATTTTTCCCACGCATGGCTCAAAGGATTAAAGCGATAGTTGCAATTGAAGGTATATTTCCTTTTGCCTTTCAAAATAAGTTAAAAGTAGTCACTTACGTATACACCAGATCACACCACGATCTAAAAATTGAAAAAGCTCCCTACCAGGAGAGAGGAGTTTCACCCTCCCCCTGCTTGGTAGCTTCGCTCCTTCGTTAGCATGCTTGCGCGCGCGTTGAGACGCCGAGTCATGAAAATCTCACTCATATATCTTTTTTAACTTGGCATCTCTGATGTTATACATCTGCTGAATTACAGGTCTTTCCCCACAGAAATGCACTAAATTACGAATTTAACACAAAATAAATCAATTTTCATTTAATGATGCTAGCTTTAGAAAATTAGATAATATGAAATTGCCTTAAAATTCTGTCTTCTGCAGGATACTTTCTGGTCTACAAAATGGATTACAG
The DNA here is from genome assembly GCF_040938485.1 of Diadema antillarum. Lineage (NCBI taxonomy): Eukaryota > Metazoa > Echinodermata > Echinoidea > Diadematoida > Diadematidae > Diadema > Diadema antillarum. The sequence goes on from NW_027271204.1 coordinate 3,204,515, forward strand.
CAGAAGGTCTTTTCTACTTCCATTGCTGACCATAGTGATGATGCTCGTCAGTAACGGACTGGCTGTGGAATTCTACAAGTTCTATGAAGGAAGAGATGTGTTCATAAACTTCACTCAACCCATGTCAAATGACTCTACCTTTGAATACAAGCTTTACTCAGTTAAGTCCAAATGTGGCTTCTGCGAGAATGGAACCATGGTTCCTGGTTGCCTCCCACCTCACCAATTCAGCCGTTTCTCCGTTCATAGTGTGAGATCACCAACTGACTTGAAAGTGACTCTCAGCATAGACACAATTAATTCCGCAGACAGTCAAATATACCTGTTTGCTCTGACGGAAGACAGAAATGGTGAAAGCATGGTTTTCACTCAAGATGTCCACATTGAAGTTTTGCGTCCACCAAGTCCAGCAGAATGTACCGTAAAAACCTCAGAGTATTCGCCTGCATGGAATGAGGTAAGCTGCACATCTTTGCTTGGCAGCGACGGGGAAGGATCTCTCTACTGCTTTCAAGATGGGGAGAAGGCTCCATACAAGGAGTCACCAGTGCGAATAAATGACCATGTGACACAGATCTTCTGGATGAAAGTCCACCTCCCAATTAATTGCTGTTCATATGAGGAAACATTTCCACTAACATCTGCATCTTGTTCTCAGTTTGTGTATTCCATTCCAACACATACCACTGTATCAGATAATTCTAAAAACCCTCCCAGCAGCCTAACAAATCCAGGAACCACTGTGCAACAAACAAATGCACAAATTACTTCATCACAAAAAATTGGCACTGAAAGCAAAACCACGGAGGTCACGACACAAACGACTTCAAATTCTGTGCATGGTGCAATTGCAGTGGTGATATTAATTCCTCTATTTTTGGTAGCCTTGTTCTTGGGGTGGTACTGTATATTAAAAAGAAAAAAAATGAACGACCAACCCATGTTTTTTAATGGCAAAATCTATCTACCCAACACACAGCAAACATCTAGTGAATACAATGATAATGCTTTCACTGAAGACCATGTCCAAGAATAACAGGTTTTTATAAATCAATGCTATTGGCCTGTATGTTTGCATGACTGACAATGAAGATAAAAACTTACTTTAGAACATCAGTGGCTTTAAAATATGGTTTTACGTTTGCTGATTACAGAATGATGAAGTGGTACTACTTCTATTTCAAGTCCAAATAATTTGTTCTACAATCACACTGAAAAAAATGCCCAAGATTGTAGTTGTGGTTACAACATGTTTTACATATTCTTCATCTCTTTTCTTTTGGGAAACCAGTATCTTTACCTCCTATTACACATAGACATGTGTAATAATACAATTCAGAGGAATAAATAATATATATTGAAAAAGCATACATACAAGGTATAGTCGAAAGATAAAGTAAAAGTTGGCATATATGCTATGTTTATATTACAGAACAAATTAATATTTTTCATATACTTGTACTTCTATCCTACAAAAACTGTTCAGTGCATTGCCCTTCAAACTCAAACCTCAAAATACTTTGTGTGCTTATACTTAATAGAAAATCAAGATGTCTAGATGCATCAGCATTGTGTCTGTTGAGAATGAGAAGGGCTTTAAGTCTTCTCGAACACTATGGGTTTTGTGGTCACTTAACGCCTTTATCATTCTCAACTGACGTTAAAGGACAAGTTCACCTTCATAAACATAAGGATTGAGAGAATGTAGCAATATTAGTAGAACACATCACTGAAAGTTTGAGGAAAATCAGACAATCCGTTCAAAAGTTATGAATTTTGAAGTTTTTGTGCAGTAACCGCTGGATGAGAAGACTACTGCAGTGTATGAATAACTTAGATGTCACATGCGTACAACAATATAAGGAAAATATAAAGAGAATTTCACAAAATGCCATCTTTTGAAAAAAGTACACATTCCCCTGACTCGTTACCGACAAATGTTATGGGTAATATTATTCCCCCTGCCTTTAGAAAGAGGCAAGTCAAGAGCTCTTTTATTATGCGAAAAAAGTGAAAATAATATGTTGAATTTTCTTTTACATTTTCTTTATACTGTTGTACGCATATGACTCACAAGCTGTAGTAGTCTCCTCATCCAGCGGTTCCAACACAAAAATTTTAAAAATTCATAACTTTTGCATCGATTGTCCAATTTTCCTCAAACTTTCACTGATGTGTTCTACTAATATTGTTGCATTCTCTCAATCCTTATGTTTATGAAGGTGAACTTGTCCTTTAAGGTTCTAGTTCTATGTCTACACAAATATAGAAAAACAATTAAAACTGCTCACTATTAATCTATGTTCACCTGATTCTTTAAATCATACACAACTTCTGTGGTATTTTTGAGTGCGTTAACATACAGTACTACAATCCTGTGAGTGCTTTTGAAAATTCCCTTGATTTTCTTCTATCATTTAATTGTGTACATTCTGCATCTGCTGTCTGAAATATTGTAGAATCATGGTGGTAGAGTTTATGCAATGGTGAAACATCATATAATTATCATCCTGACTACGAACACCTTCATTTCAAATATTTTGCTTTCAGGCACATGTTTGACAAAATGTCTCTGAATTTACCAATGGATATTCAAATGTGATTGCCACATGAAATTGATAAGGAGACACTTTGAGCAGCATGAAGCCTCCTGTACGATACCATGTTCTAATTTAAGAGACACATGTATGGATGTTTACCCACTTAAAGAGTGACCCATGTGTGAGTTGACACAAAAACTACCAGTAGGTGTGTCTTTGATCGGTTACACACGAGAGAAAATTTGTAACTTGAATCATCATTGTACTGATGATTGCAATTCATCTTTAGAATTATCGGACCTTACACACGCTCACTTGAAAACTGTGATCAGAATTCGAATTCTCGAGCGAAGGCGTCACGTAATCCTTGGTGACTTGTCAATCAAAACAACGTACGATCGAGTGCATGCATGCGGCGCGCGTATTATCTACGGAAGTGCTTGAAAGGTCACGTAAGCTCCGCCCCTCAAAAGATGTTCTGGAGGTCAAGCATTACACACGCAAATTTCGCACCGTAATTTGAGTGAAACTTCACTGGAATTCACCTCCGGACTAGAATTTGAATTCGTGATTGTGATTTAATAGCATTCGAGATTCTAATTTGCCTCCACACGTGCTAAAGATTCATTATTAGAATTATTTTTCACTGGAATCATCATTCAAATAACGAATTTTTGACCATGTGTAACCGCTCTTTGTAACCCACTGGAACATGGGAGCTTTGACAGGTGCACCACTTCATTTATACCAAAGAGTCAAGTTTGTTGGAATCTGTTCACATGTATGTAAAAATACACGTAAAATAGTATACATGGGGGTAGTGGTGTGGGCATGTTGTAGATTATGCAGTATGTTTCTCTATAAATTTCTCACAATGTCTGCACTGCACATTCTCGTATAATACATGTATATTTCATAACAGAATCTGTCTCGGTCATCGGGTTGTTGACGGTGGGTTATAGGGTCCTCCCCGATCTCCTCTACGTGTATTACTCTATGTGATCGAGCTGCAGTCCAGTTGTTAGTACATCCATTGTGTACTTTATTTGTGCTGCATAATTTCAATTTTCTGTATCTTAATATGCTGTTTCTTTTATTTATTCATTTATCTATTTTTTTTGTTGCTTGTACTATGATTGTTATCTTTGAAAAAGAAGAAAAAAAGTTAAGTTTGCTTTTCAACACCATGATAAGATTTTATGCAATGTTCAATAACTTTTGACAGCATCAAATGAAGCACACAAATTTCACCACACTCATTTCATGTGTATACTGAGAATAAAAGCATCAAATGCAAATTACTTTTGACAAAGAAGAAAGGGATGTCAGTCTCTATCAATGCATCTTGCTGTAACCTCATTATACTAAGTTTTTACCTAATCTAGCCTAGTTTTTACGCAAGAAACAATTATACACATCCACATCATGAATAGGTTGTGTACGTAATCCACTCATCTTCCCAAAGTTGCTTCTGGGTATTAAAGGGGATTTTTAGTTTGTTATGCAACTTAAATTCTTTTCACAATCAATGCAAATTCTGACCTTTTTTTCAATTTTCATAGATTCAAATGTCATTCCTACGACAAATCATCACTGCCAAGACAGGTATAGGCCTATTGAATGTGAAACTTGTTAACTTCTTGAGTGCCAAAGTTGTTAACTATTACTACTATTACCCACAACTTGCAAAATTCTAAAATATCTTTCGATCTGCATTTTTTATAGTGTTGAACTTCAAAATGACCTAGTTGAATGGCCTCTTGATCTGGGGAAGATCTGTGAAATTTGTAGTGTGGGGTTTGGACCCAGTCCCTGGGTCTATGCAGGGACTGCCCCTACCATTCAAACTGCTTTGTTCAGGATGTATCTGCTGGTCCTAAAAATGATTCCTGCTATTATTAAAGTTTGGTGACAAATTATGAGTTTGAAAGAAGATGAAAGGGAGAGAAAATGACTGAATGAATGAGAGTTGAATGAATTTTGAATGAATGGATGAATGAATAAAGATATACACAAATGCATGCATCCATACACACACATACCTTGGAATGCACAACATACTTTTATAAAATGGGTTCAAGAATGTAGCCAATTGGAAGCGCTGAAATGAGTCACGTGTGCGTGCATTAATTTCTTAGTAAATGCACGGCCGGGGCCTGACGTACGTCACAATGTTTACACTAGCAGTGCGCACTCAATCAGTTGTCACAAGTGCGTCACGCGCTACTATACGCGCTGTCAATCCTGTACACAAATTCTAGTTCGGGCTGCCACAACAGCCGGCGGCCTTTCTTGTGCATAACACGTGGCGTACGTATACTCTTATACGTACGTACAGTACTTTATGTGCGGGATTTCCGAGTGCGACGTGCGTAAATGTTTGGGACGAACATCTTCGGACATCTTGACTTTTGAGCGAGTGCTACATGTAGCTGACTGGTATTGACCCACAAAGGTACGTGAATAATGCTGTTAGTTTTCGACCCATTTTTTCACTAACACACTCTATCCTGTGCATCATTTGTATAATATCGCATAGATACACAACTGTATATGAATCGATGGATATCAATATGATAATTGGACAAGGGGAAGGGGGTCATAATCTAAACATCTTGGACCTTTTTATAATACTCTGCATGCATTTTACGGCCCATTTACACTGGTGGTACAACTTTGCGTTGCCTCTAACTTTACAAAGTTGCTGTAAGGTTAAGAATATCTAACAATCTAAAAAAGTGACAGTTCTAAAACAATGCCAATGTCAAATATGGTATGCCACCCCATTTTCGTCATGTGTTTTTTCTCTTTGTAATAAGTCTACGAAAAATAAATGTTCAAGAATAATGGGAATGTCTAATATCATGGTATCTGCCACCTCTTTCTTTTTTTTTTCTTTCTTCATCTGCATCTTTAGCTGAAATCTAAGGCAATCAATGTACATGTATATAAATACAACTGTGAAAATTGAGGGAAGGCCTTTTATAGACAATGTCATCAGTACATTTTTACAGCAATATATTTAGAATATAAGCAAACAGATTACTGTATAAGTGGTTTCTTTCGCGTACAGAAACTTTCGCGGTTTCCATCGGTGCCGACTTTTTCGCGTGTGTTTAAATTCGCGGTCGGTAATGATAGCGTTGTAACAACCCACGAGTTCAAAACATTTTCGCGTGGTGTTAAATTCGCGGTTCAACCTCAAAGCGCGAAAAGCGCGAAAATAAAACCACCGCGAAAGAAACCACTTATACAGTAAATTGAGAAATTATTGCAATGAGGACATTTGTTCATTGTACGCAAACAAGTAAGTGAGACAACAAAATATCAAACTCTTTGAAGTCAACGATGAAGTTTGCAAACTAAAGGGGCCTATAATTGAGCTGAGAGGTATCCTATTGTAAGTTCAAACAGTAGTACTGAGCCAACTGGTGTGCAGTTCAACTGTCCTTGATGTTTGGGCCTGCAATGTTGCTCATTGGAAGACAGTAGGCCTAGCACATATCAGCAAAGGTGGCACATGCAAGCAACAGACATGCTTGCCCCAGGAAACAATTGGCACAGAGTGAGGCGCAAGTAATAGGCCTTCACTCGGCCACTTGCTATCAGAAATTGCTGGGAGACAGAAAAATCAACTACAGCACTGCTTAAACAGGCTCAGTTTCAGAATGGTTAGAATTGCGTTGGAATTACGTCGCACAATGTAAAGGTTTTTGAACTCATTGCAAGTACTTACCTTTACATTTATTTCATCGCAGAAAGAACCTAAAAAAATTAACTTTTTGATAATTTCGGGGGGGGGGGGGGTTCCCATCCCCCCACCCTTGCATTTGCACCCATGAACCTATAACTTAGAACAAGACGAGTGAGCACATAGAACCCATGGGGCAAACCAACAGTACTCACTCATGGTCTCTCTCCCTATATACCTCTTTGAAGGAGAGTCAGAGATAGTGGCAATCTGAAAGAAACATTGTGTAAACATACACCTGTTTTTAATAGCAGGTAGCTGCAAGGGCAAGCACACAAAGAAATCTCATATTAGGCAGGAATGCGAGCTCAGCTTGGCGTAATCAGTGTGTGTCTATCAGCCCATTGCATAATAAGTTCATGTACACTGTCAATAGCAATTGAAAGTTTTATTACAAAGAAGTAGAAAAAGAGTAGGACTTCGGATTAAAGCACACTGCCGGACTAAATTGGATATCAAGAATGGGTATGTAGTCTGTTTTTGTTTGCTTTTTTATTTGCTGCTGAATACTTGTCATGAACATCTTCATTCTATTTTTCTTCAGAAATAAAATGCAATAACAAACAAGAGTAATAGAACAGTCAACAAAATTTTGTCACATTTCAATATCATAAACAAATTTCAGTCATTAATGTTTTCATAGCACTAAGCTCTATCTTTTTTGGTTTGACAGAAGAAGAAAATAAAATCTAGAGTTTAGGGACTCTGAGGCTTCAACCCCCCTTCGGCTGGGGGGGGGGGGTCATTTTATCAAATCAAGATTATATCACCATTAAGATGCTATCATTTCATTTCATTTCATTTCATTTCATTTCATTTATTTCCACATTAAAAACAACAATCATTACATTTCAAGTCATAGTATAAACATATTCATTGCGCACTTTACGTATGTAATAGCAACATGATTTTGTATATTCTGCCAGTATTTTACTCTTTTCTTTTTTCCTTCTTCATCCTGCTTTGATTGTGCACCATTTGTGTTCTATATATATTTTGTACCTATATATTGTAAGTTGAGAAAGTCTTGTATTTACTTTGGGGCCTATTCCCAACAAGCCTGAAAGGCTTTAATTGGTCCCCCACAATTAATATGTTTATACTATGACTTGAAATGTAAAGATGCTATCTGCCATATCTGGTGAAAATCTGTTTTGGGGCTTACAAGAAAATGCTGAAAATGTTTTAAAAAATAAAATAAAGACAGGTGGTCGCTATAAGAGAGGTGGTAAAGAGGGTAATGGTTCATTCACATCTTTGATTGAGAGTTTCTCTTTCATCTATACATTATATAGGTGTTTGCATATTTCCAGCCTGCTTTTGCACATTTCCCAACGAAATTGAACATTTCCACATTTCCTGGCGTCACGTTTGCACATCTGGCATCACGTTTGCACATTTCCTGGCTCCACAAGGGATTCATGACATGCTGTACAAAAATCCTCGTTTTTCTTTTACCAATGAAGCAAATCAAATGGGGTTTTCTATAAAATGTGGGTAATAAGTTACTTTTACACCCTGGAATTATTTTTGAATTGATTTACTATTTTTAATGTTATTGGTGCAAAAGAGTCCTGTGTAATTTTGGGGGGAACATACAGTTTACAATACAACTGCAAAACATTCCCTTGGCACAATTACCGGCTTACTGATTTACAGAGCTCTAATGGAAACATGGTCCCAGGCTGCCTCACACCTCAGCAAAGCAGACGTTTCTCTGTTCATAGCAAAAGATCACAAACTTACTTCACAGTGACTCTCAGCATCGATACTGTCAACTCAGAGGATAGTCAATTTTACCTATTTGCTCTGAGGGAAGATAGAAATGGTGAAAGCCACTTTTTTACTCAAGACGCCTACATTGAAGTTCTGCGTCCACCAAGTCCTGCACGTTGTATCATGAAACGTACGGAGTATTCAGCTGCATGGAATGAGGTTAATTGCACATGTTTGCTTGGCAGTGATGGTGAAGGTTCTCTCTACTGCTTCCAAAATGCAAGGAAGATTCCATACAAGGGGGCCCCAGTGCGGCTAAATGATCATGTGACATGGATCTTCTGGATGGATGCCCTTCTGCCCATCAAGTGCTGTTCATACGAACCAACATTTCCAATAACATCAGAATCTTGCTCCCAGTTTGTGCATCATCCCTCAACACACATTGGGAATTCAGAAAATTCTATAACCCCTTCTAGTGGCCACATGACAACAATAACTGCTGATCCAGAAAGAACTAATGAAATAAACTTTTCACAGAAAGTCAAAGAAGAAAGCAACAGTGCAACCACCACAGCACATAAAGCCTTCACCACGAGCACTTCGATTGCACTAATGATATTATTTTCACTGTCTTTGTGACTGCCTTAAGGCACGGTCACACTGCCCAAAAGTTGCATAAACGCATGAATCATTTAAAGGACAAGTTCACCTTCATAAACATAAGGATTGAGAGAATGTAGCAATATTAGTAGAACACATCATTGAAAGTTTGAGGAAAATCAGACAATCCGTTCAAAAGTTATGAATTTTGAAGTTTTTGTGCAGTAACCGCTGGATGAGAAGACTACTGCAGTATATGAATAACTTAGATGTCACATGCGTACAACAATATAAGGAAAATATAAAGAGAATTTCACAAAATGCCATCTTTTGAAAAAAGTACACACTCCCCTGACTCGTTACCGACAAATGTTATGGGTAATATTATTCCCCTTGCCTTTAGAAAGAGGCAAGTCAATTGCTCTTTTATTATGCGAAAAAAGTGAAAATATGTTGAATTTTATTTTATATTTTCTTTATACTGTTGTACGCATATGACTCACAAGCTGTAGTAGTCTCCTCATCCAGCGGTTCCAACACAAAAATTGTACAAATTCATAACTTTTGCATCGATTGCCCAATTTTCCTCAAACTTTCACTGATGTGTTCTACTAATATTGTTGCATTTTCTCAATCCTTATGTTTATGAAGGTGAACGTGTCCTTTAAACTGAAAGACAGCAGGCTTAGCACATATAGACTATTAATTAGCAAATGGCAGCTCACACAAACAACAGACATGCTTGCCCCAGCAAACAATTGGCACAGAGTGAGGCGCAAGTAATAGGCCTACACTCAGCCACTTGCGATCAGAAATTGCTGGGAGACAGAAAAATCAACTACAGCGCTGCTTGAACAGGCTCAGTTTCAGAATGGTTAGAATTGGGTTGGAATTATGTCACACAAATGCAAAGGTTTTTGAATTCATTGCTAGTACTTAACATTTATTTCATCGCAGAAAGAATCTAAACTAGAACCGGAATTCGTCAACACTGACAAATTAGGTGATCCGATCTCTTCGAAAATCAATGATTTGAGTCCTGATCCCAATAGGCATGACCACACCGGTTTCATTTGTGTCGAGGAGACATTGGCCGTGTGATGTTTGGATTCTCATTTAGAAAAGGAAGTCAGACTTGCCATCTTTGGTACCGAATTCCGTATCCACTAACGAAGATACAGAATGAAGTATATTTGACCTTTGATCCCACTTTTCACACCCAAGATGGCATCTGAGCAAAAAGTGGTTATTTATTGAAGTGATTATTGTAACATACCCTTTGCGTGTGCAAAATATGGGAAAGACAGGACATGTATTCACCAAGATACAGGATGAACAATTTGTGACCTTTGACCCTAATTTACCTACCCAAGATGGTGTCCGATCAAGTAGTTGTTATTTTATGAAATAATGTACGTGATATGAACTAAACATGTGCAAAATATGGGGGTGATAAAGGCTGTTTTTCTTGAGTTATAGTCAAAGATGGCGTTGTACTAGTTCAGCACGTTATACGATCCTCTCCGTATCAGACAGGAAGTTTTAAGCAGCATACGCCTCTATCCTTGACGAGCTCCTAGACAACTTCTACATCTGAATCTGCAGCATACAACCTACGAGGAATATGAGCTGCAGACCCAAGAGGCAACTTGGTAAAAGGAGTAAAAAAGACAAGACTGACAGCGACATGGAAGACTCCAACTTGGGCCTACCCATTGGTGCCACCTCTGCACCCCCAGCTGCCGGGACGGAACCCACTGCCCCTGACGCCGTGCTCACCACGGCAACGCTTGCTGCGTACTTTAAGGAGGCATCACTCAAATTTGAACATATGATTCAAAAGGCAGTGGACTCGCTTCTCGAAAGCATCAAGAGGGTAGAGCGAGCCATTGAATTTGAAGGCCAGCGTGTGGACGAACTGGAAAAGAAAAACGTTGCTCTGGAAAAGAAATTAGGAAAAATGGAGTGTGACATGGAAAAAATGAGAGGAGAAATTGCACGCCACAACGCTGAAGCAAACAAGGCCGAGCGATTTTCACGTCGGAACAACTTTAGAATCGTCGGGATGGAGGAGGCTGCAAGAGATGAGCGCGAAGACTGCGTCGACATTGTCGAGAAAGTCATCAAGCAGCATTTCAAGATGGATATCAAGGTAGAGCGAGCTCATCGAGACGGAAAGAGAGGAGAGAAGCCAAGGCACATTTTGGTGAAAGTGTTGTCCTACAGAGAGAAGGTGGACATCATGAAAAATGCGCGAAAAAAGCTTGACAAGGAGAACTTCTACATCATGGACGACCTCACCAGGGCTGACCTAGATGAGAAAAGAAGGTGGTCGAAACAAGTCCAGCATCTCTACGCCCAGGGGACGAAACTCCGTTTCTTCACAGGAAAGTGGCGTAATTCTGGTGGTCTTCCGCATGTATTCTGATTTGTTTATTGCACCTTTAAGGACGCCATTTTGCTTCATTTGGCAGTGCAGTCTACAATGTCTACATTGACCACGTTCTTATTCTTTTGTTTGTGCATCCATGGAGGGAGCTGTCCGTTACATAACACGTTCTCTTAACAATGATAATGGAGAGTTGCAAGTGCACAGTATTCGTAAGTGACAGATTGACATACTCTGAATTGTGCCATTCTTCTCTCACATGTTCTTCCTTCTCCCCATCTCACTATTATTCTCTCCCCCCCCCCCCCTCTCTCTCTATCTGTCTCTCCCTGTAAATATGAACTAATGTAATGCTGATCGGAGAGGATCGGCTTATTGTACTCTCTGTTTATGTTCACTGTTTTTGTATTCGTAGTAATCGTAGTCCGTAAGTTTCCCCATGATGCTCGTCCCCTCTCTTTCCTCAGCTTCCATGCCATTTCTCTCGCCAATCATGCCAATCGCTCAGCCTTGTGTATCTCACACTGCATCATGTTTGGATATTGTACCAATAACTTTGAATGAATTTTGAAGAAGAAACTGATATATCATATGTAATAAACTGTAAATATTTTTTGCCCGAAGAATTAAACACCCGTATGTACACTGCTTCACAGTGCCAACATGCCCAATCTAACTCCGTTTTAAGTTTTCTACATATCAACGCTCGCAGCTTGCCCAAAAATTATGATAATGTAACCAATTTGTTGTCATCTCTCAACTTTGATTTCTCATTTATTGGTGTAAGTGAAACTTGGTTGAATGACAAATCTCCACCGATATTTGATATTGATGGTTACTCTTTGATTCGCTCTGATAGAGCAAACCGTCGTGGAGGCGGCGTAGCACTGTACGTTGCAAATAAATACTCATGTACTGTAAGGCATAATTTATCCTTTGTAAACTCTAATGCTGAGATTTTATCTGTTGAAATTGAAATACCAAATGGAAAGAATATAATTGTTGTAGTTATTTACCGACCGCCAGATGCAAGTGTTGACTTATTTCTTGATGATTTTGAAATTATATTATCTAAAATCAATACCAGTAATAAGAAAGCATGTGTAATGGGTGATTTTAATTTTGATTTATTATCTGAAAACAATAACTCACAAAGACTTTGCACAATACTTCAGTCTAATTTTTTTCATTGTGCTATCGATAAACCGACAAGGATTAGTGCGCAATCATTATCTTTAATTGATAATATATTCATAAATACAAATGTAGCGCAAAGTCAATCCGGTATTCTTTATAGTGAGATTTCGGATCATCTCCCCATTTTTTGTATCTTATTTGATGTACAAAGATATTCCAAGAAAACAAATAAGGGAAAATTACGTAGGTTTACAACCCAAAATATTAACCGCCTGAATGATGCTTTATCTTCAGAAAACTGGGATGACGTACTTGCTTGTGATGATGTGGATAAAGCATATGAATTATTTTGGAATAAATTTTATTATCATTTTGATAAGAATATCCCATTGCGAAATAAACAAACAGGAAGTAAAAAAATAAGAAATCCATGGATTACAAGAGGTATTTTGCAATCGATATCAAAGAGAAATGAATTATATAAGTTGCAATTAAATGATCACTCTGATGAAAATGTATATGAATATAAACGGTATAGAAACAAACTGACAACAATAATACGAACGTCGCGTAGATTGTATTATAAAAATCAATTTGTGAATGCACAAGGAAAAATGTCTACCACATGGAAAATTGTGAAAGAAATATTAGGGAATAATAAGCAGAAAATTATTCCCAAAATATTCAATCTTAATGATCATTGTGTTAAATCTCCACAAAATATAGTTAATGCTTTTAATGAGTTTTTTGTAAAAATTGGTCCCAATCAGGCCAAGAAAGTTGATAGCCATGGAACCAATTTTCATCAATATCTTCATAATGCGTGTAATCATTCACTTTTTTTAAAGCCTACTGATTATATAGAAATTATGCATATAACGTCATCTTTGAAATCAACACATTCTACTGGTTGTGATGAAATCAGCAGTGTTTTGCTGAAACAGATCATCGGATCGATTATTATCCCCCTCTCTCATATCTTCAATCTTTCTTTATTATCTGGAGTATTTCCTACTCCTTTCAAGATAGCCAAAGTTATTCCTGTGTATAAAAAAGATGATTCTTCGAATATTAGTAATTACCGACCCATTTCTTTATTACCTACCTTTTCTAAAATACTTGAAAGAATTATATATAATAGATTGGACAGTTTTCTAACCAAATACAATATTTTGAATCCTGATCAGTATGGGTTCAGAAAATCACATTCAACTGACCTGGCGCTTGCACAATTGTATGATCGAGTATCAAATGCCTTAGCTGACCGAAAGCATGTTATTGGTGTCTTTATGGACTTAAGCAAGGCATTTGATACTCTTGACCATTCTATTTTGCTATCAAAGCTACATTTTTATGGTATAAGAGGAACTGCTCTGAAACTGATCGCTAGTTATTTAAATGATCGAAAGCAATTCACATGTTTTGATTTCTGTAATTCGGATACATTGTTGATCAAATGCGGTGTACCACAAGGGTCCATTCTTGGGCCATTATTGTTTTTGTTATATGTTAATGATTTACCTAATGCATCAAGTTTATTACAGTACGTTATTTTTGCTGATGATACCAATGTATTTCTCTCAAATTCAGATTTTCAATGTCTTATTAGATCTTTAAATAATGAATTACCAAAATTGTCTCAGTGGTTCAAAAGTAATATCTTATCTTTGAATCTAAAGAAAACAAATTATATGCACTTCAAACATCCAAGGAAAGTGATTTGTAGTGACACTGAATGTATTCTAAAAATAGATGGCATTCCTCTTGAGAGGACAACATCCACTAAATTTCTTGGAATTGTAATTAATGAAACTCTTACTTGGAATGATCATGTGAAATATATTTCACCTCCTATTGCTCGTAATGTTGGAATATTATGTAAACTCAGACATTGTTTATCTTTTGATATCTTGATTATGCTTTATAATGCACTCATCCTACCATACATTTCTTATTGTAATATGATATGGGCAAACTCGGTGTCTGCTAACAATACTATATTAAAATTGCAAAAGAAAGTTATTCGTATATGTGCAAATGCTGGTTATAATGATCACACGGATCCCCTTTTCTTCTGCTTTAAGATCTTAAAGGTGAACGACATCCACACTTTACAAAATGCACTTTTGATGTTCCGCTTTAATACTGACTTATTACCCTCTTCATTTATTGATATGTTCCAGCTGAACTCAGAAATCCATTCTTATCCTACAAGGCAAGCAATGGATGTACACTTGAGTAACCCTAAAACACTCCTAGCACACAAATCAGTAAGACATACTGGCCCAGATATCTGGAATAGACTTCCACTTGAATTACGTAACATTAAGTCTATTCATTCATTTAAAAAAGCAGTAAAGAAAATGTTGATTTCACAGTACCGGTGATACCTTCTGTAGAAACACTTGATGACTCATTCTTTGTTCATTGTTGTATCTATTATGTTTCTTTCTCTCCGAGTCTCTGCACGTGCGGATGCACCTGCAGTATACTGTCCTCCTCTGATCCACTGGGATTCATTCCTTCTCTGTTGTTCATAATTCATGTTATGTCGGGCGAATCATGGTTCACTATAACGTCATGCCCTGAAAGGGCACGTAGAAATTTATGCTGTGTATGTAGATGATTGCTTTTTGTCTTCTTCTCTTTTTCTCTCTTTCTCATTCAATGTAACTTTTACAAGACAAAAGCAACACTTATTATGTGAATACATCACTGTAATTTATTAGTATAAATACAGTATGTGCATGTATGTATGTGTCTAGGTATAGAGGTATGTCGAGTTGATCTGGCGATAGACTAGTATCCGGAGGTTTTTATCATCTCCTCCCCTTCCTTTCTTCTTCTTCTCTCTCTCTCTCTCTCTCTCTCTCTCTCTCTCTCTCCCTCTCCCTAACCCGTATTCCACGAGCATCATGTTGGACCCTCTTGTTTTTCTCACTATAATGTTATTTGTTATCGGTTGCCAAACAGTCAAGCGTTGTGCTTATCATTGGCAATCGTTCTGTATGCAAATTATTAACATGTTACTCATGTAATTATACTACAGATGTATTGCATAATTGATGAAAATGATGAAAATTGTATAAAGTATACTACCGGTATTTTGTACTTTGTTAATGAAATTGCAGAAAATTGATGTATTTGAAAAAAAAAAATGGCATACAGAGAATAAATAAATCAAATCAAATCAAATCAAATCAAAGAAAGTTTCAGAAAAAAATATCATTAAAACATCGAAGATAAGCTTTAATTTCAACCAAGTTTTTTTAAATGATGGCGACGTTGTATGAAGAAACGAATTGCACATTACAATAGCCCAAAGTCTCAGCTACAACATATTAAAATCTGGGAGAAATTCACCAAAGGATAAGTGAGCTACTTCTCGATTAAGACAACCATGTCAATTTTCACATCTAGAAAAATTCCCTCCCATAGAGATAACACGTCATAACGAAGATAGAGAAAAGAAGTACATATGACCTTTGACCCCACTTTGCACAGACAAGATGGCATCTGAGCAAAAAGTGGTTATTTTGTGAAATGATCCTTGTAACATGGTCTTTACATGTACAAAATATGGGAAAGATAAGACATGTATTCACCAAGATACAGGATGAAACATTTATGACCTTTGACCCTAATTTACATACCCAAGATGGCGTCTGATTAAGTAATTGTTATTTTATGAAATAATGTCCGTGACATGAACTAAACATGTGCAAAATATGGTGGTGATAGGGTATGTTTTTCTTGAGTTATTGCAAAGAAAGTTGCAGAAAGAAAGACATATTTCAATACATCGAAGATAAGCTTTAATTTCAACCAAGTTTTTGGACGTGATCCCGACATCGTATGAAAAAACGAACGGCACAATTACGATAGCCCAAAGTCTCAGCTACAACATATTAAAATATGGGAGAAATTCACCGAAGCATAAGTGAGCTAGTTCTCGATAAAGATAGTCATGTCAATTTTCATTTCCAGAAAAACTGCACTCCCATAGAGATAACACGTAAACTGGCCAAATTTGACAAGGTTACTTTCAATCCATTTTTAGGAGGTGATGCCGTCATCCAATCAAACTGTTGTTATTACAATAATGAAAGAACATTTAATAAGCTATAATATACTGAAATCTGGGTGAGAATTGGCAAAGGATAAGTGAGATACGCTCGAGTGAACTTGAAATTTGATGACATCATTTTGAAAATTTACTCTTTTTATTTCATCAAGATATTTGATATCTTTTAGTCATTTTTCCAGCATTGCCGACCCATGAAATAGCATGTACAACTCATCAGCTTTCAGAATATGTAAAGAAAATGGGAAGTCACCGTCCATCCTGACGAGTAAAATCGGATTTAAAATTGGCATTTTTTTGGCACAGTTGCACTGTATATCGCCATTGACGCGCGCGCGGAATTTCAACTTTGACGGGCCCGTATGACGTCATATTGAGTTGGATTGACTTGAAACTTGGTAGAAATATTCCTTGACATTTCAGGCATCCGATAAGTGTGAAAAAATAGGAAATTTCTATTGCATAAGAGCTGTGAGTGCGTGTATGTGCGCGCTTACGCGTCCGTCCAATTTTTTCAATTTTTCAAAAAATGCTCCAAATGGTCTGAAACGTGTGCAAAAAAATTTTGAGCTCGATTTGAGCATACAAATATTTCAACGCGCGCATACGCGCACATTTTAAGGGTATAGATGAATTCTGAGAACATGAGTAGAACCAGCTTAACTTGAAATATATGTGACGTAAATTTCATTGAAAAATTCCATTCCATTAATGAGATATGAATGAGAATGTGTTTTCATATAATGACGTCATAGTGACGTCATGGTCGACTAATCACTATGATTTTATTTCGATTGTCGTCTTTAGGACACGATACATATATGGTATAATTTTGACATTGATAGGAGGAGCACTTTCTGAGCTAATCGATACACAACTTTTGAGGAGAAATAAAGAAGAAGAAAAACAAAGAATCAGTACAGATACAGAAGGTGATCCGAGAGGATACTCGGATCACCTACAAATGAACCTTTTGATAATTTTTTTTTTTTTTTTCTTGGGGGGGGGTTGTTCCAATCCCCCCCCCCCCCCATCCTTGCATTTGCACCCATGAACCAATAAGAACACGATGAGTGAGCACAAAGAACCCATGGGGTAAACCAACAATATGCTCACTCATGGTCTCTCTCCCTATCTACCTCTTTGGAGGAGAGACAAGATAGTGGCTATCTGAAAGAAACATTGTGTAAACACATTTTATAGGCAGGTGCAAGGGCAGGCACACAAAGAAATCTCATCTTAGGCGGGAACGCAAGCTCAGCTTGCACAAAAGTGTCTCTTTCAGCCCATTGCGTAATAATTCAAGTACCCTGTCAATAGCAATTGAAAGTATTGTTACAAAGAAGTATCAAAAGAGTTGGACGTTGGATTAAAGCACACTGCCGGACTAAATTGGAGATCAAGAGTGGGTATGTACATGATGTAGTCTGTTTTTGTGTGCCTTTTTATTTGCTGCTGAATACTTGTCATGAACATCCTTACAGGTACAAATTTATCTTCATTCTATTTTTCTTCAGAAATAAAATGCAATAACAAGCAAGAGACCTGGGGGTCTCGCACTCACAAGAGAATCGCAAGTCTTGATTTGATTGTTTTGAATTCTTTTAACCATAAGTGAGACAGAGAGATCACAGCTGTGGTATCATGCTTTATTAGTAAGTATGCTATAGGGCCTACAGTATATATGCATAACATAGGTTCAAATTGGCTATGGCAGATGAAGAGATGCCTAAATGGGGAGGGGGTAGGAAGGAGGCTTAATTTTCACGTTTTAATTTTGTTTTTCTTGAAAACTCAAAAAGCATCACTCGGGTAATAAAATCCCATTTTTCAGCTTTAAAAAAAATAACAATCCTACACAAAAGTGATGGAGCTAATGGAGTAATATAGTACAACTGTAAGTTAATTCATGAATGTATTATAAGTGCGGGGAGGCTAAATTTTCACATATTGAGCTTCTTCTTGAAACCCTTTAAATATACAGTAGATATTCACCAAGCTAGGCACACAGCATATTTATAAGGTGATATGACCTCAATTTGTTTAAATGAGCACGGCCCAACCCCTAAGGTGGAAGAAGGTGGAGTTCCCCCTCCCCTCCCCCCCCCCCCCCCCCCCCCCCCCCATCTCAGCTCCTTGCAAGGGGCCAAGAGGAAGGGGTGGGGACGTTCAGGTGGAATTCAGAATTTCAGGTATTTTTTGAAAACCCTACACATGACAAAAGGGATACATATTTGAATAAATTTTCTGTATAACCAAGAGTACAGTAATAGAACACAATGTTGTCACATTTCAATATCACTGTCAAATTTCAGTCATTAAAGTTTTCATAGCACGAATTCAGCTCTATCTTTTTTTGGTTCGACAGAAGAAGAAAATAAAATCCTGAGTTTAGAAACTCTGAGGCTTCAACCCCCCCCCCCCCCCCTTTCAGCTTGGGGGGGGGGGGGGGCTCATTTTATCAAATTAGGATCATATCACCATGATGCTATCTGCTAAATCTGGTGAAAATCTGTTGTAGGGCTTACAAGAAAATGCTAAAAATGGTTGTTTTTTTTTCAAAGACAGGTGGTCACTATAAGACAGGTGGTAAAGATGGTAATGGTTTATACTCATCTTTGATTGAGAGTTTCTCTTTCATCTATACATTATATAGGTGAAATTAACTGTTTGCATATTTCCAGCCTGCTTTTGCACATTTCCCCGACAAAATTGAACATATCCAAATTTCCTGGCGTCATGTTTGCACATCTGGCATCACGTTTGCACATTTCCTGGCTCCACAAGGGATTCCTGACATGCTGTACAAAAATTCTCCTTTTTTCTTTGACCACTGAAGCAAATCGAATGGGGTTTTCCATAAAATGTGGGTAGTAAGTTAATTTTACACCCTGAAAGTATGTTGGAATTGATTCACTATTTTTACAGTTATGGTGCAAAAGAGTCCTGTGTAATTTTTTTTTGGGGGGACATACAGTGTATGGTACACTGCAAAACATTCCCTTTTAGACGCATGTTGGCACAATATTGAAGACTTGCTGATTTACAGAGCTGTTTTCCTATAAAAGAAATGCACTAAACTGCACTTTTAGCAATATCAAATCATATTCCTTGTAATAATACGAGCTGTGAAACATTAAGATTAAGCACACAGCATGAATTTGCCTTGAAATTCTGTCTTCTACAGGACAATTTCTTGTTCACAAAATGGATGACAGCAGAAAGCATTTTCTACAAGCACTAGTGACAGTACTGATGATGTGCCTTAGCAACAGTCAGGCTTTGGAAGTCTACACGTTCTACGAAGGGAGAGACGTGTCACTGGAGTTCCATCAACCTCTGTCCTTTGACTCCACCTTTGAATATGAGATTTACTCAATTGATGCCTCGTGCTACTTCTGTAAGAATGGAACCATGGTTCCTGGCTGCCTTACACCTCAGCAATTCAGACGTTTCTCCGTTCATACAGAAAGATCACCAACTTACTTGAGAGTGACTCTCAGCATAGACAATATAAATTCTGAGGACAGTCAATTCTACCTATTCGCTCTGAGGGAAGACAATAATGGTGAAAGCACCCAAACCACTCAAGATGTCCATGTTGAAGTTCTGCAACCTCCAAGTCCAGCAACATGCACTGTGAAATTATCGGAGTATTCAAATGCATGGAATGAAGTAAATTGCATGTCTACGCTTGCTAGTGACGGTGAAGGGTCTCTCTACTGCTTTCAAGATGCGGAGAAGGCTCCCTACAAAGAATCACTTGTGCGACATAATGATCATGTGACATGGGTGTTCTGGATGAATGTCAGTCTCCCCATCAATTGCTGCTCATACGAAGCATCATTTCCACTGACATCAGCATTGTGTTCTCAGTTTGTGTACCCCATTCCAACTCATGCCACTGTGTCAGAGAATCCTAAAAGCCCTCCCAGCAGCCGAACAGCTCCAGGAACCACTGTGCAACAAACCAATGCGCAAATTACTTCATCAGAAAAACTCAGCACTGAAAGCAAAGGCACAGAGGTCACGACACAAACAACTTCAAATTCTGTGCATGGTGCAATTGCACTT
The DNA here is from genome assembly GCF_040938485.1 of Diadema antillarum. Classification (NCBI taxonomy): domain Eukaryota; kingdom Metazoa; phylum Echinodermata; class Echinoidea; order Diadematoida; family Diadematidae; genus Diadema; species Diadema antillarum. Next base: position 3,224,809 of record NW_027271204.1, read on the forward strand.
GTTATAATAATTCCTGTATTTTTGGTAGGCTTGTTCTTGGGGTAGTATATCAACAAAAAAAGAACTAGACCCGGAATTTGTCAACACTGACAAATTAGGTGATCCGATCTGTTCGGAAATCAATGATTTGAGTCTCCTGATCCCAATAAGCATGACCATACCGGTTTCAGCTGTGTTTAGTGGACATTGGCCGTGTAATGTTTGGATTCTCATGTAGAATAGGAGTCAGACCTGCCATCTTATGGTACACAATTCCGTATACACTTAACGATACACAATGAAGTATATTTGACCTTTGACCCCACTTTGCACAGACAAGATGGCGTCTGAGCAAAAAGTGGTTATTTTGTGAAATGATTCTTGTAACATGGTCTTTACGTGGGCAAAATATGGAAAGATAGGACATGTATTCACCAAGATACAGGATGATACATTTATGACCTTTGACCCTAATTTACATACCCAAGATGGCGTTCCGATCAAGTAGTTGTTATTTTATGAAATAATGTACGTGACATGAACTAAACATGTGCAAAGTATTGGGCTGAGAGGGCTGGTCTTTCTTGAGTTATTGCAAAGAAAGTTGCAAAAAGAAACGAATATGAAAATACATCGAAGATAGGCTTTAATTTTAACCAAGTTTTTGGACGTGATCCTGACATCGTATGAAAAAACAAAGTGCACATCAACGATAGCCCATAGTCTCAGCTACAACATATTCAAATCTGGGAGAAATTCACCGAAGCATAAGTGAGCTAGTGCTAGATAAAGATAGTCATGTCAATTTTCATTTCCAGGAAAACTGCACTCCCATAGAGATAACACGTAAACTGGTAAAATTTGACAAGATTACTTTCAATCAATTTTTACGAGGTGATGCCGTCATCTAATCAAAATGTTGTTATTACATTAATGAAAGAACATTTAATAAGCTACAACATACTGAAATCTGGGTAAAAATTGGCAAAGGATTAGTGAGATACGCTCGAATAAACTTGAAATTTGATGACGTCATTTTGAAAATTTCCTTGTTTTACTTTATTAAGAAATTTGATATCTTTTAATCATTTTTTCAGTATCGCCAACCCATGAAATAACATGTACAACTCATCAGCTTTCAAAATATGTAAAGAAAATGGGGGGTCACCGTCCATCCTTACGAGTAAAATCGGATTTAAAATTGGCGGTTTTTTGGCATAGTTGCACTCTATATCACCATTGACGCGCGCGCGGAATTTCAACTTTGACGGGCCCGTATGACGTCATATTGAGTCGGATCGATTTGAAACTTGGTAGAAATATTCCTTGACATTTCAGACATCCGATTAAAGTGAAAAAACGGGAAATTTCTATTGCATATGAGCTGTGCGTACGTATATGCGCGCGCGCGTACGCGTCCGTCCAATTTTTTCAATTTTTCAAAAAAATGCTCCAAATGGTCTGAAACGTGTGCAAAAAATTTTTGAGCTCGATTGGAGCATACAAATATTTCAACGCGCGCGTACGCGCACGTTTTAAGGTATAGATGAATTTTGAGAATATGAGTAGAATGCGCTTGACTTGAAATATATGTGACGTAAATTTCATTGAAAAATTCCATTGCATTAATGAGATATGATTGAGAATGTGTTTTCATATAATGACGTCATAGTGACGTCACGGTTGACTGATCACTTTGATTGTATTTTGATTGTCGTCTTTGGGACACGATACATTTATGGTATAAGTTTGACATTCATAGGCAATGTACTTTCTGAGCTAACCTCTGCACAACTTTTGGGGAGAAATAAAGAAAAAGAAGAAGAAGAAGAAAGAATCCGTACAGAAACAGAAGGTGATCCGAGAGGATACTCGGATCACCCAATGAACTATTGATTCATGGTTGCAACTGATTGACAAAATGCCTTCCATCGACATAAATAAGTACTGTTTTTGTGACGCTTTTGATAGAAACAGGTGCACGAATTAATTAATGAGCAATGAATGTCCATGTGTAGTAGGTCCATGGTTCCAATCACACTGGAAAACTGCCTTGGCGTTCTAGTTGTAACCACTGCATTTGCATGAAAAGAAAGGCCTTCCATTTCATATCTTGATATTTTTCTATTGTGACCTGTGACCTGTGACCTCTCTTGAACTGAGGAATAACATTCCAATCCAAAACTATTCTTCTTGCCAAATTATACACCAGTAGACATTCAAACCTGAAGCTACATTATGACTTATATTACATTACATTGGTGTAAATGTTTGATCATATCCTTTAACTGTCACACTATTGTTTCATTTGAGTATTTTGCCTACTTATTTCTATCCTTCTTACTTTATAAATTCATTACTGTACATTCCCAGATGAGGTAAAAGGACCTATTAGCTATCTAAAAGGATATATGTATTTCGATAAAGTTTCTCTGAGCTTTTGACCTATCGGCTCTTAGCACTCCATCTATCCACTGCCTACCCTATTGTCCTTTTTTTATACAGGGTGGCCCAAAAAGAACGGAACATCTAAGATCTTTAATTTCAGCAATATTGTTGAAAACATAATATCATTATTTTGCAATACTGTTGGAAAGGCCATTCTTTGTCCAACAGAATGACACCAAGTTCTTTAATTTTGGTTAATGCGTTATGATTTTAGGCCCATCTTTGTCAACCCTTGCAATTTTCAAAATGTGATAATTTTGCACTCTCAGCGATACTGAAACCAGCGACAATTCGGCTTGTCATAGAACCAGTAGCGTTCGCAGTGTGTGGAATGTGAGGCAGACGTGTGATTGTCATTGTCCGCCCCACATTCCACACATTGTGAACGCTACTGGTTCTACGACAAGCCGAATTGTCGCTCATTTCGGTATCTCTGAAGGGCTTTTTACACTTGTAAAATTTTGCTTAGCCCCGGACCAATGGTGGGGCTAAGGGGGGGCCTTAGCCCCACCGTTGGTACGGGACTATCCTTAGCCCACTTTCTGTTTACACTCGTTTTTGCCAAAGTGGGCTAGCCCCACCGATAGTACGGTACTATCTGGCCCTGCAAAATAGCAGGGGTTAGCACCGCAATTGCGGTGCTAGCACCGCAATTGCGGTGCCAAGCAAGTGAGTGTAAACAGAACGAAAAAATAATCCTGGGCTAAGCGACGGAGACGAAGTCCGACCCTCACTGACCAATCAGAAACGAGGTAATCAAGTGCTGCCGGTGCGTACGTGTACGTGTACAGTACACAGCGTAATTATGAATATTCATGTGGTTTGGAAAGTCCGGGGCTAAGAAATACGAGTGTAAAAAGGTCAGTTTTCTCCTTAGCCCCGGACAAGAGATAGTACGGGACTAATTGGCGAGTGTAAAAAGCTGAAAAAATTGGTACGGGACTAACGATAGTCCTGGGTCAGAGAAAGTCCGGGGTTAAGAAACACAAGTGTAAAAAGCCCTTGAGAGTATAGGAATGCTAGTGAAACTGCTCAGTACTACTGTTTTGCAGATATCAGACAATGATTTTCAGTTGGAATAAATTTCCATAGGGGACCACAAATAAACGCCTCTATCAGCCTCTGGTCCCCATCAGTGCTATAATGACTTTGAGGCAACACCCAGGTTTCACTTTCTCTATGCCAGATGCACCCTGCAGCAGAACAGTCTAGGAAGCTGAGAATTATATTGTGAAAGTCTTTCACTGAGGCAGTTATTTTGACAGGAGATTGAAAAGATTTTAGAAGGCAAAATGTTACTGTATCGGGAAGTGATGTCTTGTTCCAGCACAATCAAAATTCACACTGGAAGTAGTAGAAATTTGATATGATCTCCATTATGAATGCAGACCTCCCAACCTTTCTGACTGAAAAGTAGGGATGATTTCGCTCAGAAGTAGGAAAGAAAGAGCAGTTCCCATAGGAGTGCAGTAAAATTATTTAGAAAAATAGGAGATTCCAGTTAAATTACAGGCTGAGAATGGTCAAAATATAGATTCTTTCCTCCAAATTCACTATGGTTGGGAGGTCTGTGTATATGACTCAGTGGGAGGAATGACCTCAAAGACTTGTTGTTTATTACCCAGTAAAAAACAATAATAATAAAGAAATACAGACATACTAAAGAAGGGTTGTCTTGCCTTTCCACAAGTACATTGTAGGAAAATGTTTGAATAAATCTCTGATCCAATAAGTGATCATTTTGCTAGTCTTTCATCCATAGGTTTAGAATTTAGCTTCATGATTGATGTTGATGCATTTGCTGTGTTAGTCATTTGTGCTCATAGAGTATAGTTTCAGCTACCAGAATCATGATTTCTTTTATGTCTGGACAATACATGCAGAGACTCCAACTCTCCCGTTCTCGATGGGAGATCTCCTGCCGAAAGCCCATTTTTGCAAAATCTCCCGTTCTCCCGCTTGAGATTTGATTTCTCCCGCCCTGGCTCTGTGTCTCCCGGTGGAAAGGATTTCTTACTTATTGCTGTCGTATGTCGAAAAAATAAGCCTTAGAAAGCACCAGAGAACATCTAGAACCCTAGGAACTTTGTGCTTCGCACACATCAACTTGGAGTCTCCCGTTTGCTAGGGGTTTTGGGCGGGAGAATCTCCAGATCAGATGGTGCTTGGGGTTGGAGTCTCTGTACATGTAGCTGCTCTATTTTGATTTCCTGATTTTGTTCTAATTGAAAATATAACAAACAAACAAGGATTGGCTTGCTTTAAAACTACATGAGGAAAAATGTTTGCAATCAATTTCTGATCAGTAAAATTACATGTAGGGGGCCTACACATATCTAACGATTAATAATAACTTGTCATTTTTTTGTATATATCCAATGGAACTTTTGGATACCTTTCATGATAATTTTGCAGTGTTTGTCAATTTGCATTGTAGATTTGTATGTAGTTTGAGTTACGTTTGGATTCCTGTTTTGTAACATTCGATAGTACTCATTTTCTTTCTTCTTTCTATACACACTATGTACTCAGATGCTGCACTACTCTGTCTTTTGCTACAAAAATCAATTAGTGATTGCAGTCTCTGCACAACTGTACAGTTAGGCAATTATCGCAATAAACAATCATGTTGCATCAAAGCAAATAACAACATGATGATTGTTCTTATTGAAAAAAACAACAAACTAATAAGGAGTGTCTTCCCTTATCAACCACATGAAGTAAAATGTTTACATTCAATTTATGATGGTAAAAATTGCATGTACATGTTTATGTTTTATCATTCTAATAACTTATCATTTTTCAATATGAAGCTAATTGATACCTTTGATGACTATGCTTTTGTCAAATTCTGTTTCAGATTCATAATTAGTTTGAGTTACATTTGAATTCTTGTTTTGTAACATTCCTTTTGTACTCACATTCTTTCCTTTATCTCTATACTCAGATGTTGCACTACTCTACTGTCTTTTGCTACAAAAATTAATTTATGATTTTAGTCTCTGCACAACTGTAGAGTTAGGCAATTATTGCAATAAACAATTATGATGCATCAAAGCAAATAACAACATGATGATTGTGACTGTTACATTGATGTTGTCAAAGATGAACACGTACTGACGATACTGCTGGTAGCAAGGCAATGTTCGAGTAAAGCTTTGTGTTGTGTTTTGTGGGGAATAAAATCAACAAGAGAAAACCGATAAAGACAAATCAGTCTCATTCCCTCACATATACACACATTGCCTCACATTTACATGCACTAATATGAAAGCAGCAATCACTGTGAAGTTTAGAGATGGCTAGTAACTGATCAGTGGGAATCAGTGGGAATGCTGGGGCGATCGTTAACGGCCCGTTAACAGGGTTAAATGAAAGATTTTAATGCCCTGTCTCTGTACAGGCATGCTAACCTGGAAACATTAAACTGCACATTACTTGAATATGAGACCATATTCTGAATCAAATAATTTTCACAAAACAATAGACATGCACTTGTATAATGTACTCTTAAATGAATCCCACAAGAATTGGAACAATCATCCCCCAGCATTCCCACTGAGTTACTAGCCATCCCCTTTAGGGATTTTTCTTTAATATTAACATGTAGAAACGAGTGAATTAGAAAGTGAAGGAAGAGAGTTTGCATAATGATGAGGGTTTCGATCAAACTTATAACATACTGTGATGATAAAAGTCTAGTGAGAGAACATGATGCATGTACCACAATTTATTCTGTAGTGTCATGCATCTCAGACACTAAGGGAGTTACAAATTGTAATTGAATTAACAGTATTTTTGCATGATTTTTCATTAAAAATAATGCTGTTATCAGGGCAATGCATTGTTCAACAAGGACAAAAGCTTAAAGGACAAGTTCACCTTCATAAACATAAGGATTGAGAGAACGTAGCAATATTAGTAGAACACATCATTGAAAGTTTGAGGAAAATCAGACAATCCGTTCAAAAGTTATGAATTTTTGAAGTTTTTGTGCAGTACCCGCTGGATGAGAAGACTACTGCAGTGTATGAATAACTTAGATGTCACATGCGTACAACAATATAAGGAAAATATAAAGAGAATTTCACAAAATTCCATCTTTTGAAAAAAGTACACATTACCCTGACTCGTTACCGATAAATGTTATGGGTAATATTATTCCCCCTGCCTTTAGAAAGAGGCAAGTCAATTGCTCTTTTATTATGCGAAAAAAGTGAAAATATGTTGAATTTTCTTTTATATTTTCTTTATACTGTTGTACGCATATGACTCACAAGCTGTAGTAGTCTCCTCATCCAGCGGTTCTAACACAAAAATTTAAATAATTCATAACTTTTGCATCGATTGTTCAATTTTTCTCAAACTTTCACTGATGTGTTCTACTAATATTGTTGCATTTTCTCAATCCTTATGTTTATGAAGGTGAACTTGTCCTTTAAATTTGCACATCTACGTAGCATAGCGGTCACACGTGCCAAATTTCACGCCAAATGCTCCAAGACTGAGGGGATAAGCTGAATCCACAATATTTTTGTATGCTTTTCAGTGAAAAAAATACTGTTACCATGACAATGCATCGATCAACAAAGACAAAAGCTTAAGTTTGCACTTCTTTTATACTATAGTGGTCACATGTGAAAATTTCAAGCTAAGTGCTCAAAGACTGAGGGAGTTACAGCAGCTGAATCCACCTAGATCACACAGCATGGCAAAAAAATCTCACCCTCCAAACTTTTGCAATTCATAACTTTTGAAGTGTTGTCCAATTTTTATGCCTCTAAGTGGTGCCAGAGGCCTTATGTTTTCGGATTGTCCTTCTTTCCCTCCGTCCATCCTACTGCTTCCGTCCTTCCCTCCATCCGTCCGTAATCAATTTTGTGGACAGCGTAACTAAAAAACCATTTCAGGTATAACTTGGCATGTATATGTATGAGGGAGCGAAGTTGTGCCTATCAACTTTTGGGTGCAGATGCTCAAGGTCAAAGGTCAAGGGTAAACACTCAAAATTTCACTATTACCCAATTATCCCAATATCTATGCAACGACTGAAGGTATTTTCTTGAAACATCATGCATACAGCATACATGTACTGCCCAATGAAGATTCTATGGTTAGAGGTTTTGGTCATGAGGTCAAAGGTCAAGAGGTGAAAGGTCAAGTGAAAATGTTAAATTTCACTTTTTTCTCCATATCTCGGAAATTGTTCAAGGTATCTACATGGAACATATGCATGTTAACTGGCAGTGATTTTCTGGAAATTTGGAGTCATTGGGTCAAAGGTCAGTGGTAAAAGATCAAGGTCAACTCTTCCAAATTTCACTTTTCCCTTATATTTATGAAATGCCGGCATTATTTTTTTTTTCTTGGTGTACACATGTATTACCGAATAGAGATTCTCTGGGAAATTTTTTGCCAAAAAAGTCAGATGTGAACAGGTCAAAGACCACTGTGCTGAATTTCACTTCTTCCTCCATATCTCGGAAGAAGCGTAAGGTATCAAGTACATATCTATGCATGTTCTGCCTGACAGTGATTCTTTTGGGAATTTTAAGGTCATAGGTCAAAGTTCAAGGGTCAAAGGTCAGGTTCAAATGCTAACAAATTACTTTTTTACATTTCTTCTCCATACCTTGACAATTATTCAAGGCATGAACTTATTAAAGGGTCAAAAGTCAAGTAAAAGTCCTCAAATCCCCCAAAACATGCTCTCTTAGAAAATACAGCCATTCATCAAATTGAACCTAGTTCACGGAAAGTGAACATTCAACACATTTGTGTCAAACATGTCATTTTAATATTTTGCCAATTATGTGAAACTGTCATCACACATTGTCAAGATGTACTATAGACCTATAAGAAGAATCATGCTTTATGGTGGAGGCATACCAGTCACCATTGGACATTTCTAGTCCTGAATGTTTCACTGGTCTACTTCTCTGGGGTTTTTTTTCTGTTTTTTTTTTTTTTTTTTTTTTGGGGGGGGAGGGGTTTCATACACTGAAAAAGAATTAACACTGAGGAAAAAAAATGTGCAAACAAAGGCATGCGCACGCACACACAAAGAACTTTTTATCAGCAAAGGATGACTCATTTACAGTAGTTCAGTTCATGTACTACAAGTATGTCAAAAGCATAGCTGGTCCAGGGGAGAAAGAGGTGGGCTTTGTGGACTGCTGCCCCAGCTGCCAACTCTATGCAGAGAGAATGAATGTAGTCTGTGTATATTTGTTCATGTGGCATCACATGAAGATATGACTTGCCTCAACTTGGGACATCAAATACAACATTGTGCTCATAAACTGACCTTGGACTAAACTTGGATATACCACAAATAGGTATGTAGTCCAGGACCCTGTTTCATAAAGCTGTTCGTAAAGTTACGAACAACTTACGAGCGACTGGTGATCAGTTCTGATGTGCTATACTTATCAGAATTTCCATAATTCAGCACAAGAACTGATCACCAGTCGCTCGTAAGTCGTTCGTAACTTTACGAACAGCTTTATGAAACACCCCCCAGGTTTATGACTCTTTGTAGCCTATTGCCCATAAACAAACTGAGAAGTGAATTTGTCTTCTCTGTTTATCTCAATACTGACAAAAATACACTGACCAATTAAAAAGGGAAAATAATAGGGAAGAACATTGTAAGATATCTACAGTACAACCAATTTTAATCTTATACATCAGTGTACATAATCAGGTGCATATGAAGGAGTGTTAAAGCAAGAACTGTACACTGATTTCTAATGATCAATTTCTCATACAGTATAGATTGTGTATTTAAAAGTTTTGACTGTTTCTTCATTAGAATGCAGAGAGAGAGAGAGAGAGAGAGAGATGAGGGAAACAGTGAGTGCATAAAAGGCACTACTCCTCATGGGGTACATGTACGTGGACAAAGCAATGAAAGCCTTACTCCCCTATATGCATGTTTTGGACACAATAGTTAAAGGGGAAGGCTAGTAACTGATCAGTGGGAATCAGTGGAAATGCTGGGAGATGATTGTTCCAATTCTTATGGGATTCATTCAAGAGTTCATTGTATATCTATTGTTGTGTGAAAATGATTTGCTTCAGAATGGTCTCATATTCAAGTAATGTGCTGTTTAATGCTTCCAGGTTAGCGTCCCTGGTCAGTGACGGAGCATTAATCTGCACATTACTTGAATATGAGACCGTTCTGAAGCAAATCATTTTCACACAACAATAGATATAAAATGAACTCTTGAATGAATCCCATAAGGATTGGAACAATCATCTCCCAGCATTTCCACTGATTCCCACTGATCAGTTACTAGCCTTCCCCTTTAATACAAAGATGAAATTCCTTCTGACACTACTATCAAGTATCAATAAATTGCACTAAACACAAGCTAAAAAGTCAGTTTAAAAAATAAACAATTTCCTACTACAGCTACTACTCAGTCATCAATAATCACAAGATATAGTGTAAAATTACAAGAGTCACATCATAGAGCTTGTTGCGTATGTGTAATTTTTGGCTTGCTGAAATGCAGGTCTTTCAAATGCATAAAACTAAAATCAAAATTAATCATATTTCATGTAAAGTAATACTACAATTGTAGTTATGATATACTGGATAAAAGAATGACCTAAAAATTCTGTCTTCTGCAGGATAATGTCTGGCGATAAACACAAAAGATGGACTATGCCAGCAGGCATTTTCTTCTTGCCCTGGTGACAGTACTGATGTTTCTCAGTAGCAGACTGGCTTTGGAAGTCTTCCAGTTCTATGAAGGGCGACATGCATCCATAGACTTCACTCAATCCATGTCAAATGACTCTACCTTCGAATATGAGTTTTATTTGACTAACTCCGGTTGTCGCTTCTGTACAAATGGAACCATAATTCCTGGCTGCCTTACACCTCAGCAACTCAGACGTTTCTTCATTCATAGCAAAAGATCACCAACTCACTTGACAGTGACTCTCAGCATAAACACAATCAGTTCCGAGGACAGTCAAATTTACTTATTTGCCATAAGAATAGACAAAAATGGGCAAAGCTTTTTTCACAGTCAAGATGTCTTTGTTGAAGTCATTCGTCCACCAAGCCCAGTAGAATGTACTGTGAAACCCTCACAGTATTCCCCTGCATGGAACAAGGTAAGCTGCACGTCTTTGCTTGCCAGTGATGGAGAAGGATCTCTCTACTGCTTTCAAGATGGGGAGAAGGCTCCATACAAGGAGTCACTAGTGCAAATAAATGATCAGGTGACACAGATCTTCTGGATGAGTGTCCATCTTCAAATCAACTGCTGTTCCTACGAAGCATCATTTCCAGTAACATCTGCATCTTGTTCTCAGTTTGTGTATTCCATTCCAACACATGCCACTGTGTCAGAAAATTCTGAAAACCCTCCCAACAGCCAAACAGCTCCAATTACTGCTGTGCCACAAGCAAATGCACAAATTACTTCATCAGAAAAACTCAGCACTGAAAGCAAAAGCACAGAAGTCACAACACAAAAGACTTCAAATTCAGTGCATGGTGCAATTGCACTGGTGGTATTATTCCCCCTCTCGCTGGCTGCCATATACTTGTATTGTTCAAGAAAAAACTGAAACATTGAATCAAAGGCTAAAACACATAAAAATTGATCATGTCAGCAGGCATTTTCTTCTCGCCCTACTGATGATGTTTGTCAGTAACATACTGGCTTTGGAAGTGTACCAGTTCTATGAAGGGCAAGATGTATCTATAGACTTCACCCAACCCATGTCCACCGGCTCTACCTTTGAATACGAGCTTTATTTGTACACAACTTACCGTGGTCGCTATTTCTGTAAGAATGGAACCATCGTTCATGGCTGCCTTACACCTCAGCAAAGCAGACGATTCTCTGTTCATAGCAAAAGATCACCTACTGACATGACAGTGACTCTCAGCATTGAAAAAATCAATTTCAAGGACATAAATTACTTATTTGCTCTGAGGGAAGACAATAGTGGTAAAAGGCATATTTCAACTCATGACATAAAAATTGAAGTTGTGCATCCACTAGGCCCTGCAAAATGTACCATGAAAAACTCAGAGAATTTAGCTCTATGGAATGAAGTACCGTAAGCTGCACGTCTTCGCTTGGCAGTGACGGTGAAGGATCTCTCTACTGTTTTCAAGATGGGGAGAAGGTTCCACACAAGGGGTCACCACTGCGAATAAATGATCATGTGACCCAAGTCTTCTGGATGAATGTCCGTCTTCCAATTAATTGCTGTTCATATAAGACATCATTTCCACTGACGTCCGCACTTTGTTCCCAGTTTATGTACTCCATTCCAACACATACCACCATGTCAGAAAATTCTAAAAACCCTCCCGGCAGCCAAACAACTCCAGGAACCACTGTACAACAAACCAATGCACAAATTACTTCATCAGAAAAACTTAGCACTGAAAGCAAAATCACAGAGGTCACAACTCCCAAAACTCCAAGTGCTGGGTACGGTGCAATTGCACTCCGTCTGGCAATATTATTCCCTCTGTTTTTGGTAGCCTTGTGCTTGTGGCGGTACAAAAAGTACAAATTAAACATTGATTCATGGTTGTAACAGCAGAATCTATCTACCCAACACATGACAAAAATCCAGCAAATACACTGATAATGCCTTCATTGAAGACCATGTCTAAGAATGACAGCTTTTTTATTTAGAATGCCACTGGCCTTTACATTTGCATGACCGACATGTTGGCTTGAACTGAACTTTTTGTTTGCAATTTAATGTTTTATCTCTGGACCTTGATGAAAAACAGTTCATGCTGATCAAGTCACCATGAACAGATGTTTCAATAAAATAAAACTAAAATGAAAACGAACATTTTTACTTAATACTGCAGGACATCACTGGCTTCAAATAATTGTGTTTCTCTTTGCTGATAACAGACTGACTCAGTGCTCTAAGTTCAATTCATTTGTTCTACAATCACACTGGAAAATTGCCCTGGGCCCCGTTTTATCAAAAGATAAAATCAATTGTAAATTTCCTTACCACACAGGCTGCCATAGACTTACAGTTGAAATCAACTTTATAATCAATTTCAACTCTTCATAAAACAGGGCCCTGGTGTTAATAGTTGTGATCACTATGTTTGGATGCAAAATACACCCTCCATTTTGATACAGTGTATCTTGATGACACTTTTTTTAGTGACCTCTCTCGATCAGAAGAATTACATTCCAATCCAAAACCATCCTTCTTGCCAATTACTGTATACACCATTATCTATTCCCACATGAAGTTAGATTATGACTGTTATACAGTTTAAATATATAGTGATATGTGATCATGTCCTTTAATTTTCACACTATTCTTTCATTTCAGTGTTCTGTCTAAATCTATCTTAGTCCCTCCTACTTAATCCTATTTAATACTACAGTATATTCTAAGATGATGCGAAGGCTGTAAAAGGACATATTATTTAGCCAAATTTCTGTAAACTTTAACCTTTGACCTCTTTGCTCTATCATTCCATGTATCTTCTGCCTACCAAATTCTTTACTAATAATGGTCTTCCTTATCCATGATAGTCTTTCCACCATTGCTACTGCTCTACTAAAGGGCCCTGCCATCATTATTATCCTAGCTTGCCATGGCAGGTACTCATACCCATTTATACACCTGGGTCAAGAGGAACATGGTGCGTACAGACATTTTGTTCAAGGATGTAAGCACTGAGTGGGAATCAAACTTGGGTTCTCCGACTAGGAGTCGGGAGTTGTATCCACTATGCCACAGCGCCCCCATCTTTTCCTTTTTATAACTTTCTAGTACCAATGCAAATTCCTTGCCAAAAGTTATTATAAGAAAATGTCATTCATCATCAAAGTGCCTTGATATTGACATCACTTTGCTCTAACAGTTGAAATGGTATGTATTTTTTTTTTACTTTTTAATATTAAAAAAGTAAAAATCCAAAAAAAAAAACCTTCACTTTTTGTAAGTTGGACATTTGTAGTAATACAAGTAAAAGTGTGCTATGATCTCACAAACAAGTGACTCTGTGACAAGTGACTTCTATAACTCCTACCAAAACTATGCAGGGCATTGTTCTTCAATCTCAAGTCACAAGAGCCTTGTGTTTTATACTTCAATCAATAAAGATGTTTAAAATGCAATTTAGTCAATTTAATTAATGGTCAATTAATGGTCAATTTAAACCCCCCCCCCAACATTTTGCAGGATTGATTCCACGACACACAAAGATTTTGCAGCAACATTTCATCACTTTTTTCTTTGAAGTCTCTGTATACTGTGAGACCAAATCTGTGATTTCCGAGTACATTATTCTGAAGTTACGTAATGTTTTGCATATAAGCATGCAAATTGTGCAAATTGTGTTTTTTGTTAAATGGACATAAATTTATAGATTACATCAACTTGTAATCATTAAAATTATTTATTCTGACATACATGTAGCTAACCTTGAAAAAGTGTCTGCAATAAATTTTGGAGAAAAAAAACAAACATGGAACACAAAAGGTCAACTTTTTGTATATTAGTCAAAAAATATAATAACAAAGAATTAAAGACATACACACGTGGTAAAGAAGGGTTGTCTTGCCTTTTCACATTAGTAGGAAAATGTTTGAATAAATCTCTGATCCAATCATTGATCATTTTGCTAGTCTTTCATCTATAGGTTTAGAATTTAACTTCCTGATTAATGTTGATGCATTTGCTGTGTTCGTCATTTGTGCTCTTAGAGTATTTGTAAATAGTTTCAGCTACCAGAATCATGATTTCTTTTATGTCTGGACAATAGCTGCTCTATTTTGATTTCCTGATTCTGTTTTAACTGAAAATATGACAAACATGCAAGGATTTTCTTGATTTTAAACCACATGATGTAAAATGTTTGCATTCAATTTCTAATCTTTAAAATTACATTTGGGGGGGCCTACACATATCTTACGATTTTGATGACTTGTCATTTTTTTATTTATGGAAGTTTTTGATACCTTCACAATGATTTTGCAGTGTTTGTCAATTTGTGTTGCAGATTTGTATGTAGTTTGATTTACATTTGAATTCCTGTTTTGTAACATTCGTTTTGTACTCACATTCTCTCCTTTATCTCTATACTCAGATGCGGCACTACTCTGTCTTTTGCTTAAAAAAAGAATGTGATTTTAGTCTCTGCATGACTGTAGAGTTAGGCAATTATTGCAATAAACAATCATGATGCATCAAAGCAAATAACAACATGATGATTGTACTTATTGAAAAAAAAACTAACAAGGGGTGTCTTCCCTTATTAACCACATGAAGTAAAATGTTAACATTCAATTTATGATGGTAAAATTTGCATGTACATGTTTATGTTTTATCATTCTAATAACTTATCATTTTTTTAATATGAAGCTAAGTGATACCTTTGATGACGATGCTTTTGTCAAATTCTGTTCCAGATTCATTAAGTAGTTGAGTTACATTTGAATTCCTGTTTTGTAACATTCGTTTTGTACTCACATTCTTTCCTTTATCTCTATACTCAGATGCTGCACTACTCTGTCTTTTGCTACAAAAATTAATTTGTGATTTTAGTCTCTGCACGACTGTATGGTTAGGCAATTATTGAAATAAACAATCATGATGCATCAAAGCAAATATTAACAACATGATGACTGTGATAGTTATGTTGATGTTGTCAAAGATGAATAAAACTGACGATACTGCTGGTAGCAAGACAATGTTCGAGTAAAGCTTTGTGTTGTGTTTTGTGGAGAATAAAATCAACAAAAGAAAACCAACAAAAACAAATCAGTCTCATTCCCTCACACATACACACATCTGCATCACATATTAAAGTTCACATGCACTGTTATCAAAGCAGCAATCACTGTGACATTTAAGGATTTTTCTTTGATATTAACACTATTTTTATACTGTAGAAATGAGTGAATTAGAAAGTGAAGGAAGAGCGTTTGCATAATGAGGGTTTCGATCAAACTTATAACATACTGTGATGATGAAAGTCTAGTGAGAGAACATGATACACGTACAACAATTTATTCTGTAGTGTCATGCATCTCAGACACTACTTAAGGGAGTTACATTGTAATTGAATCCACAGTATTTTTGTATGATTTTTCATTCAAAATAACGCTGTTATCAGGGCAATGCATTGTTCAACAAGGACAGAAGATTAAATTAGCACAAACATAGCATAGCAGTCACATGTGCCAAATTTTGAAGACTGAGGGGATAAGCTGAATCCAAAATATTTTTGTATGCTTTAGTGAAAAAAAAATACTGTTACCATGAGAACGCATCGATCAACAAAGACAAAAGTTTAAGTTTGCACTTCTTTTATACTATAGTGGTCACATGTGAAAACTTTCAAGCCAAGTGCTCAAAGACTGAGGGAGTTAGCTGAATCCACCTAGATCACACAGCATGGCAAAACCATCTCATCCTCTAAACTTTTGCAATTCATAACTTTTGAAGTGTCCAATTTTTATGCCTCGAAGTGGTGCCAGAGGCCTTTTTTGGGTTGTCCTTCCATCCTTCTGTCCTCCCATCCTTCCTTCCATCTGTCCGTAATCAATTTTGTGGACAGCGTAACTAAAAAACCGATTCAGGTATCCTAATAAAATTTGGCATGTGACGGGGCGAAGTTGTGCCTATCAACCTTGAGGTGCACATGCTCAAGGTCAATGGTTAAGGGCAAATACTCAAAATTTCACTATTACCCCCATATATCTATGCAATGACTTAGGTATTTTCTTGAAACTTCATGTATACATGTACTACCCAATAAAGATTCTCTGATTAGAGTTTTGGCTCATGAGGTCAAAGGTCAAAGGGTAAAAGGTCAAGGGGTCAAACGTCAAGTGATTTCACTCTTTTTCCATATTTCAGAAATCGTTCAAGGTATCTTCATGGAACATACGTGTACTACAGGGCATGTCATAACTGGCAGTGTATTGTACTGTCAGTATCCTAATAAAACTTGGCATGTGACGGGGCAAAGTTGTGCCTATCAATTCTCGCGATCGCCAATGACGTAAAAAGTACCCGGATTTTGATTTAAGCGTCATTTACGGTGCATTATGGGATAGTCTGGTAGCAAAGTCACTTCCGTTCGTACCCGCATGATACGTGACTAATGTTATTTACACACACAACCGACCGTATTCTAGGTGTACTTCCTGTTTTCTCGACTTGAATTACAGCTTTAATATGATTTGAAATTTCTCCATTCTTAAGAAATTGCTGTTGATACGACTATTGGTTGTTGCTGTGAAGCTGCCATGTGTTGTTCGCACGACAATAAATGAAAAAAATCTGCACTAATAGGACCCTTACTGGCATGCGAGACATGACGTGGCTGCGTGGGTGAAGTTTGCGGGTGACTCCACAGCGCAGTACGTGCACGCGCAACTTACTATAGTGGTATACGGTAGTAGGCCTAGTGCCTACGTACATTATGTACTTACAGTGTACTTGGAAGAAGTTGCTTCGGAGACAGGATAAGTTCGAGATCACGGTTCGTTCCTTATTGTGTTCGCGACATTTCGACAGAGAACAAATAAAAAAAGATGGGCATTCCATGACGATATCCAGGTGGGTGAATTTTCCAGCATATTTTCAGCGTATGCAGAGATGTGATGTGCACATCGATCGCATGATCAAGCAGTACGCTATACCGGTATGTGTTAGCTTATGCGCTGCGTGCAGTGGTGCATGCTAATGCAAGGCCGGCCGCCGGCGGGTCTACAGTGTACGAGTATGACAGGCCTGGCCCCTCGGTGGCTCGGGCGGTACAGCTGCCTACTGTACTATCCGTGGTCGGCGCGGCGCTATAGGTAAGGTACACGTACGCGCACGCTAGCGTTGTGCAAATTATGCCCCGCGCCGGAAGTGCCCTTCTTACCAAGTGCACTAAATCTTGACGAAAAAGCCACATCCGGGTACTTTTTACGTCATTGGCGATAGCGAGAATTTTAAGGTGCAGATGCTCAAGGTCAAAGGTCAAGGGCGAATACTCAAAATTTCACTATTACCCCCATATCTATGCAATGACTGCAAAGATATTTTCTTGAAACTTCATGTATACATGTACTACCCAATGAAGATTCTCTGATTAGAGTTTTGGGTCATGAGGTCAAAGGTTAAAAGGGTAAAAGGTCAAGGGGTCAAAGGTCAAGTGAACATGTTAAGACTTCACTTTTTTTCCATATCTCAGAAATCGTTCAAGGTATCTTCATGGAACATACTACATGCATGTCAACTGGCAGTGATTTTCTGGAATTTTGGGGTCATGGGTCAAAGGTCAGTGGTAAAGGTCACAGTCAACTCTTAAAAATTTCACCTTTTCTCTTAAATTTATGCAATGCCCGCAGGATTTTTTTTTTGAACTTGGTGTATACACAAGTGTTACCCAACAGATTCTCTGGGAAATTTTTTTGCCAAAAAGGTCAAAGGTCAACAGGTCAAAGATCAGTGAAAGTGCTGAATTTCACTTCTTCCTGGACCCATCTAAGTGGCTTAAGGTATGAAGTACATATTTATGCATGTTCTGGCCAATAGTGATTCTTTGGGGAATTTTAGGGTCATAGGTCAAAGGTCAAGGGTCAAATGTCAGGTTAAAATGCTAACAAATTACTTTTTAATACAGAAATTACACTTTTCTCCATACCTTGACAATTACTCCATGCATTTAAACTTATAAACAGGCCAAAAGTCAAGTAAAAGTCCTCAAATCCCCCAAATACACGCTCTCTTAGAACATATAGCCATTCATCCAATTAAACCTAGTTCAAGGAGAGTGAACATTCAACACATTTGTGGCAAACATGTCATTTTGATAATTTGCAAATTATGTGACACTGTCATCACACATTGTTAAGATTGTACTATAGACGTAAAGGAGAATCATGCTTTATGGTGGAGGCATACCAGTCACCATAGTGACATTTCTAGTTCTGAATGTTTCACTGGTCTACTTCTCTGATTTCTTTTTGGGGGGAGGGGGGTTCGTACCCATAAAAAGTCTCAATACTGAAAAAAAAAAATGTGCAAACAAAGACATGCGCACGCACACACAAAGAACTTTTTATCAGCAAATGACTCATTCAACGAGTTCAGTTCTATGTACCATTTCAATAGCATAAGTGATCTTGGGAAGAAAGAGCTGTACTTTGTGGACCTCTGCAGCTGCCATCTCCATGCACAGAGAATAGTGCACGGTTTAGCACCACATGATGGTATGACTTGCCTCAACTTAGGACATCAAATACAACATTGTGCTCATAAACTGACCTTGGACTAAACTTGGATATACCACAAATAGGTATGTAGTCCAGTTTTATGATTTTTTGCTGGGTCTCTTTAATAAATAGCCTTTTGCCCATAAACAAACTTAGAAGTGAATTTGTCTTCTTTGTTCATTTTCAATCCTGACAAAAATAAAACTGACCAATTAAAAACTGTTTATACTAAGGGAGAACAATGTAAGATATCTACAGTACAACAAATTCTAATTTTCTACTTCAGTGTACATAAATCAGGTGTATGCATTTGAAGGAGTGTTAACGCAAGATCTGTACACTAGATGTGATTTCTAATGATCAATTTCCCATACGGAACAAATTGTTAAATTTGAAAGTTTAACTGTTTCTTTGTTAGAATGCAGAGAGAGAGAGAGACAGAGAGTGATGGGGAAACAGTGAGTGCATAAAAAGGCATTACTCCTCATGGAGTACATGGAAAAAGCAAAGTAAGTCTTAATTCCCTGTGTATGTTTTGGACACAATAATACAAAGAGAAAATTTCCCTTTAACACTACTATTAAGTAAAGCTACCTTGTTTAAATTCTATCAAACAAACGCTAGAAAGTCATTAAAAAGAACAATTTTCTACTAATGTTACTACTCAGTCATCAATAATCACAAGATACAATGTAAAATGACAAAATAGTCACTTTTGTTGATGTACGTGTAATTTTAGGATTGCTGAATTACAGGTCTATTAAATGCATGAAATTATGCTCAAAATTACTTATATTTCACGATAACAAAAGCTTTGGAATATTTATAGATGTAAGATTGCCTCAAAATTTTGTCTTTTGCAGGATAATGTCTGGTTATACCAAAGATGGATTATGCCAGCAGGCATTTTCTTCTTGCCCTGGTGACAGTACTGATGTTTCTCACTAGCAGACTGGCTTTGAAAGTCTACAAGTTCTATGAAGGGCGAGATGCATCCATAGACTTCACTCAGCCCATGTCCAATGACTCTACCTTTGAGTACGAGCTTTACTTCACTGACTCTGGTTGCAACTTCTGCAGGAATGGAACCATAGTTCCTGGCTGCCTTACACCTCAGCAATTCGGACGTTTTTCTGTTCGTAGCAAAAGATCACCAACTCACTTGACAGTGACTATCAGCATAAACACAGTCAGTTCAGAGGACAGCCAAATTTACCTCTTTGCTATCAGAATAGACAGAAATGGGCAAAGCAATTATCACAGTCAAGATGTTTACATTGATGTTCAACGTCCACCAAGCCCAGCGGAATGTACTGTGAAACCTTCAGAGTATTCACCTGCATGGAATGAGGTAAGCTGCACGTCTTCGCTTACCAGCGACGGAGGAGGATCTCTCTACTGCTTTCAAGATGGGGAGAAGGCCCCATACAAGGAGTCACCAGTGCGAATAAATGATCAGGTGACACAGATCTTCTGGATGAGTGTCCATCTTCAAATCAACTGCTGTTCATACGAAGCATCATTTCCACTTACATCTGAATTTTGTTCTCAGTTTGTGTATCCCATTCCAGCACATACCACTGTGTCAGAAAATTCTGAAAACCCTCCCAGCAGCCAAACAGCTCCAATTACTGCTGTGCCACAAACAAATGCACAAAGTACTTCGTCAGAAAAACTCAGCACTGAAAGCAAAAGCACAGAAGTCACAACACAAAAGACTTCAAATTCAGTGCATGGTGCAATTGCACTGGTGGTATTATTCCCCCTCTCGCTGGCTGCCATATACAGTACTTGTGTCGTTCAAAAAAAACCTGAAACATTGAATCAAAGGCTAACACACATAAAAATCGATCATGTCAGCAGGCATTTTCTTCTCGCCCTACTGATGATGTTTGTCAGTAACATACAGGCTTTGGAAGTGTACCAGTTCTATGAAGGGCAAGATGTATCTATAGACTTCACCCAACCCATGTCGAGCGGCTCTACCTTTGAATACGAGCTTTATTTGTACACAACTTACCGTGGTTGCTATTTCAGTAAGAATGGAACCATCGTTCATGGCTGCCTTACACCTCAGCAAAGCAGACGATTCTCTGTTCATAGCAAAAGATCACCTACTGACATGACAGTGACTCTCAGCATTGAAAAAATCCATTTCAAGGACAGTCAAAATTACTTATTTGCTCTGAGGGAAGACAATAGTGGTAAAAGGCATATTTCAACTCATGACATACAAATTGAAGTTGTGCGTCCACTAGGCCCTGCAAAATGTACCGTCAAAAACTCAGAGAATTTAGCTCTATGGAATGAAGTAAGCTGCACGTCTTCGCTTGGCAGTGACGGTGAAGGATCTCTCTACTGTTTTCAAGATGGGGAGAAGGTTCCACACAAGGGGTCACCACTGCGAATAAATGATCATGTGACCCAAGTCTTCTGGATGAATGTCCGTCTTCCAATTAATTGCTGTTCATATAAGGCATCATTTCCACTGACGTCCGCACTTTGTTCCCAGTTTATGTACTCCATTCCAACACATACCACCATGTCAGAAAATTCTAAAAACCCTCCCGGCAGCCAAACAACTCCAGGAACCACTGTACAACAAACCAATGCACAAATTACTTCATCAGAAAAACTTAGCACTGAAAGCAAAATCACAGAGGTCACAACTCCCAAAACTCCAAGTGCTGGGTACGGTGCAATTGCACTCCGTCTGGCAATATTATTCCCTCTGTTTTTGGTAGCCTTGTGCTTGTGGCGGTACAAAAAGTACAAATTAAACATTGATTCATGGTTGTAACAGCAGAATCTATCTACCCAACACATGACAAAAATCCAGCAAATACACTGATAATGCCTTCATTGAAGACCATGTCTAAGAATGACAGCGTTTTTATTTAGAATGCCACTGGCCTTTACATTTGCATGACCGACATGTTGGCTTGAACTGAACTTTTTGTTTGCAATTTAATGTTTTATCTCTGGACCTTGATGAAAAACAGTTCATGCTGATCAAGTCACCATGAACAGATGTTTCAATAAAATGAAACTAAAATAAAAACGAACATTTTTACTTAATACTGCAGGACATCACTGGCTTCAAATAATTGTGTTTCTCTTTGCTGATAACAGACTGACTCAGTGCTCTAAGTTCAATTCATTTGTTCTACAATCACACTGGAAAATTGCCCTGGGCCCCGTTTATCAAAAGATAAAATCAATTGTAAATTTCCTTACCACACAGGCTGCCATAGACTTACAGTTGAAATCAACTTTATAATCAATTTCAACTCTTCATAAAACAGGGCCCTGGTGTTAATAGTTGTGATCACTATGTTTGGATGCAAAATACACCCTCCATTTTGATACAGTATATCTTGATGACATTTTTTTTTAGTGACCTCTCTCGATCAGAAGAATTACATTCCAATCCAAAACCATCCTTCTTGCCAATTACTGTATACACCATTATCTATTCCCACATGAAGTTAGATTATGGCTGTTATACAGTTTAAATATATAGTGATATGTGATCATGTCCTTTAATTTTCACACTATTCTTTCATTTCAGTGTTCTGTCTAACTCTATCTTAGTCCCTCCTACTTAATCCTATTTAATACTACAGTATATTCTAAGATGATGCGAAGGCTGTAAAAGGACATATTATTTAGCCAAATTTCTGTAAACTTTAACCTTTGACCTCTTTGCTCTATCATTCCATGTATCTTCTGTCTACCAAATTCTTTACTAATAATGGTCTTCCTTATCCATGATAGTCTTTCCACCATTGCTACTGCTCTACTAAAGGGCCCTGCCATCATTATTATCCTAGCTTGCCATGGCAGGTACTCATACCCATTTATACACCTGGGTCAAGAGGAACATGGTGCGTACAGACATTTTGTTCAAGGATGTAAGCACTGAGTGGGAATCAAACTTGGGTTCTCCGACTAGGAGTCGGGAGTTGTATCCACTATGCCACAGCGCCCCCATCTTTTCCTTTTTATAACTTTCTAGTACCAATGCAAATTCCTTGCCAAAAGTTATTATAAGAAAATGTCATTCATCATCAAAGTGCCTTGATATCGACATCACTTTGCTCTAACAGTTGAAATGGTATGTATTTTTTTTTTACTTTTTAATATTAAAAAAGTAAAAAATCAAAAAAAAAACCTACACTTTTTGTAAGTTGGACATTTGTAGTAATACAAGTAAAAGTGTGCTATGATCTCACAAACAAGTGACTCTGTGACAAGTGACTTCTATAACTCCTACCAAAACTATGCAGGGCATTGTTCTTCAACCTCAAGTCACAAGAGTCTTGTGTTTTATACTTCAATCAATAAAGATGTTTAAATGCAATTTAGTCAATTTAATTAATGGTCAATTAATGGTCAATTTAACCCCCCCCCCCCCCAACATTTTGCAGGATTGATTCCACGACACACAAAGATTTTGCAGCAACATTTCATCACTTTTTTCTTTGAAGTCTCTGTATACTGTGAGACCAAATCTGTGATTTCCGAGTACATTATTCTGAAGTTACGTAATGTTTTGCATATAAGCATGTCAGCCAAAAAACAGCTCAAATTTGTGATATTGTGTGCAAATTGTGTTTTTTGTTAAATGGACATAAATTTATAGATTACATCAACTTGTAATCATTAAAATTATTTATTCTGACATACATGTAGCTAACCTTGAAAAAGTGTCTGCAATAAATTTTGGAGAAAAAAAACAAACATGGAACACAAAAGGTCAACTTTTTGTATATTAGTCAAAAAATATAATAACAAAGAATTAAAGACATACACACGTGGTAAAGAAGGGTTGTCTTGCCTTTTCACATTAGTAGGAAAATGTTTGAATAAATCTCTGATCCAATCATTGATCATTTTGCTAGTCTTTCATCTATAGGTTTAGAATTTAGCTTCCTGATTAATGTTGATGCATTTGCTGTGTTCGTCATTTGTGCTCTTAGAGTATTTGTAAATAGTTTCAGCTACCAGAATCATGATTTCTTTTATGTCTGGACAATAGCTGCTCTATTTTGATTTCCTGATTTTGTTTTAACTGAAAATATGACAAACATGCAAGGATTTTCTTGATTTTAAACCACATGATGTAAAATGTTTGCATTCAATTTCTAATCTTTAAAATTACATTTGGGGGGGCCTACACATATCTTACAATTTTGATGACTTGTCATTTTTTTATTTATGGAAGTTTTTGATACCTTCACAATGATTTTGCAGTGTTTGTCAATTTGTGTTGCAGATTTGTATGTAGTTTGATTTACATTTGAATTCCTGTTTTGTAACATTCGTTTTGTACTCACATTCTTTCCTTTATCTCTATACTCAGATGCGGCACTACTCTGTCTTTTGCTTAAAAAAAGAATGTGATTTTAGTCTCTGCATGACTGTAGAGTTAGGCAATTATTGCAATAAACAATCATGATTCATCAAAGCAAATAACAACATGATGATTGTACTTATTGAAGAAAAAAAAAACTAACAAGGGGTGTGTTCCCTTATTAACCACATGAAGTAAAATGTTAACATTCAATTTATGATGGTAAAATTTGCATGTGTACATGTTTATGTTTTATCATTCTAATAACTTATCATTTTTTTAATATGAAGCTAAGTGATACCTTTGATGACGATGCTTTTGTCAAATTCTGTTCCAGATTCATTAAGTAGTTGAGTTACATTTGAATTCCTGTTTTGTAACATTCGTTTTGTACTCACATTCTTTCCTTTATCTCTTTACTCAGATGCTGCACTACTCTGTCTTTTGCTACAAAAATTAATTTGTGATTTTAGTCTCTGCACGACTGTATGGTTAGGCAATTATTGAAATAAACAATCATGATGCATCAAAGCAAATATTAACAACATGATGACTGTGATAGTTATGTTGATGTTGTCAAAGATGAATAAAACTGACGATACTGCTGGTAGCAAGACAATGTTCGAGTAAAGCTTTGTGTTGTGTTTTGTGGAGAATAAAATCAACAAAAGAAAACCAACAAAAACAAATCAGTCTCATTCCCTCACACATACACACATCTGCATCACATATTAAAGTTCACATGCACTGTTATCAAAGCAGCAATCACTGTGACATTTAAGGATTTTTCTTTGATATTAACACTATTTTTATACTGTAGAAATGAGTGAATTAGAAAGTGAAGGAAGAGCGTTTGCATAATGAGGGTTTCGATCAAACTTATAACATACTGTGATGATGAAAGTCTAGTGAGAGAACATGATACACGTACAACAATTTATTCTGTAGTGTCATGCATCTCAGACACTACTTAAGGGAGTTACATTGTAATTGAATCCACAGTATTTTTGTATGATTTTTCATTCAAAATAACGCTGTTATCAGGGCAATGCATTGTTCAACAAGGACAGAAGATTAAATTAGCACAAACATAGCATAGCGGTCACATGTGCCAAATTTTGAAGACTGAGGGGATAAGCTGAATCCAAAATATTTTTGTATGCTTTAGTGAAAAAAAATACTGTTACCATGAGAACGCATCGATCAACAAAGACAAAAGTTTAAGTTTGCACTTCTTTTATACTATAGTGGTCACATGTGAAAACTTTCAAGCCAAGTGCTCAAAGACTGAGGGAGTTAGCTGAATCCACCTAGATCACACAGCATGGCAAAACCATCTCATCCTCTAAACTTTTGCAATTCATAACTTTTGAAGTGTCCAATTTTTATGCCTCGAAGTGGTGCCAGAGGCCTTTTTTGGGTTGTCCTTCCATCCTTCTGTCCTCCCATCCTTCCTTCCATCTGTCCGTAATCAATTTTGTGGACAGCGTAACTAAAAAACCGATTCAGGTATCCTAATAAAATTTGGCATGTGACGGGGCGAAGTTGTGCCTATCAACCTCGAGGTGCACATGCTCAAGGTCAATGGTCAAGGGCAAATACTCAAAATTTCACTATTACTATTCACTATTACCCCCATATATCTATGCAATGACTTAGGTATTTTCTTGAAACTTCATGTATACATGTACTACCCAATAAAGATTCTCTGATTAGAGTTTTGGCTCATGAGGTCAAAGGTCAAAGGGTAAAAGGTCAAGGGGTCAAACGTCAAGTGATTTCACTCTTTTTCCATATTTCAGAAATCGTTCAAGGTATCTTCATGGAACATACATACGTGTACTACAAGGCATGTCATAACTGGCAGTGTATTGTACTGTCAGTATCCTAATAAAACTTGGCATGTGACGGGGCAAAGTTGTGCCTATCAATTCTCGCTATCGCCAATGACGTAAAAAGTACCCGGATTTTGATTTAAGCGTCATTTACGGTGCATTATGGGATAGTCCTGTAGCAAAGTCACTTCCGTTCGTACCCGCATGATACATGACTAATGTTATTTACACACACAACCGACCGTATTCTAGGTGTACTTCCTGTTTTCTCGACTTGAATTACAGCTTTAATATGATTTGAAATTTCTCCATTCTTAAGAAATTGCTGTTGATACGACTATTGGTTGTTGCTGTGAAGCTGCCATGTGTTGTTCGCACGACAATAAATGAAAAAAATCTGCACTAATAGGACCCTTACTGGCATGCGAGACATGACGTGGCCGCGTGGGTGAAGTTTGCGGGTGACTCCACAGCGCAGTACGTGCACGCGCAACTTACTATAGTGGTATACGGTAGTAGGCCTAGTGCCTACGTACATTATGTACTTACAGTGTACTTGGAAGAAGTTGCTTCGGAGACAGGATAAGTTCGAGATCACGGTTCGTTCCTTATTGTGTTCGCGACATTTCGACAGAGAACAAATAAAAAAAGATGGGCATTCCATGACGATATCCAGGTGGGTGAATTTTCCAGCATATTTTCAGCGTATGCAGAGATGTGATGTGCACATCGATCGCATGATCAAGCAGTACGCTATACCGATATGTGTTAGCTTATGCGCTGCGTGCAGTGGTGCATGTTAATGCAAGGCCGGCCGCTGGCGCGGACTACAGTGTACGAGTATGACAGGCCTGGCCACTCGGTGGCTCGGGCGGTACAGCTGCCTACTGTACTATCCGTGGTCGGCGCGGCGCTATAGGTAAGGTACACGTACGCGCACGCTAGCGTTGTGCAAATTATGCCCCGCGCCGGAAGTGCCCTTGCTACCAAGTGCACTAAATCTTGACGAAAAAGCCACATCCGGGTACTTTTTACGTCATTGGCGATAGCGAGAATTTTAAGGTGCAGATGCTCAAGGTCAAAGGTCAAGGGCGAATACTCAAAATTTCACTATTACCCCCATATCTATGCAATGACTGCAAAGATATTTTCTTGAAACTTCATGTATACATGTACTACCCAATGAAGATTCTCTGATTAGAGTTTTGGGTCATGAGGTCAAAGGTTAAAAGGGTAAAAGGTCAAGGGGTCAAAGGTCAAGTGAACATGTTAAGACTTCACTTTTTTTCCATATCTCAGAAATCGTTCAAGGTATCTTCATGGAACATACTACATGCATGTCAACTGGCAGTGATTTTCTGGAATTTTGGGGTCATGGGTCAAAGGTCAGTGGTAAAGGTCACAGTCAACTCTTAAAAATTTCACCTTTTCTCTCAAATTTATGCAATGCCCGCAGGATTTTTTTTTGAACTTGGTGTATACACAAGTGTTAGCCAACAGATTCTCTGGGAAATTTTTTTGCCAAAAAGTTCAAAGGTCAACAGGTCAAAGATCAGTGAAAGTGCTGAATTTCACTTCTTCCTGGACCCATCTAAGTGGCTTAAGGTATGAAGTACATATTTATGCATGTTCTGGCCAATAGTGATTCTTTGGGGAATTTTAGGGTCATAGGTCAAAGGTCAAGGGTCAAATGTCAGGTTAAAATGCTAACAAATTACTTTTTAATACAGAAATTACACTTTTCTCCATACCTTGACAATTACTCCATGCATTTAAACTTATAAACAGGCCAAAGGTCAAGTAAAAGTCCTCAAATCCCCCAAATACACGCTCTCTTAGAACATATAGCCATTCATCCAATTAAACCTAGTTCAAGGAGAGTGAACATTCAACACATTTGTGGCAAACATGTCACTTTGATAATTTGCAAATTATGTGACACTGTCATCACACATTGTTAAGATTGTACTATAGACGTAAAGGAGAATCATGCTTTATGGTGGAGGCATACCAGTCACCATAGTGACATTTCTAGTTCTGAATGTTTCACTGGTCTACTTCTCTGATTTCTTTTTTGGGGGAGGGGGGTTCGTACCCATAAAAAGTCTCAATACTGAAAAAAAAAAATGTGCAAACAAAGACATGCGCACGCACACACAAAGAACTTTTTATCAGCAAATGACTCATTCAACGAGTTCAGTTCTATGTACCATTTCAATAGCATAAGTGATCTTGGGAAGAAAGAGCTGTACTTTGTGGACCTCTGCAGCTGCCATCTCCATGCACAGAGAATAGTGCACGGTTTAGCACCACATGATGGTATGACTTGCCTCAACTTAGGACATCAAATACAACATTGTGCTCATAAACTGACCTTGGACTAAACTTGGATATACCACAAATAGGTATGTAGTCCAGTTTTATGATTTTTTGCTGGGTCTCTTTAATAAATAGCCTTTTGCCCATAAACAAACTTAGAAGTGAATTTGTCTTCTTTGTTCATTTTCAATCCTGACAAAAATAAAACTGACCAATTAAAAACTGTTCATACTAAGGGAGAACAATGTAAGATATCTACAGTACAACAAATTCTAATTTTCTACTTCAGTGTACATAAATCAGGTGTATGCATTTGAAGGAGTGTTAACGCAAGATCTGTACACTAGATGTGATTTCTAATGATCAATTTCCCATACGGAACAAATTGTTAAATTTGAAAGTTTAACTGTTTCTTTGTTAGAATGCAGAGAGAGAGAGAGACAGAGAGTGATGGGGAAACAGTGAGTGCATAAAAAGGCATTACTCCTCATGGAGTACATGGAAAAAGCAAAGTAAGTCTTACTTCCCTGTGTATGTTTTGGACACAATAATACAAAGAGAAAATTTCCCTTTAACACTACTATTAAGTAAAGCTACCTTGTTTAAATTCTATCAAACAAACGCTAGAAAGTCATTAAAAAGAACAATTTTCTACTAATGTTACTACTCAGTCATCAATAATCACAAGATACAATGTAAAATGACAAAATAGTCACTTTTGTTGATGTACGTGTAATTTTAGGATTGCTGAATTACAGGTCTATTAAATGCATGAAATTATGCTCAAAATTACTTATATTTCACGATAACAAAAGCTTTGGAATATTTATAGATGTAAGATTGCCTCAAAATTTTGTCTTTTGCAGGATAATGTCTGGTTATACCAAAGATGGATTATGCCAGCAGGCATTTTCTTCTTGCCCTGGTGACAGTACTGATGTTTCTCACTAGCAGACTGGCTTTGAAAGTCTACAAGTTCTATGAAGGGCGAGATGCATCCATAGACTTCACTCAGCCCATGTCCAATGACTCTACCTTTGAGTACGAGCTTTACTTCACTGACTCTGGTTGCAACTTCTGCAGGAATGGAACCATAGTTCCTGGCTGCCTTACACCTCAGCAATTCGGACGTTTTTCTGTTCGTAGCAAAAGATCACCAACTCACTTGACAGTGACTATCAGCATAAACACAGTCAGTTCAGAGGACAGCCAAATTTACCTCTTTGCTATCAGAATAGACAGAAATGGGCAAAGCAATTATCACAGTCAAGATGTTTACATTGATGTTCAACGTCCACCAAGCCCAGCGGAATGTACTGTGAAACCTTCAGAGTATTCACCTGCATGGAATGAGGTAAGCTGCACGTCTTCGCTTGCCAGCGACGGAGGAGGATCTCTCTACTGCTTTCAAGATGGGGAGAAGGCTCCATACAAGGAGTCACCAGTGCAAATAAATGATCAGGTGACACAGATCTTCTGGATGAGTGTCCATCTTCAAATCAACTGCTGTTCATACGAAGCATCATTTCCACTTACATCTGAATTTTGTTCTCAGTTTGTGTATCCCATTCCAGCACATACCACTGTGTCAGAAAATTCTGAAAACCCTCCCAGCAGCCAAACAGCTCCAATTACTGCTGTGCCACAAACAAATGCACAAAGTACTTCGTCAGAAAAACTCAGCACTGAAAGCAAAAGCACAGAAGTCACAACACAAAAGACTTCAAATTCAGTGCATGGTGCAATTGCATTGGTGGTATTATTCCCCCTCTCGCTGGCTGCCATATACTTGTATTGTTCAAGAAAAAACTGAAACATTGAATCAAAAGCTAAAACACAAAAAAAATTGATCATGTCAGCAGGCATTTTCTTCTCGCCCTACTGATGATGTTTGTCAGTAACATACTGGCTTTGGAAGTGTACCAGTTCTATGAAGGGCAAGATGTATCTATAGACTTCACCCAACCCATGTCGAGCGGCTCTACCTTTGAATACGAGCTTTATTTGTACACAACTTACCGTGGTTGCTATTTCAGTAAGAATGGAACCATCGTTCATGGCTGCCTTACACCTCAGCAAAGCAGACGATTCTCTGTTCATAGCAAAAGATCACCTACTGACATGACAGTGACTCTCAGCATTGAAAAAATCCATTTCAAGGACAGTCAAAATTACTTATTTGCTCTGAGGGAAGACAATAGTGGTAAAAGGCATATTTCAACTCATGACATACAAATTGAAGTTGTGCGTCCACTAGGCCCTGCAAAATGTACCGTCAAAAACTCAGAGAATTTAGCTCTATGGAATGAAGTAAGCTGCACGTCTTCGCTTGGCAGTGACGGTGAAGGATCTCTCTACTGTTTTCAAGATGGGGAGAAGGTTCCACACAAGGGGTCACCACTGCGAATAAATGATAATGTGACCCAGGTCTTCTGGATGAATGTCCGTCTTCCAATTAATTGCTGTTCATACAAAGCATCATTTCCACTGACGTCCGCACTTTGTTCCCAGTTTATGTACTCCATTCCAACACATACCACCATGTCAGAAAATTCTAAAAACCCTCCCGGCAGCCAAACAACTCCAGGAACCACTGTGCAACAAACCAATGCACAAATTACTTCATCAGAAAAACTTAGCACTGAAAGCAAAATCACAGAGGTCACAACTCCCAAAACTCCAAGTGCTGTGTACGGTGCAATTGTACTGGTGATATTATTC
Organism: Diadema antillarum; assembly: GCF_040938485.1. NCBI lineage: Eukaryota > Metazoa > Echinodermata > Echinoidea > Diadematoida > Diadematidae > Diadema > Diadema antillarum. The sequence goes on from NW_027271204.1 coordinate 3,255,708, forward strand.
CCTCTGTTTTTGGCAGCCTTGCTCTTGTGGTGGTATAGAAAGTAGAAATGAAATATTGATTCATGGTTGTAACGGCAGAATCTATCTGCCCAACACATGAAAAATATCTAGTGAATACACTGATAATGCCTTCATTGAAGACCATGAATGACAGCTTTTTCATTTAGAATGCCACTGGCCTGTACATTTGCAAGACTGATATATTTGTGATTGAACTGAGCTTTCTGTTTCCATTTTTACGTTTAATCTCGGGACCTTGATAAGTTATCATGAATAGATATGTTTCAATAAAATGTAAATAAAATAAAATGAACATTTTGACTATAATACTGTGGGACATCAGTGGCTTCAAATAATTGTGTTTCTGTTTGTTGATTACAGAATGACTCAGTGCTCTCAGTCCAATTCATTTGTTCTACAATCACACTGGAAAACTGCCCTGGTGTTCTAGTTGTGATCACTATGTTTGGATTTAAATAGGCCCTCCATTTTGATATCTTGATGACATTTTTTTAAGTGACCTTTCTTGATCAGAAGAATTACATTCCAATCCAATACCATCCTTCTTGCCAATTATACACCATTATTTATTCCCACATGAAGTTAGATTATGACTGTTATACAGTTTAAATATATAGTGATATTTGATCATGTCCTTTAATTTTCACACTTTTCTTTCATTTCAGTGTTCTGTCTAGATCTATCTTAGTCCCTCCTACTTAATCCTATTTAATACTACAGTATATTTTAAGATGTTGTAAAAGGATTAGCCAAGTTTTTGTACACTTTGACATTTGTGCTACACGTATAATTTGCTCCATCATTCCATGTATCGTTTTTATTCAGGGCAGTCTCTTCAGTGTTGCCACTGCTCTACCAGAGAGCCCCGTTCTTATGTACCCTAGCGTTGTCAGATACCCATTTATACACCTGGGTCGAAAGGGACAAGGTGGGTAAAAACATCTTGTCCATGGACAAAGGCACTGAGCAGGAATCGAACTTGGGTCCTCTGATTAGGAGTTGGGAGTCTTACCCACTGTGCAACAGCGCCCCCATCTGTCCCTTTTTATAACTTTCTATTACCAATGCAAATTCCTTGCCAACAGTTATGATAAGAAAATGCCATTCATCATAAAACCACCTTTACATTGACATCAAGTTGAACTTTGACCCTATGACAGTAATATCAACCTTGTGTATACAGCAACAGAGTTTTCCAACATTTGAAACGGTACTATTTTGCTACTTGTTTATTTTTTTAAAAAAAGTTTAAAAAAAAATCTTTACTTTTTGTACGATAGACATGTGTAGTGATACAATTCAGAGAAAAACATTTTCTATAAAACCTGCAGTACTTTTTTTTTCAAAAATCCCCTGAAAAAAAAAGTAGACCCTTTTTACACAGTATTAATAGTCAAAGTGTGCTCTGTTATCATGTTCTCTGTTTTTTATACTTCTATCAATCCTACCAAAACTATGCATTGCACTGCCCTTCAAACTCAAGCCTCAAAAGTCTTTCATTTTATACTTACTAGAAAATCAATAAAGATGTCTAAATGCATCAGAATAAGTTTGACTTCAATGTCTTCACTGTGTATAGCAATTCAAGTAATGCTGCTCACAGTGTTCTGCAGATATCAGGGAATATATTCACTTGGATCATTTAGAGGATCACAAATGGCTGTCTCTATGGGTTTCTGGCCCCTGTCAGTGCTATAATGACTCTGAGGCAACACCCAGGTTTCACTTTCCCTATGAGTGGTGCACCCCTCTCGTCAGAACAGTCTGGGAAGCTGAGAATTATAAAATGAAAGTCTTCCACTGAGGTAGCCATTATATATGACAGGAGAATGAGAAGATTTCAGAAGAAGGAAAAAATGTAATAGTAATATACAAACAGCATCTGGAAGTAATCTCTTGTTCCAGTACAATCAAAATTCACTCTGGAAGTAGTAGAAATTTGACATGATCTCCAGTATGTAGGCAGACCTCCCAACCTTTCTGACTGAAAAACAGAGATGATTTAGCTCAAAAGTAGGAAAAAAAGAGCAGTTCCCAAAGGAGTGCAGTAAAATTATTTAGTAGGAGATTCCTAATAAAACAGGAGCTGGGAATGGTCAAAATTCAGATTCTTTCCTCCAAATTCAGAATGGTTGGGAGGTCTGTGTTTGTGACTCAGTTGGAAAGACCTTAAACACTTTTTGTATATAAGCAAATCAAAAAATAATGATAACTAGAAAAGCACTCTGAGAGCGCAGACCTCTGCCATGCAGCTACTTTCCACCGTGATCTTGCTCTTCCACTGAGATCAGTGATTTCCACCTACTGAAAAATCGCCCGATTTCCCAACATAGAAGCCTTTGTTACATCATAAACCTCAGATGCGCGGCGCGCCTCGCCCCAGCAGAAACTAGAGTAAACACTTAAGTGCGCACATGAAAACCTCAAAATGCGCAGCTTGAACTCCCAAGTTCATTGACCCTACCTGGCAAAATACCGAAAATCCTTCATAAAATCCATAAAATTTCTCGGATCACTATGAAAATTTAATCATCTATTACTTGTGTCATTCTCAAAGTTTCCTGCAAGTTTCATCCAAATCCGTGCACAACTTTTCGAGTTATTTTGCACACGGACAAACTAACTAACAAACAAACAAACGGTAACGAAAACATAACCTCCCCCCACCCCCCACCCCTTGGCGGAGGTAATAAAGAAATAAAGACATAGTAAAGAAGGGTTGTCTTGCCTTTCCATAAGTAGGAAAATGTTTGGATAAATCTCTGATCTAGTAAATTGCATATCTAGACATAGGTGATCATTTTGCTAGTCTTTCAACTATAGGTCCTACATTTAGAATTTAGCTTCCTGATTGATATTGATGCATTTGCCGTGTTTGTCATTTGTGTTCTTAGATGTGTACATATACATTGTACGTGCAGCCAGTAGAACAATCATTTCTTTTATGTCTAGAATGTAGCTGCTCAATTTTGATTCTTGATTTTGTTCTAATTTAAAAAAAAAAATACAATAAACAAACAAGGATCGCCTTGCCATAACCTCATGTACATATATTTTATAATTTTAATAACTTATTTTTTGTATATGGAGCTAATCAATATCTTTCATGATGATGTGTTTGTCAAGTCATTTTGCAGATTTACATGTAGTTTGAGTAACATTTGAATTCATGTTTTGTATTTTGTCTTGTACTTGCATTCTTTCTTCTCCCTATACTCAGATGCTGCATTACTTGCTAATTTGTGATTTTAGGGAAGGGATATTTATTCTCACTAGCGTTCTACCGCGGGATCCCGCAAATTTGCGGTAGGACGATTTGCCGAACGCGTAATACGCGCTGAACGTTTTTTTCCTCGCGCAGCGGCAGGGGAAAAAAATCGTGCGGAGGAACGCGGTAGGACGCTGATCGTCCTGCCGCGGTAGGACGGGCATGATTCATTCTTCGTGTGCACGCAACTACGGGCAGATACTGAAGTGGTGCACGCACATCTTTTCCCCGTCGATCGGATCTCTGTGGCACAACCTTTGTAACGTTAATGATGCATGCACGATACACTCGTACACTGGCGCTGAAAATCTAGTTACAAACCTTGTTGTACATGTATCATGTTGTAGTGTATTTGGGCGGCTCGAGTGTGTCACGCGGGGTTAGTAACGGTGCGTTTCAATTTTTGAGTTCTCACGATCGTATTAATAAACATAATACACTTTCTTTCGATCTCAACATCAGCAAAACTGCGTTTGACTTGTTTGCACTTTACGAATTCTTTGAGCTCTGTCACAGCACGATCATGACAAAGTTTTGTTCAATTCTTTGGAAATCATGCTCGGCAAAACTGCGTGTGATTTGTCTACAAATATACAATCTAGCAAATTCTTTGGGCTCTCTCCAGCACGATCATGACATTTTTAAATCTAATTTTATCTTTTTAAAGTTTTTGTTCGATCTCACTTTCAGGAAAATTGCGAGTAATTTTTTTTTCTTTGAGTTTGTACAGTACGATCATGACATGTGAAGTAAACTTCAATCTATCACACACTTTCTCATACTAGTAGTAAAGTTGGGCAAGCGTTTTGGAACAAGGAAAAAAATGCTTGACCGAATCGGGCAAAGCAAATTATTTTGAAGTCATCCTTTTCCCCCATATTTTCCCTGAGCTCCAATATCAATAAACCCATAAAAATCGAGCATACGGAAGCCCTAAACTATTAAACGACTGTCTAGCGCTGCTACGCAGTTTCAACAACTTTCGAACACTTACTTTTCGATGAAACACGAACACTCGAGAGATCGCTATGATCGGAAGTACGAGTAATTATACAATGTACTTGAATATTTATTCCATTGCAATTTGTGTGTGAATAATATTCCGTAGTGACAAAGCCCAATATTTTGGCAGTAAAAGTAGCCACAGCAGAGGAAACTGCCGTTTTCTGCTCGCCGTTTACAAGCTGTTTGCAGGTGAGTATAGGTGACCCCCTGGTAAACAGCCATACAGTACTGTAACTGTTTGTGCACCACGTGTCTGTAAAGCACGCAGCGAATTCGGAGAAACAAAACAGAACGCAGTCACGTAGACAAAGTTGTGAACACCAACTTGACCGAGAAGGAAAACATGAAAAATCCCACGATGGCAAGGTGCCAGACTTGGGGGAAGGGTGGGGCGGTAGAAAAGAGAGCATTCAACAAAGGAAACCGCGCGCACTGGTGCATTCCTGGAGGTTATAAACAGTCTGGGGCCTGGGGGACCCGGGATGGACAGGTAAGGAAAGCAAATCGAAGACCGAGGGCGAAGACCAAGGATGTCAAACATTTAATACGATTCGTTATCACAGGCTATTTTTTCTTTTTCCTCTCATTTCTTATCTGTCTGATCTTTCATTTATCGGTAAAAAGAAAAAAACATTAATTGATGTCAGGATTCAAATAACTTTGTTTTTTGTGTGCCTTATTTTCTTTTCTACTGAATTATATCTTACCTCAATTATCACCACTGATCGGGGAAAAAACAACAGTAACTGTTCGTTTCTCACAGTTCACAATCCGAAGTTTTTTGTTTTTGTTTTTGTTTTTGTTTTTGTTTTTGTTTTTTTCATAAAGAAAAAAAAAATGAAAGAGAGAAAAAAAAGTTTCGGTTTTCCGAAGGTTCGCTTAACAAAATATGGAAAAAGAAGAAGAAAAGTTAAGTAATTTTGAAGGTTTGTTGATTCGAAAGCGAAACACAATGTGTAATTCTGAAGTCATGAGTCATACAGGTCACGAGTCATAGAGCCCACGAGTTCGACGCTGGGCAAATGAAGTTCATGAGTTCGACACTCGGTGAAAACGGCTCACGAGTTCGACATAAATAAAAACAGTCCACGAGTTCGATGGATATACAACACGGGATTTAATGTGTCGGTCTCGTTAGGCCTTTTTTGCTCACGTTAAATGGGTTATTCAAATACCGGTTTTGATTGATTGACTAAACACAGTCACGTGATGCGGGAGGCACATTGGTTATGTTCGCCCATGGGCAGAGCATTTTTGTAATGCTCTCCCATGGGAAAACATTTTCACGTAAGAAATGACAAACGATACCAAACGATTGAACGATCATATTTTTCACGCAATCGATAGGATATAAATTTGCCTATTCCGTACAATGTGAAAATTAAAGCAGATGACCGATAATTGTAATGCGTATGAAAGTGTGATAATTTGACTAACCCATATAGGCCTAATCTAACAGATAATGACTTTCGTTGTCGGGAACATGTACCAAACATTCCACCATCAGGGTTTGAAACACTATTTCGGGAGGCTGTAAGTTCCTCGACTTCGTCTCGGGACTTATAACCTCCCTCAATAGCATTTCAAACCCTTCGGATGGAACATTCGGTATTTTCCCTCCCCGCCAGTGGACATCATCTATGTCGAACTCAGGGCTGTATGACTCGTGAGGTGTATGACTCCTGGACTGTATATTATGTAAATATGACTCGTGGGTGTCGGTATCGTGACGTACATGCACCCGAAATAACGAAACATCAGAATTTCCTTTCAACGGAATAATGCATACCGTGCCTGAAAGAAATCAACCATTCTAAACCAAAAGATACTATACTTATTTGTTACGATTATATCTCCACGTTTTCCATACCTCCTTGTAAGATATCACTCACTGCTATATGAATACTCCTCGATAAAAAGTAAACTATGTCGAACCACGTATGTTAACTTATCTTGCCTTAAAGATTTTGTCTTTTCTTGATTATCCCTAATAACCAGAAGGTTCGATAATAAAAAAGAAATAAATATATAAAAAAATGAGAGGAAGAAAGGATCGAAGGTTCGTTCATTTGATAACGAAAATTGATTCGGTATACTGCAAGTTCGTTTATCAGAAAAAGTTTCGTACGACGCGATTCATTCTCTGATCAACGAATCTTATTTCATTTCCAGAGAAACGAACCTTCGGAATAATGCCACAAGTGGGATAAACGAACCTTGTTGATTATTTTCGGATTGACAAACTTCTATATAGTCGGCAGAGGGAATCTGCGTGTATCGGATTTGCAATAACGAACCATCGGCATAACGAACCTCCTTCTTCTTCTTTTTTTTTTTTTTTTTGTCGGAAAATGAACACCACGCCTAGAAATCATCGATAGTGTCGAATAAGAATGAAACTGATTTCTTATACCTCAAAGATTATTCTTTTCTGAACTTTCTCCCAATGCCCGAATAAAAAGAGTGGTTTTAGAGCGTGTTGCTCTGAAAGTGCTTTATTCCAAAGGTTCGTGAATCCGAAAATGATGAATGATATGGCCTATTAAATTCTCCGAAGGTTTGCCAATCCGAAATGAAGGTTCGATTTTGTGATGGTTCGTTAGTTCATATATAATAGGGTACTGTTCGTTATTCCGAAGGTTCGTTAATCCGAACATTTTGTGGCGTTATTTCGAAGGTTCGGTAATCCAAAAATGAAATAGGGTTCGTTATTCCGAAGGTCCGTTGATCCGAAAATGAAATAGGGTCCGTAACGAACCTTCGGTATAACGAGCTTTTATTTCATTTTCGGATTAACGAACCTTCGGAATAACGAACCTTATTTCATTTTCGGATTAATGAACCTTCGGAAGAACGAACCTTTGGAATAACGAATCTTCGGAACAACGAATCTTCGGCCTAAAGAACCTTCGGAATAACGAATTGTAACCATATGTATATGTTGAAAAAATGGTGTTATGTTGAGGTGCATGTAAACACATAATTACAAACACAAGAACACACGATTCACGAACTGGAATACAATCGTAATCTCTATTATGATTGTGGAATTGATGAATTTTATATCTACTCCTGACATTATTGTGATGAAAGAAAAAATATCTGCTTTTTTGAATCTCTCTAAAAAAATCGAGTGAAAATATTCACCCTTAAAGGAGTGAATACAAAAAAGAGTGAATTTCGAGTGAATTTCGAGTGAATTTTGAGTGAAAATGTTCATTTTCACTCGTTTTAGAGTGACCTCAGGGATCACTCCAAATTCTTCGAGTGATCCCTGAGGTCACTCCAAAATGAGTGAAAATGAACTTTGCATTCAAAATTCACTCCAATTTCACACTAAATTCACTCTTTTTGTATTCACTCCTTTAAGAGTGAATATTTTCACTCGATTTTTTTAGAGAGTACGTGTGTGCGGAGATGGGTTAAGATGATAGGTGAGTGGTCGAGTCGCGACTTGATAATGTTTTCATCAGCGTATACTCCATTACAAAAAGTTTTAAAAATGGAGATATCAAGGAATGAAAATTAAATGAAAACACACACCTATACAGAATCACGCACATACCCGTTTAAAGCTGACAGAAGGTTCGTTAATCCGAAACACACAAATTCCCTATAATACCTAGAGAATCCGAAAATGAAAAAGGGTTCGTTATAATCCGAACATTTGTGGCGGTATTACGAAGGTTCGTTATTCCGAAGGTTCGTTAATCCGAAAATGAAATAGGGTTCGTTGTTCTGAATGTTCGTTTATCCGAAAATGAAATTGGGTCCGTAGCGAACATTCGGGATAACGAGATTTGTTTCATTTTCTGATTAACGAACCTTATTTCATTTTCGGATTAATGAACCTTCGGAATAACAAACCTTATCACTTTTTCGGATTATCGAACCTTCGGAATAACGAACCTTCGGACTAAAGAACCTTCGGAATAACGGACCTTCGGAATAACGAACTACAATCGGTAGGCGTAAATTCACACACGAATACACGATATACACCAAGAGACGAACTGGAATATAATCGTAATCTGAATATGTGGAATTGATTTTATCATTGTTATTTTCATTTTTTCCTCTTCCTCTCCCTTCTTACGAAACTGTGATGATGAAGAAAAAAAAATTCTGCTTCTTGTATACTATCCACACTTGTGTGCGAAGGTAAGGTGAGGGGTACCGAGTGGTCAGGTGTCGGGGTCATCCAACGAGACATTGGACATTGGAGTAGTGCATACAGATGAGGCTTATGAATATGTCTTACGGTATTTTTTGAAAAAGTGGACCTTCCAGACTTTTATTTTATATTTATTTATTTATTTACAGTATTTATTTTTTTGGGGTGGCGTATAATGTATACGCACCCTAACACCACCCCCGCTACGGGCCTGCTGATCCTGATCATCCTCTTTGAAATAATGGGCTGCGTGTTCCCCTTGTCATTTATCAGCCCCTTATTCTCATCATCATTTTATAACGATGACCCCCCCCCCCCCCCCCCCCCCCCGTCTTCGCCGCAGGTTATTCACTGCTGTATAAGTTTATCTTAATTCGATTAAAGGAGTGGTATAATATATTGGGTGATTTTTTTTTTTTCATAGCAAGATACTCACAATCAACCTTTATGAAATGTTGAAGAACATACAATTCTAAGAGGAATTGAACATTCATTTGAGCAAAATCTATTTTGAAATGGCTGATATAAAAACAGTGTAAAACAAACGATCGTCAAAGTGGGTCTAACTTTTCTTGAACTGCTTTATTCCACCTCCCTGATATCTCAGCCATTTAAAAACCAATTTTCATCACTAAACTTTGAATTCTTCATAGAATTATGTGTTCTCTATTATTTCATTAGAGATGTCTCATCTAAAGAAAAAAAAAAAACATCTAGTCCCATCTCAAACAAAACTGTACCATCCCTTTATCGAACCTTTCCCTGTGGAATAATGAACTGTCGGAAAACTCCACAAAGAGTCCGGATAGAATTCCGCAAAATACTACGTGGTGGCCATATTTTACTCTTTCTTTACACACCGATCTGCAATTCCAAACGGTAAAAACAAATGCCAGTCCCTTCCAGTCAAAATGGGATGATGTTCGTTGTTCCGAAGGTTCGTAATTCAAAACAAATTTTCATCAAATACAACTTTGAATTCCTCACAGAATTATGTGCTCGTAAGCAGAAATTAGTAGGGACATACTCAGCAGCTCCAAAATTCGTATTTTGCCCTAAGAATAAAGATTCCTATGTTCAGCGTTCATTGATTGCTTTATGTTATATCAAGGACGCAATATCTGATCTCCAAATGCTTCGGAAGGGGGGGGGGGGTGCGGAAACTCCAACTGCCTTTCAGGAGAGGGGGATACTTTGATCTTCTCAAGCGAGCTTTTGTGAGAGCGAATGCAAAACTTTGTTGGGTATTTTTAATTATCGTTTACTATAAAACATAGACATGCATTGTTTTCAAGCTTTAACTTTAAACATCACCATTTCCGAAGTATATTATTCCAGTTTCTTTTCCCCTAACTATAATCTGAAAGTCTGCCACATGCATGATCGCTAAACGCCACGCTTTGCGTGGATGTGCCGAAGTACGAAACGGTTACAGCTCGTTATTCCGAAGGTTCGTTATTCCGAAGGCTCTTTAGTCCGAAGATTCGTTATTCCGAAGGTTCGTTGCTCCGAATTTCATTTTTGGATTGACGAATCTTCGGAATAACGCCACAAATGTTCGGATTAACGAACCCTTTTTCATTTTCGGATTAACGAGCCTCTAAGTATAGGGAATTTGCGTGTTTCGGATTAACGAACCTTCGGAATAACGAACCTTCGGAATAACGAACAGCACCCGTACGAAACACGTGGTTTCACTCAATTCAAAGGAATGAGGTTATTGCAAGTTCGATGGATCGAATGCCCCTCATGACTTAGTTGAAGAAATCAAGAAGTCTTTTACGAGCAAAGAAATAAAAATGAGAGAAAAGAAAAACCCCGAACGAAAGTTGCTAGCCAAAATATCTAAGTAAAATTTAGTGGAAATTTACAGTATATATATAATATATATATATATATTTTTTTTTTTTTCACAGGTGAAGTTCCTTCGAACTTTGAATAGGGATACGCAGTTTTGAGGGGCATGAAATTGTCATGATTTTGCTGTCTAATCGGGTACATGTATAGCTCTCAATAAGCATGCGGCTGCATAACATTCTCGTAGTGAATTTGTCTCGGCATACGAGACCCTTCATACTAGTAATATTTCTGTAATTCCATTTTTGATTGAGTGATTAATCAATCCCTTTTATAGTTCAGTGAGCATTAAAATACTGGTATTCAAGCATATATAATCGACTGTTCGATGTTGTCTAGTATGGGCCAAAAGAAAAGACACAATCTTGACCGGAGGATCGGTCTGTATCTGTCCGTCGGGGAATGTTCCGCGGAGACTACGTCTGGCTTCACGGATCCCCTCCGTATACAGACCGAAGTCAATGATGCCAGCTCCTGTGTGGCAATAGCGCACAGATCAAACGTTACGATTAACCAAATTTCAGGCAGCTATTTTACATTCAAACAAGTTTGACATGACATGACACATTATGCAGCAATATTTGGGGTTAATTTCTCACATTGTGCAATCGAAATACTCACAGTTACTCGGTTATAACGCAGAAATTTTATCGATATCGCAACATCGCCGTTCGCAAGCAGTAAGTCGCCATTTTTAATCTGTAAGCCATTGAAAGCCAATCACATGCGAGGTACGTGTTTTAGTAAAACAAACACGTAGAAGCTACCTCGCATGTGATTGGCTGAGAGATTCATAGTGTGTGTTTCTGCAGTTTGAACGTGACGACGCGACAGGCTGTATTTTACGTTGAAAATTCCTATACACAATCATGATGTGTTGCTTAGAATCATGATCTTTGCCAATTACAAGCTGATCGTTGTTCGATCGATGTTTCCAGGCTATGTAATACGCTGTTTATTACCAGAAGTGCGCGCATTCTTTCGTCCAGCACCTGGAGTCTGGCAACTGTTTTTGTGGAAATGCCCACAAGTGTATGTTGTGTGTGTGTGTGTGTGTGTGGGGGGGGGGGGGTCAAGTTTCTTCTATCCGAAGAGACTGCATACGCACAATCAGCTCTTCGCTTTTATTTTACTGTCGTCAATGTTTTTTCCCCTTATTCTTTGCTGGTAATAGCATTCGTAATTTAACCGAAAATAAAAAAGGTCAAACGGTTGGTTATTCGGCAATTCCATCCAAGTTGTAAGTTAGTTTATCATAAAGAGCAATACATGTACATGTAATAGTATTTGACAATTACAACAGTGAAAGAAATGATCAAATTTGATCCTGAAATTGATCCTAATGGCGATGTAGAAGAGAGGGAAACGTGGCAGATGGAAGGATTTTTTTTTATCATTGAATTTTAAGAAAATTACAGATCACCAGTATATTTCATGTCGTCAAAACTATATCGTGTTTTTGTGTTTATGTCAGTGCGTGTATGTGGGCATACGTTTACTTGCGTGTTTTAATTCAACTCTCATCGTGTAATATCCCATAATTATAATTACAGCAATCTGCGCATCCCGAGAAAAAACTGAAAGATGTAGCATCTCCTTGCTCAAAGTCTTGTACTACGCCTCCCCCTCCACCACCCCACCCCTCGAAAACCAACCTAACATAACATAGTGTGTTTGAAAACACCGCTGTGCTTCTCAAAAAAAAAAAAAAAAAAAAATTAGAGAAGAAAACAACTGTACATTTCGCGTCGTAACGTGTTGATTGCACGTCGGTCTCCCACCACTCAAAGAACATCTTACATGACACCGTGGGAGCTGAACATGAAAGTTGCGTTCTTCCCAGGCACGCACATGTTGAATGACAGCACGTGGTTATTGCGCACCTCTTCTTCTGCAATAGACTGTTCACAGATTTTCTTGCAGACTGACTTGATTACAGTTGTTCTCAATCATTCAACTAGTGTGCGGTACGCGTTTCTCTTCATATTGTTATGGTGCTGTTAATAGCCTGCAGCTGCAGGCCGGGAAAACAACAGCGTGTTTGAAATGGAATTGTTGGGAATATATCACAGGTTACTACTGATTTGAGAAGAATTTGCTTTCCTGTCTTCCAAAGTGGTATGTACAGGCAATCTCCCCTAAAAGCCCAACCAATTTAACGTAAAATCCAGCGATTTTCTTGGGATTGCAACGGTATTTTAGCAGCAGCCTATACTCCTGTAATGATAGGGAGATCAGGAATGAAATTGCACATCGTTTAATACAACCTTGGGCGTCCTTACACACGGAATGAGTTGCCCGTCGAGGCGTGGTAAATATTCTGTAGGTGTAGTATGTACCAATAAGAACTAATTTCCGTAAAACAGTATCCCGACAGTGAAAAGAACTGCCGTGTCGGTAAAATAATGTCAATGTGACGATCAAGCTGTAATTACAATGTACAAAATACAATCTACAAACTACAAGAAAGACATGATATTACATTCGCTCATCAGAAGTGAAATTCATCCACCAAAATTTACGTCTAAAAAGGCGAGTCTAAGGAAGGTGTGTGACCGTGGCACATTCCGTATTCTATGTAAATAATCATAAGAGTTGTCAAAATGCAGCTTCACGATGTTCTTTTTGTGACTTGTGTGTTTTGTTTTGTCGGGTTTTTTTTTTTCTTAACAAAGGAGCTTCGATATTTGAAGCTCATTTTTCCCATTGGCATTTTAACATGTCAAACGTTGCACTCTCGCTATTCGATTGCCTGACAAAGAATATGAGTCACGTGTAGATATTTTTTTCAGTGATTTCGTTCATTTATATCAACACAAGACTCGCGAATTGTCATGTCACATTATATAGCTCATTTCACTGTCGTTAAATCAGGATTCAGGTACTAACTAGCCTAGACCTACTTAATCATAATCACTTCATCCTTGGATGTAAATTAGGGCCTACACTTTATTTTTTGAGTGATCCCGATAGAATAGTGTCTCAGCTTGAAGGTTGCGCGACGATATTTTTCCACCTCATTTGTGATTAAACTGGCATCCATACGGCCACAAACGATTTCAAGCCGTGTAATTCTAGTCTTTACGATATAAAAATGGCCATACGCATCGTAGTACACCCCCAGCTTCTGGCTCTCGTTGGTTGCGTTGCTGCTCGAATTCTCACTTCTGTTGATTGGGATCACACGGCGTACAACCAAACCGGGCTCCCACACACACACACACACAAAGCATGAGACGTGACCAAAATGTGGCGGTAGAACGCGGAGGGACGCCAGTCGTCCTACCGCGGTAGGACGATCTCTCTCTTACAGAAAAAAATCGCCAGCGCGCACATCATGTCAGATGCGCCTATATACGCGTAAAATCGTCCTCGAGCGTTCCATGCGTCCTCCTGCGGTAGAACGCTAGTGAGAATAAATATCCCTTCCCTTATGTGGAGAATAAAATCAACAAAAGAAAACCAATGAAAACAAACCAGTCTCATTCCCTCACACATACACACATCTGCATCACATATTAAAGTTCACATGCACTGTTATCAAAGCAGCAATTACTGCGACGTTAACTTAAGGATTTTTCTTTAAATATTTAACATGTAGAAACAAGTGAATTAGAAAGTGAAGGAAGAGTTTGCATAACGATGAGGGTATCCATCAAACTCATAACATACTATGATGATGAAAGTCTTGTGAGAGAATATAATACATGTACCATGATTTATTCTGTACAGTACGCGCAATAGAAAACGCCCGACGAAAGTGCGTCCAAATTTCGTCCCAACGCTTTTTTCGTTATTGATTTCGTCGGGGACGTTTTCAACGCTTTTTGCGTCCAGACTTCATGGACGGATTTTGGACGAATTCAACGAATTCAACGAAATCCCCGAACGCTTTTCCGAAGCTGTGGACGCATTCAACGCTTTCAGCGCTTTCAACGCTTTCAACCCTTTACACGCGATCACACACACAGGAAAGTTAGCTCTAATCGCGAATTGCTAGCTCTTCTTTCGTCGAAGTTCTCTAGGTTTCCCGTCCATTTCTCTCATTTTCTCTCTTTTGCTTTCGTATCATTGTATCCCTTTCTTTTCAGAGTACAATCATACTTTAGAGAGTATTTTTTCTCATTTTTATTAAGTGATTACCGTGTTTGCCACAATTTGGGGTGAGTTTTTGTTCGAGTGTTTGTTGAGTTTTTCGATTGAACGATGTGTCGATTATCTTCGTGTGTGCGAGAATATCGTACCCACTCGTTTGTTTCCGTGTAAGTATTTTTACGGTAAAGTGTCTTCATCGTTCGTCTTCACGCATCGGGTTTTCACCCTAGTTTTCCTCATCGTAGTTTTCCACATCCATTTTTTTTTCCGGTGCAAGATACTCTGTGTATTTTCTGCTACGGTAAAATGCCATCGTCGATATTTTTTGTGTATTCATCGTAGTTTTCCACCTCCATTTCATTTTTGTGTGCAAGATGTGTAGCTAGGTCTGCGATGTCTGAATCGTTTACAGATGTGTTTTGTGAGAGTATTATTAACCACGATGATTTTGAGGATTTTGAGGGTTTCGCGGTGGATGAGATCGACTGGAATGATAGTGATAATGATAATGAATCTACACTATCTAGTGGTGTTGATATAAGAGCTCTTATGATGATGCAATTTATTTCGTGTGACCGACCATCATGACGTTGGCGATGACGAGTACGAAACGAGTAGCCTATACATGTACAATGTAGGCCTGTAATGATCTAAGACGAGAGTGACACTGACGACATGGCCTGGCCCTGGGGGCTGTTTTAGTGTTGCCTGCTGAGTAGGTGTTCCATTCTATCCTTTCAGTTATCTTTCTATCACTTTCTTCTTTTGACCCTGGATGGAAAAAAAAAACCCTATCTTGCCATGTAAAGACAGAACACATACCATCATGAAATATCATGACATTACTAAAGTAATAAAGAAATAAGTAAGCGATGAAAATTCTTGTTTGTAAAATCATAAATCAAAGGTGATTTCAGCTCTTTGAAACGTATTTAATTTGCCTATTGATACTTGCTTTGCAAGTATACATTTTCTCTCCCATGGACTTTGTGTCCCCCCCCCTTTTTTATGTGCTTTAATGATTATTCTAATTTGTTTTGTCAATATCATCATTATTGCTGTATTAATATTACCATACTTTGATATGGTTAATTGCATTTGTTGATTGACTCTAACTTTCATTTTGTTGCCTCCTCTTGGTACTTGTACAGATCCTTTCTAGGGCTTGCTGTTTGCTCACCCCCCCCCCTTTGCTGTTGCTATTTCACTCTTTACCTTTCTTTGTCTCTCTGTTGTTCCTTATCTTGTTTGATGTTGCCTCCATATTCATCCTTTTCCTTCAATGGTTGCCCCCTGGCCCTCACGACCATTACTAACCTTCCCCTGCCTTTTGTCTGTCCATCCTCCTGCTCTAATCCCCCTCCCTTTACCTGTTGGGCTCCTTGCCCATGACATCCTACCTCTCCTTTTGTTTTCTTTGTTCCTTGTCCCTTGCCTGTTCCTGACTGTTCTTGTTGTGTGAAGTCGCTTTACATGTGTGTGGTTGCTTTTTCTGCCTATTTGCCATTTTGCTTCTGACGAAGATTCTGCTATGATCGAAAACTTAGGTCCCTTTTGACTCTATCCTAAAAACATTCATGTACACTCCCAAAACTTGCTGGGCTAGTAATGAAAACTTCCATTATCTAGCAGGGGAGAGGGAATGCTTTCATTTTCTCAAGAGAGCTTTTGTGTGAGAGAATGCAAAACTTGATTGAGTGTTGCCAAGTTGTTTTCAAACTTCTTCATTTTATTTGATCTTAAGCATAATCACTTTCGTAAGTACATGTACAGTATTACGATTTCTTCTCCCCTGACTGTAATCGGAAAGTTTGCCATAAGGACGATCGCTAATGTGTTTGGATGTGCTGATATGCGAAACACGTGGTTCAAAAGAATGCACCATGTGCTACTTACAGTTGTACTGCCTTAAAGGTTACTGCAAGTTGAATGGATCGAATGCGCCATAGGCTTAGTTACGGTAAACAGTTTACGTTCGATGCGAATAATTATTACGTCTTTCAGGATCGAGGAATAATACACACAAAACATGCAAACAAACAAATCCACGAACGAGTGTTGATAACCAAAATTCATATGAAAAGTAATAGGCAGTTTTGATGAGCGTGAAATTTTATTGTCATGATTTTGCCGTTTAATCGGGTGGTGGCTGCATCACATAGGACATCTCAGTGAATTTGTCTAGGCATATGAGACTTTTCATATAAATCTGTGATTGCATTTTTGAGTGATTAATCAATTCCTTTTTACAGTTCGGGAACCAGAACATCAGAACATCTTTGCAATGATTCCTTTAACTCAACTCACCCGCGAGTTCTTCGATCGATATACTACACCAAATGCGCGCATTCTTTCGTCTGGCACCTGGGGTCTGGCACGCACCTGGTTTTGTGGAAATTTCCACAAAGGGAGAGGGTGGGGTTTTTCCAATCCCAAGAGACCGCATTATACACAAGAAGACAATCTCGTCGCTTCTATCATTTTCCGTCACTCGTGTTTTCCCCTTATTCTTTGCTAATAATGAACATTTCGATTGAACTTAACGATGGTTGTTCACACGTGGTTCCTTTTGTTGTGAGGTGTAGGTATTTTCTTTTTTTATCATTCTTGGGAGGGGAAAGAAGAGTAAAAGAGGGAAAACTTATTTAAATAAACGAAGGGCACGTACGCTCAGCATCCACAGCAAGCCGTCTTTTACATCAGCATCGTTGATTATCATCACTTGCACTATCATCAGGCATCACTCGGATAATTTTGTCCTTTTTTTTATAAACATTTAGAAACACGATCACCATCACTCGAGATAAACACGTAACAGTGGCAGATCCAGAGGGGGCGCATGAGGCGCACGCCCCCTTTATTTATCGTGGAAAAAAAAATAGAAGTGAAACCCGGAAGTGGCACCAGAAATATTAGTTGCGCCCCTCCCCCCTCCTGTACAGAATTCCTGGATCCGCCCATGCCTGTACGAAAATAAATGTCAACAGACAAAGTATCAACAACCTCCCTGACAACCACATAAACATTACCACAGAGCACACCGAAGCGGCTGGCATCAAATACCCTTCGAAATACTGCAGCAAAGCGCGAAATCGCCGTTACGAAAATGCATGTATATATACACAGTGCGAGGCAATTGAAAGATTACCTTTAAATATTTCAGAATATGAAAGGAACAAATAAAGTGATATGAAACGAAAGAAATCGTACACCAAACGAAAGGTATAACGACCTCCAATAGGCCCTTGGCCGCAGCATATCAATAAACATGACGTATAAGCACACGGAATATGCGTGTTTCGGATTCCTCCCTTCTATATTTCTTTCCTGAACTATTCCCAATGCCCGAATAAAATAATGACTAGTTTGTTACACTGATTTCTTCTTCTGAGGTAAGGAAGTTCGTTCGTCCGAAAACAAAAGGATTGACACTCCGAAGGTTTGCTAATCGGGCAATGCCCCCCCCCCCCCAAAAAAAAAAAAAAAAAAAAAAACAGCCCACAAAATGCTCGTTAATCAAAACATTGGTTAATAATGTTAAAGACGATAATAATAATAATAATAAAAATAATGATAATAATAATAATAATAATAATAATAATAATAATAATAATGATAATAATAATATAACAATAGACAGAAATAAAACAATATATGGCCCCCTATAGCAGTTACCCGCAGCATGATTACATTTTCGAATCAACAAATATGGATAGGCACAAGGAATATGCGTGTTTCGGATTCGAAATAACGCCGTAACCATCGGAATAGCGCACCCGTTTTCTTTTTTTCGGAATAATGAACACCACGGAAATGAATAAATGATTTCAAACTAAGAATCCATCGTAATTCTTGCCTTAAAGATTTTCCTCCCTTCTATATTTTATTCCTGAACTATTCCCAATGCCCGAATAAAATAATGACTAGTTTGTTACTCTGAAACATGGTGTTGTGAGTTAAGGAAGTTCGTTTATCCGAAAACGAAAGGATTGACACTCCGAAGGTTTGCTATACCCATCGAACAATGGGGGAAACAAAATAATAGTCATACATTTTATTTTCACACTAGGTACGAACATCTACAAGGTGTAGGGAATTTGCGTGTTACGGAACATTTTATCACTTTCGCATCAGCGAACTTTACGTGCATTGGGTACTACAAAAATGCCTCCCCCCCCCCAAAAAAAAAAAAATGTATATATAATTACACCAACGCTTGAGCATAACAACAAACAAGCAATCAAACAAACAAATAAACAACTTAAGATTTAATCTCATAGCTGCTTTGAATATTTCACGTTCCGTCTGCATGACTGTATATATACTTCTTTTCAGAATTATCTCTCGCTTCCCGCTTCACAACTAGGAAATAAACGATGTCAAACTACAGGTATATAAGAATTAAACTTATTGTCTTACTCTGAATATAAAATTCATTATTTCAAAAGTTCGTTTATCCTTGAATACAACAGGCTCGATACTACAGTACTCCGAAGGTTTGCTAATCCGACAATAACGCACCTATCCAATCACAAACATTCGTGCATTTTCGAATTATGAATCATAATTTGACTATCACATTTACGAACATCTATTTTTCGTGTAGGGAAGTCGCGTGTATCTGAATGTTTCATTTTCGTCCTAATGAACCTTATGGGTGCATGGGTACAACGAACATGAACCTCAACCCCCCCCCCCAAAAAAAAAAAATAAAAATAAAATAAAAAAAGAAAGAAAGAAAGAGCCAAGTCAAACTAAGAATCAGTCTGAATTAGTCGCTTTGAAAATTCCACGTACCGTTTGAATTATCTCTCTGTCCAATAAAGAAATAAACGATATCAAACTAAGAATTAATTGTCTTGTTTTGAATATTATTATTTTTTTTTTTTTGCTTTTCTGGGGCCCGTTGCATAAAACTTACCATTGAATTTCAATAGTAACTACCGTCAGCATCAATGATTATAAAATTTACCGCTGATTTAAGACTTACCGCATAGAAAGGAGCGGTAAGTCCAGCGGTAAGGGTTTTATGCAACAGGGCCCTGATTCAATAAAAAAACGGGCAATGTAACGCGCAATTGCTGAAGAAAGAAAATATATTTAATGACCTAATAACGGCGAACAAATCCTTCTAATTTCTTTTTTCCTCTTTTTGGGGGTTAATTTTCTTTCTATACTCAAATGGATTTTACGTACACGCAATTTTAGTGAAACCATTTTCTTTTTGGTCGGCATTCTACGATAAGGTTCCTGTGGGTTCCTGTGGGTTCACCCTCGCCAAAATTGCGTGATTTCTCTTAAATACTATGAACCCGAATGATCTCTGATTGGTAATTTAGTCTATTTCATGATCAACAGTTGTTTATTTTCTGCTTGTAAAAAAAAAAAACAACACGTGAACAATTAGTAGGCCTTATACTGGGTCTTGTCATGTATCGTACATCTCTGTTTCGTTCAGCCGAGCGAGCCATGCCATGGCAATTGCGACGCACATACGGCGCACTCGCCTTTCCCACACGTGCACATTCCCTGGTTACATGCAGCCCGCATACCAACATGTGATGTATCAGGTGACTTACAAATGCAGTGAATAATCTGCTAACGGTGCTTGCCTGGTACCTCCTTGGCCGTACTTACAGCTAGGGTACGGGAAACTAAAACTTTTACAAATTGCTTCAATGAAAACGGCATCGATGTATGTATACATGTTACCATTCTTAATAGTATTATGTGAATCAGGTGAATTCCACGCCTGTCTACTGTTCTCATTCCCGACCGCTGTGCTTCTACTAGTACTTGTTGAGTCTAATCTTGCAGTGATTCTTGCCGGCTAGCGGCTGTGGATGTGGCCACTACCCACACACGTGTGTACTGTATTCCATGTGCGCCTTGGATCACGGACGCTTTTAACGAAATTTGGACGAAACTGCCGAGCTCCGAACACGCATTTTCCGAACGAGCAACGCATTTGCCGAACGAAATTGAGCGGGCGGTCGTGCGTGAAATGCATCCACAAAGCGTCAGAATCGTTGCTACTGGATCGATAACGAAATTTCGTCCAAATTTCGTCCAAATTTCGTTGCTACTCGATCGATAACGAACTTTCGTTGGAAAACGAAATTGACGGAGGCGTTTCTTATTGCGCGTACTGTAGTGTCACGCATCTCCAACACTATAGCTGTCTAGGGTAATAACAGACTTAACATGTGTCTTGCACAAGTAAACACTGTAGTGACAAAACAAACAGTTTTTCTCTTTTAGGTTTTCATCTCTTTTTTAATTATGTAAGTCCCAATTTCCAAGGAGATGTCATGATGACAGCAATGATGATAGTAATCAGGATAATTATGATTTATGATGATGGCGGATATGATGACTGACATGATAGTGATGACGCTTGATATGATAGTGATAATGATGATGATGGTGATGATAGTGATGATGATTGATGTAATGGGGATGATGAAAATGATTATGATGATGATGGTGATGATTGACGAAATTGTGATGATGATGATGATGATGGTGATGATGATAGTGATGATGATGATGATGATGAAGACAATGATTGATGTGATGGTGATGATGATGGTAATGATTGACATAATCAAAATGGTGATGGTGATGATGATAGTGATGATGATGATGATGATGATGATGATGATGATAATGATGATGATGATTGATGGAATAGTAATGATGATGATAGTGATGAATGATGTAATGGTGATGATGATGACAATGATTGATGCAATGGTGATGAGAACAGCTACGGAAATGATAGGAAATGGTAAAAAAAAATGATGCAATGAAAACGTTTGACCTCTTTCTCCATATCTGATCAAAACCTTGGACAGTCACTGTGATTCTAACAGATATGAAGCAACAACACAATTGGAGAAGATGACACTAATCACACTATTCACATAAATCCAGAAAACCATCAACTCTTACCTGAACCTCCACAACATGAATAGAATCCCAGCATCCTTTGATCATCCTGGACCCATCTCCAGCCTTCTTGATGAGGATGACACCAGCAAAGCCATGTCCATGTCCAAGGTCCCACAGGTATACAGATGACACACCACCCTCATAGTACCTGGGAAGGTAAGAGAAGTAGAATCCAGGAATGCCAGTTAGAATTATTTAAAAAAAAGGGGGGACCTAAAAATCATCTACAAGAAACTGGTCTTTACAAGAACGAGCCTGAAACGTTGATACCATCAAGGCCTGAATTCAGGTCTTTTCCTAAAAACTGGTATCCCTGGTAGACACTCGCAATAAAACAAACTCCACACTACTTATGAAAAGGGAACAAGAGTTTTCTGGAAAATTCTTTAAAGGCATTTTCTGTGATGTTGAACACTGCACAGTTTGTCTCTCAGCAATTTCAGTATCCTGCTTATTCCATTCCAGAAGCTTCATGAGCTTGACCAGACAGATATTAAAGTATTGTATTTTTATGGAAAAACATTTTTCCTCTTCATCCTCCTGCTGATTTTCATTATCATCTTCTTCATCTTAATCTTTACAATCTCTTTGTTTGTTTGTTTGTTTGTTTGTTTGTTTGATTGTTTTTTGTCTTTCTTTTCCTCTTCCATTTTTTTTTTTTTTTTTTTGGGGGGGGGGGGAGGTATTTTATCATTCAATGGGACCATGCAATGCAATCATACCATACCATACTTTCTCATAAAACAGACTGTATGAACCACAGCCATGTGTTGTATGCACTGCACCTTCATCTGGCCAGTGGAAAAAACAAAAAACAAAACAAAAAGAATACAAACCCCAGCACCAACAACTCTATAACTCTATAATTGTACAACCACAGCCTGAAGAGGGCAGCATACTCTGTACCATTACTGAGCTCATCATCAACACGAGTGGACCGTCCATTGAATGCACTTTGTTCACTGACAACTCTATCTGAA
This sequence comes from Diadema antillarum, assembly GCF_040938485.1. NCBI lineage: Eukaryota > Metazoa > Echinodermata > Echinoidea > Diadematoida > Diadematidae > Diadema > Diadema antillarum. Next base: position 3,278,062 of record NW_027271204.1, read on the forward strand.
GGTCTCATTCTCCCATGATGAAATGTGATAATGTAGTTAACCAAGGCATGCTGGAGCAAGAAAGAAGGTAGTGTACATGTTTCCATTTCCTACACTTCGATTTTGACTTTGGCACGCACACAAACCAGGCCACACTTTCCCATCACAAATACTCCTGCTCACAAATACCAGTGGCAGCCATTGGCTTTGGTATTTTGATAACTGTAATACCATGGCCTGCAGAGGGCAGCATACCCTGTACCATGACTGAGCTCATCAGAGTATGAGCTTGGTCCATTGAATCCACTTTGTGCACCTGCAGGTAAGTAGCGTGTTCTCTAGAGTATTGCTAGTGCCACGAGGCAGTGTAATGTACAATCATTGTGTGATCACAATCCTGCTAGTGCAGAATGATATAATGGTACATTTGTATAATTGCACTTGCTTCTTCCTAACTACATTGGACTTACCCAAACAAAGATGACCTACACATGAACACAACTTGAGCAAAATTTAACTCTGTCTGATAGGCTGATGATACAGTATAGTAGCTTTATTACTTCAGACTTATTTCAGATGAAAACTTCTCTTTCTCTCTCCTGAACATCTTTACCCATCTTTACATTGATATGGCAACAAAAAAGAGGAACATCCTGCAAATTTCCCTGTACATCTCTTATGTACAAGTAATGAGAATTTAGGAGGAACAATTTACTTTTAAATAACACTGATGGGAAAAAAATAATAAAAATCTATGTTAATAAAATTGACAATGAACATAATTATATTTATAACACTTACGATATTTGAATTACAATAATAATGGTACTAATGCATGCTTGCCAACTCTTACCGCTTTTGACGGAAGACTACTGCTTTTGAGAGATTTCAAGCTACTTGTAGTGCTGCTCCCATAGGTAGCCTGGATTCTACCACTTTCTCAAATGAAAATGTAGGCAACTACATGTATGCTAATGGAGAATGCATTTATACAAATAATAATCATGGTCATGATAAAATTTGTTGGAGTGAGAATTCAAATCAGGCCAACTCCACTTTATAGATGCTCCCGGCACAATAAGGATTTAAAGTCAAGACAGAGTGTTGAAAAAGTATGAATCGACACAAAGAAAGATTAAATGCATGTTCGCAGTCAGGCAAATCTTGACAGATTCCAGAGATGAAATACCTCACATTTGTCAGGGAGCTTCATTGCATTTTATCAGTAATGTGTACAACAATTGCAAAAGGAATGTTTGACTCACCATGCTTATAAATCAGCAATGGGAAGCCTCTGTCATCCAAAAGCTACCACTCTGATTTGCACTTGAGGGTAACTTTAAATGAACTACCAATTTATCTCTTCTCTACAGTTCCTGGCACACTTTCAGGTGAAAGCACAATCCATGCTGTTTGTTCCTATCTTTGTTTTGTTTTGTTTTGTTTTGTTTTGTTTTGTTTTGTTTTGTTTTGTTTAGTATAGTACCTCTGCCAACGAAGGAGTTATGTTTTCATCAGTGGTGGTTTATTTGTTTGTTTGTCTGTTTGCAAAATAACTCAAAGAATTTGCTAACGGATCGGAATGAAACTTGCAGGAATAGTTGACAATGACACAAGGAACAGCTGATTAAAATTTGGTACTGATACTGGATTTTTTTTTTGGATTTTTGAAGGATTTTTTTCATCGTTTTGCAGATAGGGTCAATGAACATGAGAGTTTGATCTGTGCATATTTGAGGATTGCTATGTACTTGCTCTAAAGGGTTGGAAGTCGAGTTGGAAGTCAAAGACATTTATAAACAAAAGTCTTCTATATTGGAAAATTGGGCAACTTTCACCATGCATACTATGGGTGGAAATGAGCTGCTTGGCAGAGGTCTGTGCTCTCCGAGTGTTCTTCTATTTTCATTTTGTTTTGTTTTGTTTTGTTTTTCCTCCTTGGCAGGTTGCCAAAGGAACCAGCCTTCAGAGATGTGATAGCTATACGTCTTATTTCCTCCTCAGGCGATGAACCTAAACATTCATGTGTCAGTGATGAATAGAAGGCATCTTGACTTTCAAGCTTTGATTACTCATAAGCAATCATGAGATGTAGCCCTTCAGCATATGGTTCTGACACCTAATCCTTGCTGTATGTAGCAGACCTTTTGTATGATGACATGTATAGTTACATCAGATTGACACATGGATATCTGGGTATTGTAAAAAGCTGTTATTTTTGCGAATGTTTAAATTTTGTGAATTTCATGGATCACAGTTGGATTGCAAATTTAACAACACACAAAATGTTGCCATGCGCTAGGGAAACAATGCATTCATGATAGCATTGCTTCGCGAGAACAACATCTCGCAAAAAAGTCTATTACCTCCTAATTTGCAAAAATATCTGTACCCGAAAATAAAGGCTTATACAATATCAAAAGGGACCCGGCTTGTCGAATCTCTGCAAAAGAATATGAACTGTACCCTGCCACAGCTCTTTTGGCAGAAGTTCATGATATCTAATATAGGTGAAAGAATCACACCTGATGTAAAAAACTAAAGGGACACGTGTACATTTAATCTCTTTCATTCTCACTCCAACGAACATTTCAATATCAATGTAAAACTTTCAAGCACATACAGCTGTAGGCCTAATCTCACAATTACTAGCTATAAAGTCTACAATCATGTAAAATGTGTATGTGATATGTTCCCAATAAAATTCACGAGATTATAATTTATCTCATTCAGTGCTTCTTTTGTGGGAAACATGATTTTTTTTAATGTTCATTTTTCAACAATTTAGCCTTTTCAAAGTAACCTGCATCAACTAAAGTGTACATACAGAAAATCTGCAGTCATTACTGACATTTATGGTCTTTAAGCTTACCATATTTGAGTCTAGTCCAGGATATGCTAGAATTTGGGGATTATTAAACTATGCAGTGATTTTTCCTTGCAGAAACACTCATGTAAACACAGAGAAAATATTTCATGGCAGAATAATGACAGAAGCACTTCCTCCTCAGCCTGTCACAAAATCCACATTCCCCCAGAATCCACAGTTTCTCAGTTTTCCTCCTAGCGATAAATCTCATAAGCATAGCACGTACAAGTAATCGACCCTGTAATGGCTATGGACCAGTGCTCTCAATCTTCTCCAGTATCAAATCCCCTGCAATCCAGATCAGAATGACATTACATGTAGTACTTCTCCGCCGCAACAACCAAAACTACACTGCCTCATTAAAGCAAAGTGTACAGACACTTCCCCCTTTTATATCTACACTGTACATCCTTTGGGTACGCTGCATTCAACAATGGGCAAAGACAGAGAAGGGAGAGGGAAAGAGCTCAGGTCATTCTAAATGATACAATAATTACATCCGTATAAAATGTCAAGTACATCAAATACAATTGTGTCTGGAGATACTGTACATACTGTAATATCAACATTACCCAGGTCTGTCCATTGAGGAAGGGCTAATTTTGCTACAACACACATTTCCCATCTAGACACCTGCCGGAGTATACTCGTCTTCAACAGTTTTGAGAATCTTCATTTGTTCCCCTGTATAAAAAGGAATGCATAATCTTTAAAATGCTTTGGTTTATCACATCACTGAGGGAACAGCTCCTGATTGCAATATGTTTGTTTTGTCAATACCGATCCATACAAACTTACCGACCCATACAAACTCCTCAATCCTTAAATTCCGGTTTCTTTTATATTCTGCTTTCTAGGAAATCTTTGGGTGGAGATGCTTTCACTCAATCTTGACTAACACTACTATGGAATTTACTTCCATGTGAGCTGAAAGACTCAAAACTCCTCAACATTCTTGAGCTAAAATCCTACTTGTTTTAGTGGATGCATTCTGAAAATGGACATTCTTTATTTCTTTATAAATGGCACTTTCAGTCACCATGTTTTGGCGTAAGTCAGCTTGAACATTTAATCAAAATGGAAAATGTAACTACAGAAAATATTGCATAACGAATATCATAATAATAATGATAATAATAATATTATTAGTAGTAGTAGTAGTAGTAGTAGTACAATGTAGTAGTAGTAGTAGTAGTAGTGTCATTATTATTACTATTATTACTATTATTATCATTATAGTTATTATTATTATTATTATTATTACTATTACTATTACTATTACTATTACTATTACTATCATTATTTTTATTATCATTATTATCATCATCATTATTATTATCAGCAGCAGCAGCAGCAGCAGCATTATTAACTGTTCCTCATAACTGAATTTAAATCTATGATGTCAGAGTGGAGGTTGACTTTTACATGATAAATGCAGTCAAAAAAAAGAACAGCTTGCTCCTTCATCCTGGCATCCAGCTTGAATTTAGCACATTCGTTTTACCGATTTCTTCGCTGAACTGTATGTTATACAAATTCTATGTCCTAATGCCACAATCCCAGCTTTAAATCAAACGTTTTGTTGTTGTTGTTGTTTTTTCATAGCGTAGCACACTCATTTGAACATCTCTTTGCAGTTGCTGCAACGTGTACACGAGATGTTAGCAGTTTTCCTATATACAGCCGTTGCTTTCACTGGGAAAAACATGCTTCCGTTGATACTTCTGCACAGCATGCCTGAGTAACCCATATTTTTGCTCTTTTTGCTTTTCTCCCTTTTTAATGAAACTTGCATCACGTATCAACTTTTTCTTATTTCAATCACTTTTTGAATGGGTTGTGGAACTAATTTTTCACAAATTATATCTCATTCTAAAGGTTAGGGCATACTTTTTCAAACTACAATTGTCGGTATAAAAATGGAAATTAATCTTTGCCTACCTTTTGCGTGTTTTGAGGTGAGCGGTCATAATGTCCCCTTCAATCTCTTACTAATTCTAATATTCTACTATGGCACGAAGTGTCTATCAGAAAGGATAGAGAAACCAAAATAATGTTCACATACATTATATATGTGTACCCTGCTCTCTGAACACATTGTCGAACCTTGGACTTTCTGTTTACACTGTGTGTTCACATACGTGTGGTCAACTCTGAGAATAAACTGTGTATGCAGACACTCCAGGATTAAACATACATTAAAACAGTGTATTCACAGAGTCAACTACTCTATGAAAACACAGTGGCATTCTATGGCCCGAATTAACAAAGGTGGTACAATCTCTGTCCATGGTTTAAACCATAGACAAAGACTGTAGTTTTATATGGAGAGCCAAGTGTCGTATGGCCTATTTCGTTACGAAATCAGTCATTTCATTGATGAAATGTTAACATTTGGTAACAAAATTAACATTTTTCAATGACTGATTTCATAACAAAATAGGCCATTCGACACTTGGCGCTCCATACAAAATTACGGTCTTTGTCCATACATGTAGTTTAAACTATGGACAAAGATTTTACCACCTTCATGAATTCGGGCCCATGGGACAATGTGTTCACACTGATTCTGATTTAATACTATTTCACGCTGTATTTTTTTCAGTAGGTGTAGTTTGGGATGGGAGCAGTGGGTGGTGAATACCTATTAATACACACAGCCACATGATTAGTCAAAGGCCCTGGAAGACAAAAAAAAAACACCAAATGTTTGCTTTAACATTCAAGGGCAGTAAAAAAATATGTTCCTCTAGTCAGCTCAGATGGAAATTTCAGCAAAGGGGCCTAGTGTGAGAGGACCACAACCTATCATGTACACACATAAAAATCCTGCTTCATTCATTCATTCATCGCAGAGTACTGTGCATGGCCCAGTGAAGTGAAGACATGGCGTACACCAGTATATACGATTGGACCCCACGGAAGACCAGCTAGTGCAGCTGAATATGGGCCATCCCACCATCTTGTACAGATGGAAAATGAAAACAAACAAACAAACAAACATACTAAATATTTTAAAGTAAGTGCCTAATTCTTGCACTTGTCCAACAGTGGGTATTACTTGCCCTATGCAAAAAGACAAGTGAGTTTGTATAAAATATATCACCCTCCATCCCCTTTAACCCGTTGAGAAAGAACTGATTTTGCTATAATGCATGTTTACTCAGGACTAGTCTTTAAAGGGTTAATTCAACTGAATGCCTGAGGTAACTTCAAACTCTCTGGAATGTGTTTCATCCTGCTACTTTTAATTGCTTATTGTAGCATGTAATTATGATTTCCTCATTTTTGTTTTTTCAGTGTCTGCATTTGTTTTGCAGACATTCTCATATGTCATTTAAACAGACAATAGTATGACTTGTCATACCAAGGAATGAATTGAGAGGCAGGATATTGATTTGTGCAATTCTACACTCTATACTGTATCATGAAACTAGGTATCATATTTGGAAACATTATCCCACACAAGATATCATCTGACTAATGTCAGGGCACACAATCATAATCTTATTAAGAATACAAACAGCAGCACACAGGCAAATAAACACACAAAAAAAAAAAGAGAAAAGAACACAGAAATATCCTTGGTGAGAGTTGATACATTGGAAGTTAAAGGTATTGTTTACCATTGGGTGCAGGGATTTAAAACATGTTTGAGTTATCACATTTGATGAATATATGTGTAGGTCCACTGTATCAAAAAGACATCCAACAATATAAAAAAATTTGCAATAAAGCCTAAAATATAAGGAGATACAGTGTATGACAATTTTTCTCAATAAACCATACCTGTAGAAGGTTAAGTCTAGAAACAATTTTGTTATAAAACTATTGTTCATATTTTGTATATTTAACAATACATAACCATTATCATACTGATTAAAATTTTTAAATTGGTTGTTTCTATCCCTAACTCACATTTTATGACTATTTTGAAGCACTAAAGCTGGGCTTTTGTTTCATCTGCAAATGGTCTTAAATGCCTTTAAAGCCTGGGGAAAACTCTGACTTACACGTCCCGGTACAGGTCAAATATTTTGTTCGCTTCCTCTTCAAGTTTCTTGAGTTTTCCCTCTGGTACTGCTCCTTGTTCAAGAGGCGGGTCATACTTATTGCTCCACGGCGACCTGAATGTGACGAAGACAAAACACATCAAAAAATGACACAACATATATACAAGGCCCTACGTGTGACTGTGACAGCAGTAATACTGTAGGGGACATAGAAGAGCACAATACAGAGTGGTTTCCAATTTGACAATTATTTCCTTCTGCAGGGAACAATCCAAGTACAAAATTGTACATCTATAATACTAGCTCTAGGTGAATTAGCAAAGGCCACATCTGCACTATCTGTAGAGATCTGCACATTCCACCTGCACACTACTGGAAATTATTACTTTCTTCCAATTGTGGGTTTCAATTCAATTCAATTCAATTCAATTACTATCCTTAAATTTTGTTTATTGCTATTTATGGGAGAGGATGTAACCTACAAAAATAATGCAGTGGCTCTCAGTGTAGCACTGGCACGAATGCCACTGCAAAAACAACAACAACAAAAACAAAACAAAATAAACATTTCCACATTATACATTATTAGTTAGGTTCACACGCTGTTCCTAAACTTTTAAACCCTAAAAAGACTGGGGGGGGCCTAAAAGGCCCCCCCCCCCTCGACATTTCGCGCGATTACTCAGCAACACGCAATGCTCTCGCCGCGATGCTCTATGACTTTTTTCTTTCGAGTTTCCCGCACATTTTGACACCAAATTTGTGACGCCCGGGGGTACGGTTCTGAAGTTACATAACTTTTTGTACATGCCCGTGAGACCGAAAATGGCTCAAAAATGTGATTTTGTGTACAAAGTCAATACAAATTCAGTTTTATCACATGGTTCATATAAATATGCTTATTTTTACTCTCAATGGCTAAAATCAATTTGTTTTAGTAGTATTATGCTTCAAAAAGGGTCTGCCACAAATTTTGCTGAAAAAAAAACAACAAAAGGTCGAAAAAACAGAGAAATACATAAGAAATTCATAAAACAATAAAATAAATAAGAAATTAATTTTGATGCCGAATTTTTTTTCAAGTACATTTGCTAAGAATGCTACAAAGAATATCTAGACCAAAAATGAGCACTTTTGGAGCTTTATTTACTGATTTAGATAAAAAAAGTCTGATTTCTCGCATAAATTAGCATAATTAATCAAAATAAAATAAAAGAAGACTATTTTGGAAAATTTAAATATACGATCTTGTAGATTACATCGCACACTACCATTGTGCAAATTTCCGCGGCGATCGCGCGATCCACGGCCGAGATCTTAAGGGGGGGCCCTTTAGGCCCCCCCAGTCTTTCGAGCTACCAAAATAGCCCAGTCTTTTTAGGGTTAAGTTTAGGTCGAAAACTTGACTCTCAATGATTAGCTTGTAGTCTAGCACCATGTGGACACAACTGAAAGTTAGCAATTGATCTTAAAGTTTAATCGATGATTAGAACCATGAGACATCTTAGGGTTTGTGCTCTCTCCACGAGCCACAGGGGGTCTCCACGAGCCACAGGGGGTCTCCACGAGCCACAGGGGGTCCCCACTCGTAGTTTCGGTCCGTGTGGACACAATAATCAATGAGCTTGTGAGTTAGCGTGAACCTCGTGTCTTGTTCTCTTCGCTATTTTGTATGGGCATAAGGTCATCTAGCAAAGCCTCTGCACTTCCGGTGTAATCATCGAGTGGAATTCACTCGTAAGTTGTATCTTAAAGTTTACATGTAGGTGCACATGTGAACTCGCGTCATGAATTCGAGAGTGGAGCTAATCATTGACAGTTAAATTTTCCATCTAAACTTCAATTTTGCCAACTGTGTGTGTACATATTTTCCTATTTTAACAGGCCTTTAATACCCTGATGACAACATGCATAGAATGAAATTTACCGCCTCTGGCAATAAAACCGCATGAGAGAGTGAAGGGTACCATTTTTTAAACAGACAAATGCCAATAACCTTCCCTGGGTATGTTTCCATAACAACCTACCCATTCATGCGTGAAAAGGGTGTACATGTAGAATCCATACACCTACTTGGGAAGCAGTGTGCTGTTGTATTTGGACTGCTGCACATGCTTATATACAAGGAATGTTACTGCAAGAGCATTTTAACCGAAGGGTTGCCTGGGTAATGTTGGGGTAATGTTGATGTAATTAAAGGGATTGTATAGTTTTGGTCGAGACCTAACGTCAGGTTTATAACACCTTTTGGTGAGAAAAAAATGAGAAACCTCTTATGAAATATGAAAGAGCATGTACATGATGGATTCAACATTTATTTGATGAAAATTGGTCTTGAAATGGCTGAGATATTCAATAATTGATCCTAATGAAATTGACAGGCCACAACTTTTACGAGGATCTCTTTGTTTCACGTTGTTTTTAGATATCTCAGTCATTTCAAAACCGATTTTCATCAAATAAATTTTTGATTCCCCTTAGAATTGTATGCTCCTTTTTTTACATTTCGTAGAGTGGTTTCTAAATATCTCACGAAACGTTTCAAGCTGAATCCTCACCTCAACCAGTACCGTACAGTCCCTTTAACCTAGCTGGCTAGGGTAGAATTTGTCAAAAGTTACTGTGACAACATCCGAGCAACATTTTGAGGGGACCATTTCAACAGGGAGGGTGGAAAAAAAAAAAGATTGCCCAACGTTGTCCCAGTAACTCTGGTTTAAAAGGCTCTATTAAAATGGGGCTTAAATGACTTGATTAGTAGACTGACATGTGAACATACTTCCTGAAGTATATTTTGTACCTCGGTAAATGCTGCTTTTAGTCTGTTTGCTTGTTTTTATTGGCAGGATTGTTTCTTTTCTTGCTATTACACAAAAAAGAAACAAAATTTTAGAAAAGGGAGGCGAGTACCATTTCTATGTTCCCATTCTCTATCATTGGACATGTATTTTAGAGCCCTGCTAATAAATTGTCAGTTTTAGTTTCGATAGGGCTAACACTAATTCTTGGTGAATTGCCATGAGAAATAAAGCACACCATATGTAAAGCCTGGTTCCTCTCGTCTATTAAATGTTGCAGAGAGTGTTTCATGACTACTCCATGTGGACATAAAAAAGGGTGTCTTCCAATGACAGGCTAATTACAAGACCTGAACTTCCTCCTCAGCAACCTGTATTCCCATGCATTAGTAAACACTATAGCTGTCTTGGCTGCACTAGGGAATTCCCCAGTACATTAATGAACACTTCAAAGCTTCCTACATGTCCCCATCCCTCTCCCATAAAAAAAAAATCAATGAATGAAATGTGTTCTTACAGTGGACTACATTTTGTATGTATGTACACGTAGGCCCTAAAAATGTACCATTCTACCATTCTACATATAGGTATCAGAAAGTGTGCACAATTAAGAAAAAAATACTCAGATTTATCTGCAAAAAAAGGGGGGCACCACAAAACAAAACGACATAAAGAAAACAAAGAAAATTCAATGTATTTTCATTTTTCTCGAATAATGAAAGAATACTTGACTTGCCTCTTTCAGAAGGCAGGTGGAATAATATTACCTTTGACATATTGTTGTACGTCAGTGGCAAGTCGAAGAAATATGCACACTTTTTACAAAAAATAAAATTTTGTGAAATTCTCTTTATATTTCCCTTTTTAGGAACCTATATCGTTCTACACATGTGACATCATACACTGTAGTAGTCTTCTCATCCAGCAGTGACTGCAGAGATACTTTATAAATTCATAACTTTTGGACGGATTGTCCAATTTTCCCCTGCCTTTCCCTGATGTGTTCTACTAATATTGCTGCTTGGTGGACTTGTCCTTTACAAATCACATTTTGGCCTAAATTCACGAAGGTGGTACAAATGAAACCATAGTTTAAACCATGGACAAAAACCATGGAGCGCCAAGTGTCGCACGGAATATTTGGTTACGAAATTGGTCATTTCGTCGACAAAATGACCATTTCATCAACGAAATTATCATTTTGAGGACGAAACGTTCATTTGCACTTAGTTACAAAATGTTGCCATTTCGTTACAAAATAATAATTTCATCAACGAAATGACTGAATTTGTAACAAAATATTCCATGCGACACTTGGCACTCCATGGTTTTAGTCCATGGTTTAGACCATGGTTTCAATTGTACCACCTTCATGAATTCGGGCCATTATGTCTAGAATTCATAACCTTTTACGCACCTATAAGAGTCAGCATCTCTGTTGTATTCACAAAGTAGGTAGTCCTTTCCACATTCCCGGTCCCTGGCTATCTTTAGAGGCTGGTCGATGGATGACAGCAGTTCTTCGCACAGGTCTGGTACCTGAGGGAGGAGGGGGTGAGGGGTCAAAGGTCAGAACAAGCACGGTACAGATAGTGAGTTTATGAAAGGTTTTCAGTTGCATACAAGTGTTGTGTAGTCTCTCAGGAGAGGGAAAAAAATGTGTGTAGCATTACATATCTTTACTTGAAACTACATTGTATGACATTCATTTCAAACTTACTCCTCCTTTACAGTGCAATCCTACATGTACCAAGATGTACATGAACTATTGTCACGCCACATACACAGGGTCTTCATACTGAGGTTTGTGCAATAAAGAAGACCTCTAGATAATTCTCAGACTTTGGCATTTGAACAACTATTTATAAATTGAATACTGTAAACGTGGAAATTTTCGCGGTACATTAATTTTCGCGGATTTCGCGCTACGTTCGGCTAGCGCGAATTCAAAAACGCGCGAATATATCTTCACAATTTTCTATGCACATTTTGAACGGGATGAATTGTGTGCGCTTCATCGATGATACTGCTACGTAGTACAATGTACAGGCATGTTTACGCTACTAGTACTGTGCGAAGAGACGATAGATTGCTGTGTACTGTAGCATGCATGTGTGCACCGCACGCACCGATGCTACATTCCACCGTGACACCTACGGTACTACAGTCACAGCTGTACTACGTATTTGAGTGCTTGTACTCGCAGTCGAGCCGCTCGCTACAGCTGTACGTCGCTTGTCGTACGCTGGCATAGCAAGCTATGTAGCAGAGGCTTTGGATGAAAGCAGTGAATGTGTACTACAGTAAAGTAACCTGCTGCGGAGCGCGAATTTAAGAACCCGCGAATACGTTTTCGAGCCGCTCAGCGCGAAAAATTAATCGTGCGAAAATATTGACGTTTACAGTATACAGTGTACTGGGTACAGAGTTTCAGAATTTACAAACCATTGAATATCACAGTGAACAAGGATGATATACAATAGTGGCATCTCTACATAATAATGCATGATTGGTAGCTCTAGTCCTGTAGCAGAACAAAAGAACAAACATGCTTTTAAATTCTAAACAGGTGAACTTACACATTAACCCGTCGAGGACGGTTTAATTCAACTACAACACGCAATTTCCCATATAGACACCTGGCCGAGCATCTGTATACTCGGGACTCGTCCTCAATGGGTTTAATAAGCAGGTGGAATTGTGTGGGAATTGCATTGCTGCATTTTTAAAGTATGTGAGCCTCAATAGATGTACAAACTGTATGTCATCATCCTTGTTCAGTGTACAGGGTAATATGTTTTGGGTTTTTCAGAGTAATGGTGAAATCTCCTTGAGGACCGCAATAAATTCCATACATCTATTTTGATAAATACATGTGTACTGAACATGGCACAATCAATTTTACATGATCTGCTGAATCACCTGGACATTGCCCTTTAATGTATGTGGTGAAAGTTACAGTTGACATACTGTAGTAATCACCACAGAAGGGGCAGACACACAATGGATTTAAAGCTTTTATTTCCTCATCTCCATACTGTACCAATGCCTGCATACCCTGCCACTATGTAGTCACCATAAAAAAAACACACAACAATTGCATTACCGTATGTGGTACTTGTACACCCTGTACAATGTACAATTATAAATGAAGTACACTGTAGGCCCTACATTGTACATGTATGCACCGTGCATCAAGGGCACCACAGCAGATGCAGTGTTCATGTCATGTACCATGAATTTTATGTTCCGATGGGCAGCGTTGCTTCCAGCTGCTCCATTGGGAGCAACGGTTTAAAAATTGTTCGAGTTATCACCCTTGATGCATCTACGTTGTACACGTACAAAATTGTACACTTACAATGTATACCATGTGTAGTTGTAGGTCAGTTGTATTACAAAACATCCTACCATATAAAAGTTTCACAATAAAGACTTAAATATAAGGACATACCACAAGTTTTTGCAACAAACCATAACTGTAGACAGTTTCTTCTAGAAACAAGTTTATTATTTTGTTCACATTTTGTATACAATACAAACACTGACTAAAATACTGATTATGATTTTGACATCAATTGGTTGCTTCATTTTAAACTCACATTTTACAACTACACATTTTGAAGGACTAGAGTTGGGTTTTTGTTTCATCTCCAAATGGTAAATAATGCCTTTAAAAGGAGGAAATTTACGCATTCCTGTGAGGAAGATTTAATGGCTATTAAATTGATACACCTGTATAGTGTCACAATTAATTTTGTACGGACTTTAAATACAGCACTGACAACTTCTTGGTACTAACCACCAGTACACATATATTATGGTTGCAATATTTAATGATTATCATGAGATTTGCAGATTCAATTTAAAATAACATCACTGGTTTCCAATAATTGGGAATACCGCGCATGATGTCATGCAGATGGCAACCATTTCTTTCAAAGATATTGTTCCACGAATCATATGGTATAGTAGGAAATATTTCAATACCGCAGTATTTACATTTTTTTTACAGCAGTCACACATGGATAGTGATGCATTGACAGGTGTACAACTGCTGTCCTCCAAATTCCTGAAATCTCAGCTCTGTGCTTGGTGGAAATAACTAATTCATGCTTGAGTTCAACTCTTCATACATGTCACTATTCATTATTTTTTTTTTTTTTTTTTTTGGGGGGGGGGGCTTTGCACATCAAAAATGTCAAGCACTAAAAGGATAATGTATACAATAGTATAATAAATTCACCTATCTAGAAGCCATCATCTGAATACACTGTATCCTAAATGCAATTTGTAGGGCCAATTTCATATCATTCCAAATGGTATTTATAAAGCTACAATGTTGCTGTATGCAGGACTCTCCAACAGCACATTTGACGCATGGCAGGAAAGAGCATTCTACTGTGACGATGTAGGCCTACATCAGGGAATAATTTTCAAACTCAAATTTGATTAGCAATTTCAGCTGGTGAAAAATATCTTCAATGATATCCTGTACACTTCTATGTAAGAAAACTGCTACACAAAAGTTAGTTTGTGTAGCAGTGGTGTAAAAATGCATAGCAAATTGCGATGCGATACCAGGAAAATTATTCTCTGTACGTGCTTGCTTTACCCAGGCCAACTACTGAAAATTTGGATGAAAATGTGGATGAAAATGGATGAAAATGGAAAGATGTGGATGAAAATGGAAAGATATTAAATCAGCAACAGGAAATATTAGAGGAAGTAGCAAATTTTTATAGTTTATTACTCTTTCTAAGCAAAATGTTGAAGATATGGATTTACAAGAAATTTTAGAAGGTCGAGATATTCCAAGGTTAAACGAAACACTTAGATTGTCTTTAGAAGGCCCTTTGCAAATAGAAGAATTGGATCAAATGTTGAAAAATATGAAAAATAATACGTCACCTGGAATGGATGGATTTACTGTAGAATTTTTCAGAGTATTTTGGGAAGATTTTGAGGTTTTTAGTGTTGAGATCATTGAATTATGCATATAGATACAGAGGAAAATATGTCTTTTTCTCAAAAATTGGGTGTTTTAACTTTGATTCCTAAAGAAGATAAAGATAAGTATTATTTGAATAATTGGCGACCAATTCTTTGTTGAATGTAGTTTATAAATTAGCATCGGGATGTATTGCGAATCGAATTAAGAAGGTTTTGTCTTTTGTGATAAGTGAAAATCAGAAAGGGTTTTTATCAGGTAGATTTATTGGAGAGAATATTCGCCGTTTATATGATTTGATTTTATATACAGATGTCAAAGATATTCCAGCATTATTATTATTGATTGATTTTGAAAAAGCTTTTGATTCAATCTCTCATGAGTTTATAACAAAAGTGATGTCATTTTTCAATTTCGGTCCCTCAATAATTTCTTGGATAAATATTTTATATGCTGATGCTTTTTCGTCTGCTCAGATTAATGGTTTTTTTACTGAGAGATTTAAGATAGAAAGAGGTTGCAGGCAAGGCGACCCTCTTTCTCCATTATATTTTTGTTGTGCAGTGAAATATTAAATTTGATGATTTCTGGACCTAATTCATTTGAAGGGATAAAAATAGATAATATGTTTCATAGAATAGTTCAATATGCGGATGATACACTGTTGACATTAAATGGTACAGAGAAGGATTTATTTATAGCAATGAATATTGTAGATAGATTTGCAAATATATCTGGTTTAAAAATCAATGAATATAAAACAAAAGTAATATGGATAGGGAAATGTAAGAATAAAGAAGATAGAATGTTGCCTGAAAGGAATTTTCATTGGGTGTATGAAGGAGGTTTTAAGTATCTGGGTATACATTTTTTTGTTGATTTAGAGAGAACTGTTCAGTATAATTATTATGAAAAAATGGAAGTGATTAGGAAACAAATGAACTCTTGGCGTAAACGCTCTTTAACAGTGCTTGGTAGAATTGTAGTTATTATTAAAGTCACTGTTGTTATCAAAATTGAATTATTTGTTTTTGTCTTTGCCAAGTCCTACAGGTAATTTTTTGAGTGAGATAAATATGTTTTATAGTTTTATATGGGAAAGGAAGCCGGATAAAATAAACAGAATTCAAATGTCTCAGACATATGCACAAGGTGGAGTGACAATGATAAATATTTACACACAGGTTACAGCACTGAAAATATCATGGATTAGGCAATTGTTATTTACAACGGATAAATGGTCAGAAAAATTATTGAGTATATTTTTACCCCGGACCTATCAATTAGACATGAGTCTCGGAAATGATTTTTTTCTTTGAACAAGCCTCACATACGTGTAATCCCTTTTGGAAAGAAGTATTCACAGCTTACGGCGAATTACTTTCGGTTTATTGTAATAATTTTCAGTGTCAACCTTTGTGGAAAAATAATAAGATTACTATAGGAAATGCGTCCGTTTTTAAACGAAAGTGGTATCAAAAAGGAATTCATTTTGTTAATGATTTGTTAGATGAAGAAGGAAATGTATTATCATTTACTGCCTTTAAGAGGAAATATGATGTTGACGTTAATTTTTTAGATTATTTTGGAATATGTCATGCGGTTATTAAAAAAAGCAGGTTGTGATAGAAGTATGATTAATATGGAAAAGTTTTGTCAACCAATTATACCTGATATTTTACAATTGGTTATAAAACATTCTAAAGGATGTTCACATATTTATGCTGTTTTGTTAAAGAATAGAAATAATGTATATCAATGTAAAGGATTTTTAAAATGGCGACAATTGATACAACTTGAAGAAAAGAAATGGCAATCTTTTTCGTTGGCCCCGTTTAAGAGCACGGAAGATGTTAATTTACGATGGTTTCAGTTTAAAATAGTTAATAGAATTTTACATACAAATAAGATGTTGAATAGAATTGGATTGGTTGAAAGAAGTGAATGTTCATTCTGTAATGTGTATGTTGAGACTTTAATACATTTTTTTAGTGAGTGTCAATATGTTGATAGATTGTGGGTTGAAGTAAGAGAATGGATTAATATTAACACGGGGTTAGAAATAACATTTACGACGGAAAATAAATTATTTGGTTTTGGGGGTATTAACAATTCGGCATTGAATTGTAGCTGTATTACCATGCTTGTGAGATATGAAATTTATGTTTGTAAAATAAGAAAAATAATACCTCGTTTTGATTTATGTAAATATAGTACAGTACTCTCCGCATAATCGGGTAGGCTCAGGCAGAGCGTTTCTTACCCGATTAAGCGGAGTACCCGATTAGCAGAAGAACACGCGTCTCATTCACACACAATGTATATTTATATGCATTGTACACTCCACCAAACACCTACACTGTATGCTTAACATGCGTGCTTGCATTGCACATTATGCATACCTTACACTTGCTCAGTCACGAGGAATAATTTACACTCTTTTTATGGACAAATATGTCTTCAGAAAACTGTGTCGTTTGACTATAATAGACTCCTCGCTAACACGCAGGGGTTTCCCGAAACGAACACGTCTCTTTGCGTGCACTAGTAACGTAGAACGTCGGGTTACTTTTCGAGCATTGACTGGGGAAAGCAAAATTATGGAGCTGGTGCATGGCCTGATTTTCGTTGCAAAATTCTCGTATTGTGAATGTTGTTGCAGAGCAAGGGAAGGGAGGAGCGCAAGTGTGTTCAACTCCTGTCTGTCTATGTAATTGTGAGTGCCTGCTACATGTGTAATGTTCGTTTACGTGTGGCAAGTCGGTACGTGTATACGTGTTTTCATGTTTAAGCACTCCCCAAATGATCGGTTTTCTTTGTGAATTAAGCAGAGAATGCGATTAGCCATGGAAAATTTGACATGCATGATTTCTTAAAGTGTTGTATGCAATAAAATGTGGGTAGAAATTCGATTAGAAGAAAATCATTTACCCGTTTACGCGGAGAGGCAACCCGATTATCAGGTAATTTTGATGTGCATTGGAACTGACTCTGACATTTCTACCCAATTAAACGGAGTACTCGTTTAAGCGATACCCGCTTACGCGGAGAGTACTGTATAAGGGAATATTATGATAGAGAGAAATTTATCGCAAGAAATAATCATAAGTTGCAAGTGTTTCAGAAAAAATGGTGTCTTTTTAGACAACTTTTTTCTTGATGTATATTGTATTGAATTCGAAAAAAAGCATGATGTTATTTGAAATATGTTGTAATATGTGTATAGATGAAAGAGAATAATAAATATCCCAGTGAGGGGAAAAAAAAAAAAAAACTACTGAAAATGTCACCCTTGGACAATGCTTATTCAGGTAAATTGGTAAAAAAGTGATTTAGGCATTTGTTTGTTTGTTTGTTTGTTTGTTTTGTTCTTTTTGTGTGTGTGTGTGTTTACCCTGTATTTACGTACAATCCACTTTTAGGCCCACTCCCAAGACAAGCCTATTTTAAACCCATACAGACTACAGTGATACATTGTATGTCTGCCAATTGGCATGTAGAGTGAAGTGCTTTCTTCACCAAATGTCAGAACATCAATGTACCGGTATATGATATGTACATTGCACTAGAAACTATTTAAAATGCCGATGAACAGAGATTCTTGGATCCCTTTGAACTCCCTATTCTGACACCATGCTCCCAAGTTTATTTGATGTAAATCAATTTTGAAATGGCTGAGATATCTTTAAAAAAAAAAAGAAAGTAGCATTTATAAACAGAGAGATCCTATGGTACCGGTACCAAAAAGTTGTGGCCTGTCATTTCCAGACCAGTTTTCATCAAATTAACTGTGAATTCCTCTATAAAGAATTACTTGATCTTTCATATTTCATATTAGGTTTCTCATTATTTCACAAAAGGTTTCTCATTATTTCACAAACACACGCACACACACACACACACACACACAAAGTTGGAAACCTGCAGCCCCATCTAAACCCAAACTGTACCATCCCTTTAAAGCTGGGGGGGAAAAAAATCAATCACCAACACACAGGAAATATGATCAGATGTATGTAGTTAAATGTATGTAGTTAAAAAGATGATGCTAAGTTTTATTGCCTGAAAGCTAAACAGGGACTAATGGTGTCAAATATTAAGAATCAAAACATGACTGCTGAATAGGGGTGAATTTTGTAAAGCCCTCTGAGCTGCACTTTCAGTTTCATCAGAATGGGTGCAAAGATAAGAAACAATTCTCACTATTATCATAGTTAAAGGTAACTATGTAAGGGTGTCTTCTACCATTTTGTCTATACTGTGACAATCAGTACCTCATACTGAGAACCAAGGCACAAGCCAGTTCATTTGGCCCTTGAGATTTGGCTCTTCGCTTCCTGTTGATCCTATCACTGACACATGATTTCCTCCAGTATTTCTGATTGTCACAACCACTCATCCTTCTTCAGGTCAAAGATTGTACAACACATGTCACCTAATACATCCATATCAGCTATAATAAGATAAATCAGAAAATAAGCATGTAGGGGAAAAATACAGTAAGGACTACTTTCAGAAATAGTTTGGGAGTATCTAATGTCATTCTCCCACTAGAGTACAGTCCTCACCACTTAATCGGGAACCGCTTTAGCGGGAAGCACACCTATGTAGTGCAACAAAATCTGATGTTTAAATTTTTAATGTATCCAGTATTTCCACTGCTTAATTGGAACCATAAAACACTTTATCCAGACAAATTCTGGCTGAAACACTTCCATTTTCCTTCATTAATATCCAAAGTATTAAATCCCTAGAAATAATCCCAGGGATTTCATTTTCATACCAGAAGGATTAATTTCTAACCCATTCCAGATGGATAATGCTGATTGCACAGTCCAAATATTTGCGAGCCTTTTTTGAGCCTGCAAAACAATGCAGTATTGATATTATATAAGGCAAATTGAAAGAGAAACTACAAAAACAATGATAACAATGACCTTAGGTTTCAACAAAAGATATAATGTCACATGAAGTCTTCCTGATGTTTGCAAAACTTGCCAGATACACTGTACTTCCACTTTGGTCATGAAAAACTGTCGTATGACCTGAAGCTCTTACACATGATGTACAACATTCAGGAAATGAACCATAATTCTAGCTAAAATCAAAAGCAGCTACTTGTACAACTAAACTATATAACTATCAACACCAAATTGAACTGAAGACTGCAATGTATTATACAGTACTGTGAAAGACTTTATCAGATTTACAAAGATATTTACAAGCTGTACCTGTAGTTTATGAGTGTTTCAATCAATAAAGGCAAAATATTATACAGGGCTGCACACTAACCATTTTTTTTTTACTGGTCTGATCTATATGTCAAACCAGTACGTACCCAGCTTTTTGTTTTGTTTTTGTTTTTTGTTTAAATTGTTTGGGGGTTGTTTTTTTTTTCATTTTTAACAGGTCCATTCCTGAAAAAAGTGACTGGTCAGACAGTGAATTTTACTGGTCTGGACTGGCAGACCAATGCCAGCTTGCAGCCTTGATTTATAAACATCTCTCAATGCAGCTAGTTGTATGTGTACTTGTACAGCAAAGAATTATGGTCCCTGAACTGATAATGTCTATTTAAACCTTGTTTTATTAAAAACATATTCTCAAAGACAATTGACAGCAAGGGAAATATTTGCAATGTTTCATAAATTTATGTTCATTTATTTAAATCAAGATTGAGATGTAAACAATCCTCAACATACTGTACTGTACAACATAGCTGCCTTTGTGAAAGTTTTTGGCGATTTATTCTGACTTACCAGATCGATAAGGTTGCTGAGATTCTTCTCTATTTCCTGCGGTGGAAGCCGCCTCATGAGATCCAAGGCACAGTCAAGCTGACGCTCACTCTGCAGATTGCAACGTAATGACAAATCATTAATGCCTCATGCATTCTGCACTCACATTATCAATACAAATTGCCCAGTTTTCTTGACATAGAGTAGTGATAGAGCTTCAAAAGCACACAGCCACATTGTACAAAGCTGTACCAATCATCTACTGTAAAACACAATACAGCTGTATATTCGCGGCATGAACATTTCGCGAATTGGAGCCGGTGGCCTTTCTCGCAGCATGAAATTTTCGCGAATTTGCCACTGGCATCCCATGCATATTGTGTAGGCAAGAACTTTCGCGTGCATTTTCATTTCGCGAATGTTGGCGCTCGCAAAATTCGCGTAATTAAAGTGCACACGAACTCGTTTTACAGTATTCCTATCAAATATTATTATTCAAAGTTGGTTCATGTACTGTATTTGTAGCTTGAATAGTTTCTTCTTCAAGATGGTACAATTCATTGTTTACTTGCTACAAAGGAGCACGGACACAACACAACTGCAACACTGTGATTATTGAATGCATTTAAACTACACAGCTTACCGACAGAGGAATGCGTGAGATAAACACTGGGTAATTAATGCAGTACACACTGAAGACACCAGTGCACTGACTTTACTCTAAATTGTTGGATTCTTATCTGTACATGTACGGTTGCACATTTCATCTGTGGAAGAAACTGGCTCTCAATGTCACAGAGAGAGAGAAAGAGAGAGGGAGGTCAAGGTACATACATGTACAATGTACCTACAGGTATGCTGGAAGAGGAAGAACTGAGCAAAAATTCACAGAACCCCAACAGAACACCCTACCATTTGCACTTCACACACAATTTGTATTGACATGCAGCATACAGTTTGTATATAAAGTAGGCAGTACAGAAAACATATACACGTAGTGATTTCTCCTAAATAATCACGAATTTCAATATGTGTGCCACATGTAACTGGTGTCCAGTGGTGTGCCTTTCCAAATCAAAACTTCTTTGCAAGTCCACTGCACATCCCCATTCCGAAACTGCTACAATGTACATACAGTTGAACCTCTCGTATCCGGACAAGTCGGGACCGGGGCTCATCCGGATAAGGGATTCGGCCGGATATGGGAGACTCAATGCTTTACACATGTACTGGTGTAGCCCATTGTAGTACCACATGTAGTAATGTGTATACTGCAACCTTTTCATTGTTACACTCAGTAACAGACCCCAAAATAGAGGTTCGTCTTTGCAAGAATGAAATCATTTTCTTTTTTAAATTCTTCGGATGATTTACCTAAATAATTATTAAGAAATGTATCAAGTATATGTAATTCATGTGTGTTTGTGTAGGAGTTCTCAAGGAGTTGGGAATCCCCCTTTCCTACCGTAATTATTTTTTTTTTAAAACACAGCGAGATTGCGTCCGTATAATAGAGAGATCCGGATAAAGGGAGGCCGGATAAGGGAGGTTCAACTGTACTGTGTATATGCTTATTTGGAATGACAGTCTGACCGTCACTTCTGCCCTCGTCATGCAAGGATTTGGCAATTATTGTATTGGCATTCAGGGTAAAATCAATACCGGTTGGTACATTCTTTAGCAACCTAGCAGAGTTTACCAATTACTGGTAATAATTAGTAACTCAACAAGATACACACAGTAAATGTACAAGTGCCTCCATTTATGTAGTCAGTTTCTGTTTTTTAAACTTTCTTCCCTTAAAAGTAATCCTCCAGTGAAAGTGCTTCAAATTTTTATCTTACATACACTAGGGCCAAAAAAAAAAAATTGTTGCATTGGCGTAACATGAGATTTTCAAATAGGGTCGGTCGGGTGGATTTTTTTTTTTTTTTTTTTTTTTTTTTGCTACCTGCATTTTACGTGTAAAACTCGTGCTCAGCTCAGTAAACAGTTACAACTGCTGCACCGAATGTGCTGTGTTCATCTATTCTACAAATCATTTATGAGGCCGATATTACTGGAATTATACCCCTTCACAGAATTTAAAGATGTTGAAATCCCTATCCTGAATGTTTTCACTTCATATTTTACTATTTTGACTTAGATAAGATAGATGCAAATTGACCCATATGTACGATCTTTTCATCGCACACGGCGATCTCTATTACATTCCCACATATACAGATTCGTGTAAGTTCTCCACACAAGAAACCTATGGCAAAACTGTGCACAATACATCGCAGTCTGAATGCTACGTATACACTGAATAAATCTTGTTAGAGTACGTGTCCGTGTTGGAAACAGATGACGTACTGATCAAGGAAGGCTTATGCGAGGCGCTAGATCTCTCCCTCGTACATCCGATATCCCCAGAGCCGTTTCCACTTCCGGGTTTGTGCGATCGCGATCGCAATCAACAAGATATTTGATATCGATAGCAAAAAAAAAAAATAATAAAAAAACATGGGGTCGGCAGAATTTTTAGGGTCGGGCGGGTTATGCCAATGCAACAATTTTTTTTTTTTTTGGCCTAATGTGCATTCAGTTTTCAGAAGGACTGTGTTTACTGCGCATAAGTGTTTTAATGTTGCTGGGTTTAGCACTGCAATTTTGACCCTTCTGTGTGATGTCAATCATGTGACTGTACAAATTTTATTCAATGCGGTGAAGTTCAATGTATCAATGTCACTGGATATTGTGCTCTGAAGTAGGATGAAATGTCTGTGGTCTAAAAGACAATCTTTAATACTGTTCAAAAAAGCTGACTTTCTGCAGAGCCCAGTGTGTTCAGTGTACAGTAATCCAAAGCTGCAGACCAGACTGCACAAACAAAAGCATATTCTTCTTTGAGTATGAATCAACATCTTTCTGCTCTTCTACTTTTCATTCCTATCCCACATCATTTCACCTTCTTCTTCTTCTTCTTCTTCTTCTTCTTCTTCTTCTTTTCATGATACCTCCCTCCTCTTCCCTTTTCTCTCCTTTACCTCTTTTTTCTGTTTCTTCTAGTTCCACATCAATAATAATCAGTAGTATGGCACTAGCACACGGTTAGCTAGTCTATCACACTGCATGTACACACTCACCCAACTTATACCTGCTTTATAGGACAAGTCCACCTTCATATACACACTGTACTTAAGGATTGAGAGAATGCAGCAATATTAGTAGAACATATCAGTGGAAGTTTGAGGAAAATTGGACAATCCATTTAAAAGTTACGAATATTTTAAGTATCTGCGCAGTCACTGCTGGAAGAGAAGACTACTACAGTGTATGATGTCACATGCGTACAACTCAAGGAAAATAAAAAGAGAATTTCACAAAACTTTACTTCTTGAATAAAGTGCACATTTCTTTGACTTGCTACTGACGTATGTTAAGGGTAATATTATTCCCCCCGCCTTCTGAAAGAGAGAAGTTGAGTGTTCTTTTGTTATGCGAGAAAAATGGAAATATGTTGAATTTTCTTTATTCTTTCTTTATATCGTTGTACTCATGTGACATCACAAGCTATGGTAGTCTTTTCATCCAGCCGTGACTGAGCAGAAACTTCAAAAATTCATAACGTTTGAACGGATTGTCCGATTTTGCTCAAACTCTCACTGATGTGTACCACTAATATCGCTACATTCACTCAACCCACATGTCTATGAAGGTGAACCTGTCCTTTAATATGGTTTACATGTACACTGCACACATACAGGCTTGTACACTATGTAGCTATTAAAAGAAAGAAAAAAATTTTTTCAACAATCTTGCACTTTGCCTTAATTAAGCTACCGGTATGTAACTGGAATATAATATAATACCTTCTTCCCGTAAAGTTCAACAGAGCACGTCCAATATTTATGTAATTCTGTACATATTCATGCAATTCACAATAAAGGTCTGGAGTAGTGAGACTCAGTGAGAGCTGCAGTTCCAAAACTTACAATGTACACCATGATCATTGTATGTGTGTGATGGTGTCAAGATAGACTTGTATTATATTAGCATCATCTACATGTTTTTACATGTCATGGTACCCTCTTTCCTAAGCTAGAAAGCATCCTTCCAGAGGTCGTAATATCTAAATATTTACATGTCATTTATAACTTGCATACAGCATAATATATGCATATCATTGGTTTTGTTCAAAAGATAAAAGGCATGCTTGTTCAACAATACTATGGTCTGTCATAGAATTGTCAAACAAGCAGGGTGTGAAATATCAATTAGAAATAGAATAGAGATTTGTTTTTTCTATTGTCATTAAATTTAGCACTAGCTGATCATACAATTACATAGAAACTATAATTGTATTTCTCATTTTCACAAGCTACCAAAATGTCAGAAATCATCTACAAATGTATTCATGACTAAAAAAGTAAGTCATTCAAAAGTTGACCTTACCGCCGTCCAAAATTCAAGCACTGGCTAAGTAGCATTTTTTAACGCAATCAATTCTCGCTATCGCCAATGACGTAAAAAGTACCCGGATGTTGATTTACGCGTCATTTACGGTGCATTATGGGATAGTCCAGTAGCAAAGTCACTTCCGTTCGTACGCGCGTGATACGTGACTAATGCTATTTACACACACAACCGACTGTATTCTACGTGTACTTCCGGTTTTCTCGACTTGAATTACAGCTTTGATATGATTTGAAATTTCTCCATTCTTAAGAAATTGCTGTTAATACGACTATTGGTTGTTGCTGCGAAGCTGCCATGTGTTGTTCGCACGACAATAAATGAAAAAAATCTGCAGAAATAGGACCCTTACTGGCATGCGAGACGTGACGTGGCCGCGTGGGTGAAGTTTACGGGTGACTCCACAGCGCAGTACGTGCACGCGCGACTTACTAGTAGTGGTAGTGGCATAGCACTAGGTAGTAGGCCTAGTGCCTACGTACATTGTACGTACTTACTTGGAAGAAATTGCTTCGGAGACAGGATAAGTTCGAGATCACTGTTCGTTCCCGATTGTGTTCGCGACATTTCGACAGAGAACAAATAAAAAAAAGATGGGCATTCCATGACGATATACTATATATCCAGGTGGGTGAATATTTTCCAGCATATTTTCGGCGTATGCAGAGATGACTGATCTGTGATGTGCACATCGATCGCATGATCGGGAAAGCAGTACGCTGTACCGGTATGTGTTAGCTTATGCGCTGCGTGCAGTGGTGCATGATTGTTATAAATGCAAGGCAGGCCGCCGACGGCGGCGGGGACTACAGTGTACGAGTACTAGTATGACAGGCCTGGCCACTAGCTGGCTCGGGCGCGCGGTACAGCGGCCTACTGTACTAGTATCCGTGGTCGGCGCTGCGCTATAGGTAAGGTACACGTACGCGCACGCTAGCGTTGTGCAAATTATGCCCCGCGCCGGAAGTGCCCTTGCTACCAAGTGCACTAAATCTTGACGAAAAAGCCACATCCGGGTACTTTTAACGTCATTGGCGATAGCGAGAATTTTGGCATGGGAGGTCAAATTCAGGAATGGGTACCGTACAATTTTCATAGAGTCTAGTCTACAGCAGGTTCATGTCCATATTTTTTATGAATTACATGTAACTTAAAGTTTAGTGAGTCATAACAAATATGCTACACTTTACACAGGAACCTAATTGGTCAATTAGAGTAGACCTTGGCTACGTCTACTGTAAGGTTTCTACACTGTATTCTGAAGTACAAAAATGTTACAACACCCAAACCATAGCCATAGTCATAGGCCGTGCCTGAAGATTTCTGGATCAATCTACTGAGCTGAGTACTTAGTATCTGTAAAGTTTACTGATCTAAAAAGTAGACATAGGGTTAACGTTTACTTCTAACAAATACCCACACCAAGGTTTGACCTCCCATGCCAAAATTCGACCATGCACAAAAGGGTGCTACAGTACAGTGCAGTTTTGCATCAGGTGCCTCAATTCCAGTTTTATGGCACAAAAATCAATCTGTTACTCAGAGCAATAAGTCAAAACCTTTTCTTGTCTCTCTATGGGCTCGTTGTTACTTCAAATCTTCAAAATGACATATTTTCAAGACAAAGTGAATGGTACACGTTTTAAATCTCTTTGGTTTTTTCCTTTCCCTCAGCTTCTAAGTACAGTCAACCTCGCGTAAGTCGACATAATCGGGACTGAGCAAAACACGTCGACTTAAGCGAATGTCGACTTACGCGTAAGTCGACATTTTGTCGACTTATAAATGAAAACTAATTTCCCCTGTACAGATTAAGATTTGGATCACGATGCGGATCGTTACTCAAATCATACTCCTTTTGCCGCGAAAACATGCCTACTGACATCAGCAAACAATAATGTTTTAGTTCATGCATAAATCTCGCGCGGGTTAGTAACGACAACGCACAATTCCCAAATCTCTAGAGAGAGAGCGGGATCGGAAATCTAGTCCCGTTTCTAGACACTTCACGTTTTAAACTTGATATGAAATATCAAACGCAAATTCCCCAAAATTGCATTAAACTTTGCGATTTAAATTCAAGTGCGTTGCTGCGAAGATATGCGTGTGATTTCGCATGATTCTGTCGAGATAATTTTTCAGTGCCGACTGAGTTGAAATATGTGTGATTTTCCTTCCCTAAGTCGCCATATTTGTTCTGTTTAAATTTGTATTGCCATACTCTGAAAATGAATTGTTCTCGCGCTCCGATTCGCAACATTACCGCTCTGTACAACGCGGGCCCGTCTGAAATAAAAAGAAGAAGAAAAGTTTGTTTGAAAACGACATCTTTCGGACTACTATAACCTTCGTAAAAACAAACCTCTTTCCATTGTCGGACTAATTTAACTTTGGACTGAAATTTAAACCTTCGGCATAGCGAACTTTAACAATAATTCGTTGTCATTTTTTTCATTGACATTTTGTGAAGCAGCATGCGTTTCGGCAGTTTGAAACGTGTGAATGTTGCGATGTCTTTCCCCTGAAAGTGCAGACTAAGTTCGGTCACGACGAAAGTTCCGTTACGAAATAAAAAAATAATGCGAGCCTTTTCAACCATAACGCACTTCCGTAAATTTTTATGCGTTTAAACGCAGTTTCTAGTTTCGGACAAAAATCGCAAGTCTTTTCTGCAACGCTCTTGCTTTTTAAATACAGCGTTGCTTGTGATTTGACGGACTTGCATTTGATTTTTAGAGTTGCGTTTAAACGCAATTGAGTTTAAATTTCATACAATTAATTTCTAGTTTCGTATGATTATCAAACGCAAGTCTTTTCAGCGTTCCGTGTGATTTGATGGACTTGCATTTGATTTTCAGAATTGCGTTTAATTTTTAATTTTGCTCTCGAAATGAAAAATAATGCAAGTCTTTTAAACAATAACACACTTCCGCAGATGTGTAGAGATGCGTGTAAACGCAGTTTCTTATAGTTTCGTACAAAAACCGCAAGTCTTTTCTGCAACGCCCTTGCGTTTAAATACAGCGTTACGTGTGATTTGATGGACTTGCATTTGATTTTTAGAGTTGCGTTTAAACGCAATTGAGTTAAAAAAAAGTTCCCTACAATTTTCTAGTTTCGTATGATTATCAAACGCACGTCTTTCAGCTTTCCGTGAGATTTGATGGACTTGCATTGGATTTTCAGAGTTGCGTTTAATTTCTAATTTTGCTTACGAAATAAAAAAGTAATGCAAGTCTTTTCAACAATAACGCACTTCCGTAGATCTATAGAGATGTTTTTAAACGCAGTTTCTAGTTTCGTACAAAACTGCAAGTCTTCTCTGCAACGCTCTTGCGTTTAAATACATCGTTGCGTGTGATTTGATGGACTTGCATTTGATTTTTAGAGTTGCGTTTAAACGCAACTGAGTTTCAGGTTCGTACAATTATTTTCTAGTTTCATATGTAATCAGACGTAAGTCTTTTCAGCAACGCACTTGCGTTTAAATGCCAAAGTTGCGTGTGATTTGATACACCTGTATTTGATTTTTTTTTGAGTTGCATTATTAGTTGCATTGTAATAAATTTTCTAGAAAGGGCCCAGGTTTTAATACCGCTTCGGAATAATTAACGTCAGAATATTCGGATTTACAAAAACATTTCATGTTCGGATAATGAATACCTACTGGGACATAGTTATGTGTAAAAATGTTTGCGTTTTGAGAAAAACGAGAGGGAGAAAAAGGGTAAAGTGAACTGCCTTGGGTACTACATGTAATACTCCAGTGTAAATGAGTGTATGCCCTTTCTATTCTGGCATACAAGACAATGGACGCATGGCGCGAACGCTACCGCGCCGTAAACTATAGCGAATTACCGAGTAGAAATGCTGCGAATCGGAGCGGGAAAGCAATTCTTTTTCAGAGAATGGCGATAAGATTTTGAGCGAAAAATTATGTCGACTTAGACGAGGGAATTAACACGTATTTCAGCTCAGTTGGCACTGAAAATCAGGTCGACTTACGCGAGTTGTCGACTTATAAATGTCGACTAAGACGAGGAAATTTTCAAGGAATAACAAAGGCAAAAATCGGGACTTTTTTATTGTGTCGACTTAAGCGAGTTGTCGACTTATGCGATGTCGACTTAGGCGAGGTCTACTGTATTGAGTCTTGCAGTATTGGTTGTTTAATACGAAGTGGTTAATTGAGATTGTTGTTGTTCTGTGTTGTTTGTGTGTGTGTGCGTGTGTGTGTTTGATTGAAAGAAAATGAACTAGAAATGTCGCTATGGTGACTGGTATGCCTCCGCCATAATGCATGGTTCTCCTAACAGGTCTATAGTACATCCTGACAATGTGTAATGACAGTTTAACATAATTGGTAAAATATAAAAATGACAGGTTTGTCACAAATGTGTTGAATGTTCACTTTCCTTGAACTAGATTTAATTGGATGAATGGCTATTATATATTGTCTACAAGTGCAGGTATTTGGGGATTTGAAGACTTTTACTTGACTTTTGACCCTTTTATAAGTTTATGCATCTAGAGTAATTTTCAAGGTACACTTGTATGGAGAAAATAGTGTAATTTCAGTATTAAATAGTAAAATAATAGAATTTTAACCTGGCCTTTGACTCTTGACCTTCGACCCTATGGCCCTAGAATTCCCAGGAGAATCACTGTCAGGTAGAACATGCATTTCATGATGATACCTTGAGTCACTTTCGAGATATGGAGGAAGAAGTGAGATTTCGCACTTTCACTTGGCCTTTGACCTTTTGGCAAGAAACATCTGAGAATCTCTGTTGGGTAATACAGACCACGTATAAAAAGTTTCAACAAAAATGCTGCAGGCATTGCATTTAAATATCAGGGGAAATAGTGAAATTTTGAGGAGTTGACCTTGACCTCTGACCCCTGACCTTTAACCCATGACCCCTGAATTCCCTATATAATCACTGCCAGTCAGTGCATGCTTAAGTTCCATGAAGATACCTTCAGCCATTTGCGAGATGGAGAAAAAAGTGATATTTTAACATTTTCACTTGACCTTTGACCTTTGACCTTTAACCTCATGACCTGAGACTCTCTCTGGAAAACCTTCATTTGGTAGTTAATGTATACACTAAGTTTCAAGAAAATACCTTCAGGCATTGCATAGATACGTGTATGGGGGAAAGAGTGGAATTTTGAGCATTTGACCTTGACCTTTTGACCTTTCATGTGCACCCAAACGTTGATAGGCACAACTTCACCCACTCGTGCAATTGTACATGCCAAGTTTCATTTAATAGGATACCTCAAACGCTTTTTAATTACGTTGCCCACAAAATTGATTACGGAATGACTACGGACTGACAGGCGGACGGACAACCCGAAAACATAATGCCTCCGGCGACACTTAGTGGCCGAGACATAAAATTTGATTCTTGTCATTCTTGGAAAATAGTGAATTATGGCCTCCAGTAGATAAAGAGAAAGAGAGAGGGAGACAGAGGAGAGAGAAGAGAGACAAAGATGAGAAAATAGGAATAGGGGGAAACAGATAAGAGAAAGGACAGGAAAAGAGGGAAAAGAAACCACACGAATACAAAGAAACCATCTCAGTATAGCACTGAAAAGACCAAAAAAAAAATAGAAACAGGATAGAAAGTAGCCTTCAAATGAAATTGAAAATGAAAATGAAAAAAAAAACATAGGAAGGAAAGATAAGACACAAATTGAAGAGGAAAGGAAGAGAGAAAGAAAGGCATAGTAATGAAAAAGAAAGAAAAGATGTATAGAGAAAGGGAAAAAAAGCATTATAGCGTATGAAGAAGGAAAAAAGATACTTAAATTGATAGAAGGATGTGAGAAGGAATAAAAAGGCTTATATCGGAGGAAAGAAAATGTAGATGAGGGGAAAGATGGATGGAAGGAAATGCAAAAAGAAAGGTAAGAGCATGCACACACACCCACACAAACATCACATTAACCCGTTGAGGACGAGTCCCGAGAATACTCTGGCAAATAAAGCATCTATTGGAAATGCGTGTTGTACTCTAGCAAAATCAAAGCGTCCTCAACTGGTCAAACAACAAAAGTCAAGGATCAACTGCTCTGGAGGCCTATAATTGTGACTGATAATACAACCACTACAGGGTAGTACAGCAAGACTTGGTACAAGCAAGGTACGAGCTCACAGACAGAGGAAACAAGATCTTTTTAAGATGATAGAGAGAACTCGCTCTGATCGCTCTGAGATCACTATCAGATCCAAGGAGTGACTGTATGTGGGCTGCCATAAGAATGTGTATCGTTGATTTTGATGTGAAAATTCATCATTTTGACGATTGACGTGATGATGAGCCCAGAGAGATATATGTTGTACAGTGTAGATGGGAAAAGGCTTTCACATATTATTTCAAGCTGAAGATTGGACTTTATGCTTTAAACTGGAATTTAGGCACCCAGTTCGAACTGCACTACTGCACAGTAGCGCCTGCAAAAGCATCCAGACTGTAGGTTTCTACTATACCACATTGTCTGCTGTTAAATCTTGGACCACATTATGGTTGAATTATGGGCAGCTTGATTTAAATTCAGTCGTTGTGAAAATCTAATTCAAACTAAAGCAAGTGGTCCTTGATTCGCCAGGGTTCCATGAATCACCCACTCTTACAAATAAAAATTCACTGAAATTCATGAATAAAATATGGTGCATATCAAGTGCGAAATTCGAAATATGCAACTATCTTCACACGTGTTCCGAAGAGCACAACAGTGGGCTACGTCGCCGGACCCCCCGAAATCATTATCGAACCCTCCTGGGTCAACTCGCACAAGCAGTTCAACGGGTAAGTAACAGGTAAGTAAAGTCGCATAGCAACACATATCGACTCGTTTCATTCCAAGTTTTGAAGTTAATAGTCCGTTTATCTGCATTGAATCTATCCTGCAAGTACACTTACAGCCATGATTGCAGCCGTTTCTGAGATAACTTGAGCATTTACGCAATATTCATATTTTGCATGCCACCCGTGCCAGAATTTGCTGTATCACCAGTGTTCGATCGCAACGTGTTGTGAATGCGTTGAATCTCTCGCACAGCGTGCAATCGTGAGTACAGGGATAGTACCGCGCTTTCGTAGTGCGATGTACTACAGTATGTACACAGTTTCGCCCGTGCATAGCACGCGCGCTAATACATTCACATCGGCAGGGCAAGCGCAAGGCGCGGTTCGTCACGCATGTTGATGCACGGACATATGGGGCCGAACAATAAGTACAGGGGGCCGAACGATGGTCGCAGCGCAAGCGTTCGGATCATGCACGCTATTTTGCTTCCGCTGCTTATGATGACGAAAAATTATTTCTAAAAAAACAACAAAGGATCAAGTTTTGACCCTCTCCCCGCCCCATGAGCTGTGCAAAAATTCAACTGTAGCTGTGTACAAAAGCAGACTATGTTTCTACATGTAAATTTAGTCGGTGGTCAAATTTTGGACGCTATTAATTATGGTTGAATTTTGGGCAGCTTGCTTTAAATTTACTGATTTATTCTAGATCAATGTAGATTGGTTTTATAGTGTAAAAAAAATAACAAAACAA
Organism: Diadema antillarum; assembly: GCF_040938485.1. Lineage (NCBI taxonomy): Eukaryota > Metazoa > Echinodermata > Echinoidea > Diadematoida > Diadematidae > Diadema > Diadema antillarum. The sequence continues at coordinate 3,310,443 of NW_027271204.1, forward strand.
AACAAAACAGACTGGAGAGATCTACGTAACAAAGTAACGTGCAAGCATACATTAGCTAGACTCTAGTCAAAACACTTTTAACATTTAACATTGATTTTAGTTTTACACAAGGAATAAATTACGTTGCAAGTTATAATAAAGTTTACCACTTGCAAATTAAATTTAACGTTACATGTTCAAGTTAAGATAGAATCTAGTAGAAAACCTATTAATACCACATGTCACAAAGTATAACATTAATACAGAGCAGCAAAGTTTCAGTGATTTTGCACAAGCGCGTTGTCTTGAATGTAGAATATGATGAATATTGAGAATGTTCTACGCCTAGTTTCTAGACCTAGATTTTTCTAGAGCAAGATTTCTATTTATTTTACACGCACGCGAAGCCGGCGAGGATTACACACACGGCTTACACGGATTATCGCATGTGGGACCACAAACTGATCGCGTAGCACCAGACAGACTATATAACTCAGATTTGAAACGATCCACTCTGTTGGATCAAGGCTAACGTAAAACATCAAGTAAGGAGATCACACAAAAATAATCTCACCATGTTGATTTCGTGATATATATCCCTCTGCTGTGATAAGTTGAGCTTTGTTTTGATTCGACAATGGGGACGTCTTCCGTGATGTACCGAACCCTCCCAATATGGCAGAATGGGCTACATCCGGGGTTTTAATATGCAGGGACGCCCTCCCGATGGTGGTTTTCCTTATTTGGCAAAAATACCAAGACGACGGTGCTGAATATTCAGATACATAATATATGCATACATTGAAATTTTCCTTTTGATGAATTATGCTTAAATAACCCATTATTTTGTTTTATTTTGACACAAGTAATGTCACGTTTATTTTCCTTTTTTTCAGCGTAATGGTCAGTTAGGAATTGCAAGCAGCCAGGCCATGCCACGTAGAAGGTCAGTTTCTAGCAATCCCGGAAGTGGTAGAGAGAACTGTTAATCAATTTATATTATCATCGGCACGGCTCTAGGTATAGGTAGTGAACAGAGTGAGCAGTAAAAGCGCTGCAAAATAGCAACTTAGCAGTCTCTACTTTGCATGTCTTTAATCACAGCAGCAATTTATTGGATGAGTTTTTCTATCACGATGTCTGAAATTTGATGCTGCACACCCAGTGTCAAGTGATCTATTTAGCCTACAGCATCGTGACGAAGTTTCTTATTATACAGAGGCGAGCACCTTAAAAGTGAGATATAGGTAGGCTGATAGAGATAAGATATATGCGGAAGATATAAGCTACATGGCCGATTCAGGTTTATAAAATTGTGTGTGTGTGTGTGTGTGTGTGTGTGTGTGTGATAATGAGAAACCTCCTATGAAATATGAAAGAGCATGTAATTTCAAGAAGGATTCAAAGTTTATTCGATGAAACTTGGCCTTGAAATGGCTGAGATATACCACAGAGCGATCCTAATAAAATTGACAGGCCACGACTTTTATTAGGATCTCTTTGTTTTATCTTGTTTTTAGATATCTCAGGTCATTTCACTGCCGATTTTCATCGAATAAACTTTTGATTGCCCTTAGAATTGTATGCTCTCTAACATTAATTCATAGAGTGATTTCTAAATATCTCGCAAAACGTTACAGGCTGAATCCCCACCTCAACCAATACTGTACAGTCCCTTGAAATGTGATACTGTAACTAAAGGGCTAGTTCATTATGTTTTTATCATTTATCAAGACTTAAGAGGTATATTCTTAATTTGATATATTCAGGACTATCAGGCGACACCTCCCCCAACCCCCCCCCCCCACACACACACACACACAGACACCATTACATGATGCGAAAAAATACGAAATCTCATATTTCTGCCATTCCCTCTTGTCATTAGATCATGCTTTAATGTCACTTCTTTTCCTCCTGTTTCTGCTTTTGAATGCCACCACAGATTAAGAATAATTATCACCATGCATAATAATACAAGTTCGGTGTTGTTTGAAGGTTTGTGTGTTGTTTGAAGGTTTGCATGGTGAAGTAACTGAGGGAGAAAGGTTTGCGGTGACACCATGTGTATGTAGTCCTTAACCGGATCGTTGCTTGATGGCAGAAGAAGAGCCTAGAAAGAGGTTCTTCTTTGCTTCCTCCTTTCCCATAGTCTTATAATTACTGTTGTAATCATCGTCAAAATTGTCTTTTGCTGTTTTTGCTCCTCCTTCTCTTCCTCTTGTACTTCCTCTTCCACGGTTTGCTCATGCAAATACAGTGTAGTAAAATATAATAGGCCTGATGCTTACTAGGACAATGTCATGTCATAGTCTTCGTATAAGCCATAAATCATCGTCATCATCTTCTTCATCATCATCTTCTATAGCTTTTGTAGGTTCCACTTCATATAGTCTACTATGTGAATTTGAGTTAGTTTTATTTTTCATTTTCCACGACAAAAACAAGTACAATACGTATCCCTCGACAAAAAACAACAACAACATCAAAGTCATCAGATTACTGATTCAAAACATTTTAAAAAGCGTATATTGCTACTAACAAAACAAAATGAAATGATAACTATATCGGAGCAACACAAGACTATCTGTGAGTAAATGACGGAACCAAAGCTTATTATCTAGGTCTGTCCGTTACGAATAACAGTGTGAAATATGATAGAACCAACGATGATCCTGATTATAATGATGCCGATCGGAAAGCCGAGCGAATCTTGATATTCTCCAAACACAGAGTGCACGTAATCTTTGATCCCCGCCTAACCTAAAATACATAATTGCAAACTGTCCCTTGTAAGCAAGCTCAATAGACCTAAACTATAAAGACGTTTGGACCATAAAGTTGAACTACATGTAATTTTCTCAAATATCGAGCTCAGTAGTCCTGCTTCCAGACCATCTAGTCTGCCTATACAAATACTAGAAATTTTGCTTCCGGTGTATTGACGCCCTCTAACGATGAAAGAAGTGGCAGTTTCAGGTGCATGGTCCTGAGCTTTCGGCATGCAAGGGCGACTCAGTGGCAGGAGGCGACTTGGTCGCTGCTGGGCTGCTGATGACGAATTTTGTGGAATGGACTAAAGTAAAGGGTCTGGAAACCAGACTACAATCTCATCAAGGGGCGATATCTATTATGAAGTCAAATTTTGTGGTTACGAACAGATTTCATTATACAGTACCACAGCGTAATATAGAATTTCAGTAAAGAATTTCATGAAGAATGCACGATGAACCTAGAACGTGCACATACTAAGTGTTCCATCATTGAATGGGAATTTACTTTACGTGGATTCAGTGAAATGCAAATCTAATAGTAGCACATGCACATGAGTGAAGCTTGAAGAAATCGGACAATCCGTTCAATCATTTAAAAAAAAATGAAGATAGAGGGTATATCGAATTATCTTCGTATCTTTATTATTATCGTTCTCTCTAAAAAAATCGAGTGAAAATTTTCACTCTAAAAAGAGTGAATACAAAAAAGAGTGAATTTCGAGTGAAATTGGAGTGAATTTTGAGTGAAAATGCTCATTTTCACTCATTTTGGAGTGACGTGAGGGATCACTCCAAAATCTTCGAGTGATCCCTGACGTCACTCCAAAATGAGTGAAAATGAGCATTTTCACTCAAAATTCACTCCAATTTCACTCGAAATTCACTCTTTTTTTGTATTCACTCTTTTTAGAGTGAAAATTTTCACTCGATTTTTTTAGAGAGTTAATTGGTGTACTGTGACATCACAAAATATCAATTGTTGTAGTGTATGGGAGGTATACAAACTTCCATTTTACACACAAACACACACGTGCACAAGATGTAGATAATACGTTATAAATATGAACAGCAGATACTAGATTTCATTTCAGAATAAAAGTGAGGGATGCTATTTTCGTGACTCTTCAGGTTGGACGAGATTAATTCGATGAATTTCCCAATACTGTTTATCTCACCTGGAAGCTGCAACGTATATATTTCCTATAACGTTGGTGATTTGTAAGTCAATTCAACAAACAAAGCAAAGACCTTTTATACTCAGGGCCAGCGGAACGGGGGGGGGGGGGAGGGTGGTTGCCCCCTCCCCCATGCACCTTTTGTTTTTTGCACCCCTACACAGGAATACATACAACAACATACAGCATACATACATACAACAACAACAACAACAACAACAACAACAAAGCAAAGCAAATCCCTAAGAATAATATACTGAATTTAAATTCTTGTTGATTAGATTGAAATTTTTTCCTTTTTTTTTCTTTTTTTTCTTTTTTTTTTTTGTTTACCAGGTGTACATAGTCGCTGTAGATACAGTAGTTGGAGGTGAATTTTTTTCTCCCGAAATTTCATAAAGTTATAATCTCAACCGGCGGCACGAGGATGGAATATTTTTCTTTTCATGTATAATAATAATAATACAGGGTACATATAATGCGCAAGTTCCACATAGTTAACGTGCTCAAGGCGCAGTAGAAGAGTAAGTTATGAAATACAAAAATCCTTATACAAACATGCACATGAAAATGAATGACACAATAATGATAATGAAAAAATACACATTATAATATACAATTCTACTGGAAAATGGTCATGAACAAATGAATTATTTATAGTTTTAAAGTTCGGTAATTGTGAGTAAATTCATTATGTCATTTTGTATGGCATTCAACTGACAGCGCGAGCTTTCCAGCCCCTGAATTGCATAAACAAACAAATAAGCACACTTTGATAAATGCAAATTAAATGATTAGCGATTATTGCAGCTTGGACATTTTGCCACGACAACAAAACAAACCAAATCCCAACGAAGGGTATCATACTAAATTCTAATTCTTCTTAAATAGATTGAGGAATGTGAACCATCCGTGATTTCTTAGACTTTATTATATAAAATGGTGTTGCTACGGCAGTTACCATTGATTGCAGAGCTCCATAATTCTAACCGTAGAAGTTTTATCAACTGGGCCCATGCAGGTATGTAGTCCTTTAAGACTACTGAGCCCTCTCAAATGAATTATTATGCTTTCTTTGACCAAAACACAGTTTCATTCGATCAGTGTTCTTATTCTATAAAAACACAAAAATAAGATGATAAAACAGTCAATACGATAAGTGATCATAACCGCTCACGAAATGGAAAGTTAGGGATAGAATTAATGACCCTCAAGGCTGACGAATCGTGATGTTTTAAAAGTCGCATCAGGCGTTTGTCTTTTGGTATAAACAGTGGTTACTGTATATCCATACACCTTTTCTCGATTTTTCCCCCTGCATGGTAATCGAGGAATAATGGTTATCACTACTTCTGCATGAAGTAATTGACATGGCTTTGTGAGCCCACTGGTTGCCGTCATATTACCAATATTTCATGAAGTTTAAGTCAATCACTGTAAATAGCCTTACATTTACATCAGTGTATACAGAGAGATGGAAAATCCCCAATCCCTCCCCCCCCCCCCCCCCCCCCTCCCCACCACCACCACCACCTGCCCTGGAACAAGAATAGACGCAGTGGACCTAAAAATGAAAGTGACGTAGCACGAGTGGAGTCGAATGAGAGACGCACATAGTGACATACGACAGCAAACACGGACAGGGGTCGTCTGCCATTTCTGGGACATCGACAGCTTGATGTCGCTATGCAACCAGTCGAAAGGCGCCTTATCTCCTATCACCTTACATCTAATTGGTAAGAACGCGCAAGCTCCCACTTAATTCTAAAACTCCTATGTGCACATTTACTTCAAAGGATATTGGATTCATAGTGCATGTATGATCCCGAAAATCAGAAGCTATGCCGAAAATGTTTGCGAAACCACATTGTAAATGGTGGTGGGCATGGGCATGAGCTCTGCCACCGCACCGGCACACCAAGCCGGTGTGTAGCAGCACCTGTCGCTATACAGCGTTTTTGTAATAGCTCTGTTTATCATGCATATCGCGTATAGAACATAGGAGTGTATTAGAAAGTGATCATTACGACGTAGGATATGCACATCCTTCATAGTCATAGAAGTACAGACATCTACTGTTTGTAGCTGGTAATCGTGGTAATGAAGTATGTTTCAGGATTCATGTTGAATGCTACCAGTTGCCTTGTTCTGCTAGTTCCAGTCCATTTATATCAGAGACTCCAACCCCAGGCACCTTCTGATCTGGAGATTCTCCCACCTGAAGCCCCTTGCAAACGGGAGACTCCAACTTACATTGTGTATGTGCGAAGCGCAAGTGTGAAGTTCCTTACGGCCGGGGTCCAGGGACCGCTTAAGGGCCCTGGAAGCTCTATAGAGTTCTAGAGTAGATGCTCTCTCGTGCTATATCTTTAGTAAGGCTTATTTTTCAACATACGATGATAATGATTAAGAAATCATTTCAAGCGGGAGACACAGACAGAGCCAGGGCGGGAGAAATTGAATCTCAAGCGGGAGAACGGGAGATTTTGCAAAAATGGCCATTCGGCGGGAGATCTCCCGTCGAAAACGGGAGAGTTGGAGTCTCTGCATTATCTAGAACCTATAATGTATGGAGTTCAACTTCATGCAATCTGTCAAACCAAGTAACACTAGTGGGAGGCGAGCCTAACGTTAGATCTATTTCATAACATTCTCCCTTTAAGCACAAATAAGTGTTTTGTTTTGTTTGTTTTGTTTTTATTTTGTTTTTTTGTGGTGGGGATGGGGATAAATGGGAGCCCATAAAATGAATGGAATACTGTGAATGATGGTAATGCAACATGTACTGTGAACCTATAGCCACATATTATGTAGCTAAGCAACTTATATACCTGTGTGCAGTGGCCACCTCCTTTTACATGCAGCAATTAACTGCCAACCAAACAGTGGAGAAATTTTAGCCTATGTACCAAGTTAACCAAACGTCCAATCATGTGACCAGTAGTCTTGTGATAGTCTCTTCTAACTGTTTAAAATATAGGAATTCAAGTAGTGATAGTTCCTATAGGTTTAAGTGTGGCACTTTTGACATTTGTTTTCAGTTGAGATTCAGAAAGTTGACAATACTGATTTAGACATACTTGTCTAATCTCGTTTCCGAGACACCGGCAGACAGAAAGGCAAACAGAAACTGAAGAAACACTTTTTGGTTTCAAACTACAATGTATCATCAACCATGAACTGCCTGATGCATGTTGTTGGGCATCATATACACTGGGAATAATACCTGTGAAAATGCCAGTTTTGTGTAGCCTGTTGTATTAAGTCATTATATTAGTGTAAGGCATAAGCCACCTCTGCAATAGAATCTATTTGTCATTGCAATTTGTCATTGATGAAATTTGTCATCTAAATAACATATTAAAAATATATTCTTTTTAGGAATACACTGCCGTTATAAACTATCAATCACATCTACCGCACAGGTAAGTGTTTCAGCCATAGTCCACAGAATGTTGCAAGTGTTTTTGATAACACCCAGGTCATCATTTTATTCACCATGTCCACATTTGGTCAATGACCCCTTCCCCCTCCCCCCCCCCCAAAAAAAAGAGAGAAAATAATAATAATAATAATAATAATAATAATAATGATAATAATAATAATAGTAATAATAATAATAATAATAATAATGATAATAATAAGGATAATAATAATAAATTATTAAATAATATGTTGATTGTTTGATTTTTATATTTGTGTGCACTTGAAAAGGCTGACTGCTTCCTTGAAAATGCAATTCCCTATCAGTAGATATAATTAGACCTATAGTTTTATCATCCATCAAATGTGTGTTATCTGCTATCTTCACTTTTCTTGATAATTTTCATTTCCCTGAGAGAAATTATCTTACTGTGTATGTCATTCCTCTAACTACTATACTTGGTTTGTAATTCTTCCATTTTATTTCAGACATGGCAGTCAACAGGGACAATCATGGGGTCTGGTAGCTCTAAGACTAAAAGTGGCACCGCCCCAAAGGGCGGGCCCAAGAACAATGTTGTGGTCGCCGAAGTGGTGGTTCCCAACCAGGCGGAGCCAGTCAAGATAACTGGGCAGCTCAGCCAGACTCCGCCCCCTAAAGGCTCAGGCCAAGCGGTCGTCAAGGAGATTGGACCGAACAAATTTAGCCTCCAAATGGGAGATGAGAGCATTGGGGTATGAAGATTTGGATGACTTTGGATGATTTTTATGACTTTGTTTTTACTTTCTGCAGTCTGTCAATCCACTGAAATTCAAACAGGATAATTGAATTTGTAGCATTAGGATTTCAAAATCTACATTTCTTAGTACAGATTTTACATGCAGTTATCAAAGTATACATACATGTATGTGTTTTTTTCTGTTGTTTTACATTTGAAATAACATCAAAAGAGACTCCATGATAGTGCTTGTTTGAAGGATTAGAGGAGAAAAAAAAAATCTATAAATAAATAAAGTGAAGTTTCCTTGTATAGGGAAAGTTATGAAGTTTTTCAATACCAGTGGAATGTAAATGCTAATGTTGACATATATTCCTAGATCCATGTATTAGTGTTGATAATCTACATGCACTGTGTCTAGCAAATTCTTGTTCTTGTAAGTCTCTTGGTCAATTGGACCAAGAATGATGGGAAAATAATTGATGCAATCATATTTTCCCAAGATTCAATTAGTCTTCAAACTTGTGAAAAAAGAAGGAATTGAATGAAGCCAACTAAGGTTTTTATATTTGATATTGTCAGACAGACCAGCCACTGATCTTACACAAAGTTGTCTTGGATATCTAATGCTTTCAGTCTTGGGACATATAGTTCTTTCAAGGATCAACTAAAGACAATTTTGAAGCAATCATCATGTTATTTTACTCCAGTAAATTTCATTTACATCCTTCGTATCTTCAGTGTAAGGTTGTTCATAGGTGGTGTGAAATGTAACATTTATACTTTTAGGTGAAACACATATTGCTTGCATTCAGCAGTAGAAGGAACAAAATGGGCGGATCCAGAAATTCAATATGAGGGTGGGGGGAGCACATGCCCCCCCCCCATTTTTTTCTTTTTATTTCTGTTGTTTTAACAAAAATAAAGGGGACGTGTGCCCGGTGCGCCCCCCTCTGGATCTGCCACTGCAAAACATAGTAGGCACATACATTGTAAAGCAGTTTCTTTGTTATGTCATACAAGATTGAGACATAGTGACCTGTGAGATGGTAATCTGCCTAATAATAAACCGAAATTGCCTTAATTCTGTATTAGCACTTTACATGCACATCAAATGAGGATTTTAATATCCCTGTGATGTTCTGACAGCTACGTATATGTCAAATTTCACTGTCTCTGTTCTGTAGTTATTGGTGGATCTTATATTGCTGACATTGAGTACATGCTTCATATTGGACTTTGCTCATGGCAGTAATTTCCTGAATATGTGTGAACAATGGTCTCAGATTACCTGATTATGCTTGTCACAGTGTACAGCAAAGTCTGTGTTTACTTAGCAAGTGGCTTTTGTGATATCAATTCGCTTCAATACTGGCTGACCAAAATGAATGGATTCAGTTTTGTTGTACCAAACCTAATCCAAGCCATTTTTTTTCAAATAATGTTTAAAAAATTGCTCTTCTGCACAGAAAATTAATGTCAGACACCGTGACAAAATATGTTTATCATGAGTGGGACATTTTATTGTTTATATGGTATAAACCATAATGCACATAATAAGCTGGAGATCTTGAAAGATTCAATCACAATCGATCTTAAATTCATTAGCTGTGTCATGTGATGTGTGTTAAAGGTGCAATAAGAGCAGAGTGTTTCATTAAGCCCCTCCCACCACTGGTATCCATGGCTATTAATCAGTACTGTATACAATGCTTAACTTGATGGCCACGGTCTCACAGACACTTGCCTGATCAACGTTCAACGTTTCACACCATTCTTAGGAATAGATGATGTGCATTATGTCTCCTGTGGAGTCTAGTCGAGATTTCAGCAAGTTTTCGTATTATCGACCGAGAGATTGCATCATTGTAAAGGAATCAGTGTTCATTTTACGAACATTCACTGTACTATTTAAAGAATGTATTATTGACTTGACATGTGAGCATGTACTGTATGCTGTACGTGTAGCCTGTTTGTTCACCTCAGTGGAAGCTTGTAAAACATCAAAATTTCTTCCTTGTCTGTGGCTCGTCTGCTTCACAGACTTTTGAAGCTTCAGGTGATGGTGCTAGTGGAGATTTCTCATCCTACCTCGCCAACGCTGCATCGCTGACCGTCCAGAACATTGAAACTGTTGCTGAGGAGGAGGGAGGTGATTCCAAAATGGCTTCCAAATCCAGTGGCGAGCCACTTGTCATCCAGCTGAAAGATTCAGTATGTCAACTTGATATCCTTATAATGTTTTATTTTGCAGACTTATAGCTGTCAGTTGGTGCAATTGCCAAAGCACTCTTTCCCTAAGTTAAGCTTAATTGCTTGTGAGTTTGTTTTCTCTGTTTATCGATTTATCTACTAGATACCTGTGTGATATACAAATGTAATTATAGGAGCTTAGCTAAGTTGACTCATTCACAGTATAAACAACATCCAAAATATTGCCTCCCTTGTGTAGACACACTGTAAAATTTTCATTTTTCTGCCTAAAAGATATATACCAATTTCTCATTCCATTATTGTGGTCAACAATTGGAAATTCAGCCATTCATTAAATTGTCTTGCAAGTCCCCATAATTGCCAAATATTAAACATAATAATATGGCATATACAGCATCTCTCCTGTAATGGATTAGTATAAAGTCAAGATATGTTGATGCCAAGATGCTCAGTGTTGCAATATGCTATAAAAGTGGACATTTTCAGAGTCTGGAAATTTCCATGCCTTTTAGGCAACATAAAACTAGTGCTAAAATTATAAAAGCACACACAATTTTTGCTTGTTATATGTAGTAGTAGTTCATATTTTGATTCAGTGGAGTTAAAAGCATGCAGAATTCATCTCACCCATCTGGGTGGAGAAAAATTACTCATGTGAAAATGGCCACTTTTACAGTATCTAGTAACCAATAGTTGGAAGCATTTTAAGTGTTACAGTAGTGAGTGCAGTTTTTCAAAGAGCTCTGGAATGAGCTGAAGTATGACAGTGACCCAACCGGTGTATCTCAAAATAATGACATGTATAATAATTACATGTATATTGTTATAGAATAGTATATCATTTACTCATTATTTATCTAGCGATCCATGTCCGACAAGCTTTGCTTTTTAGTGGATCACTATTTTCCATAATCGAATTTATTTTCCGCTCGCCCACGAAGTGTTTATACAGTGTTTTTCCTAAATATTGTACATGTTATATGTTGTTCTATAATTTGTCTCGTATATATATTACATGAACCTTTTGCAAACGTTTGAACAATATTATTTCATCACATGTATACTTTGTACCATGTTTTTTGATTTTCGATGATTGGAAATAAACTATGATTGAATTGAATTGAATTGACCTTCTGGCATTTATGGAATGTGGCTTCAATGCCTTACACCAGATTTCAGCCAATTGATATTATATGCACCATGACCAATAATGCTTGGTGAACAGAAAAATAATCCTATTGTTCACAAACTTGAAAACTTCGTGTTGTTACAGAGTGCAAATGAGAGCCTAATTAATGATTAAATTGTATGTCAGATTACATGTAATCTATCAGTCATATTTTCGATCAGATGGTATCAGTCTGAAGTATTTTGTCCAAAAAAAGGAGAAAGATATATTGGTGACCTTTAACCTCTGACACCTCTGCTGCTGGTCACAGAATGACTGCAACGATGATGTGGAGTGGGAGGAGGTCATACAAGATATTGGAGACCAGCCCAAGAAGAAGAGCAGCCGAGGGATTGACCTGCCGGACAGTGACGCCACATCCGGGGACCGGAAGAGTCGACTGAAGGAGGCACTCCGTAGCAAACATGCCACACTATCCCCCCAGGAGTATGAGCAGATGATTGCTAACCATAGGTGAGATTGGTGATAATATCAGCTGAGAACCAGACGGGTGAAATCGTGTTCTAAGATATTGAGGGTAAATGAAAATGAACAGTAATTTTTCATAAAATAAAAAGTTTATTTTATCAAAAGTGAGTGGATTTATAAGAATTGTTTGAAATATAGGGTAAGATAGAACTCTTTGTGGTTTCGATTTTTAAAATTTTACTGAAAATGAAAATGATTTAAAATTTACACCATAATATAGAGGAGATTGAGCTCTACAGCATGATACCAAAAACTCAATATCCCCCCCCCCCCAAATTGTGATTAACCCTTTCTGGTTCTCAGCCCATGATATTAAAAGTTTTTTTTTTTTTTCAAAAATAGCTCATCTTACAATTCTGTTTCTAAAGCAGTGAGTTCTAAAGAGTCATACTGAAGGGGGTACTCTGTGCGCAGCAAACATAATATTATCGTCGGTCTTATGCCAAAAGGGCCTTAAACCACTTCCACTGTTATGCCAAAAGGTAGATAAACAGATAGATAGAAAGAGAGAGAGAGAGAGATAGATAGATAGATAGATAGATAGATAGATAGATAGATAGAGAGAGAGATAGGTAGATAGATAGATAGATAAATGGATAGATAGATAGATAGATAGATAGATAGATAGATAGATAGATTGATTAGAGCATATGACAAGCATTAAACATTTGGAAAGAGAAATGATTAAAAACCGAAATTCCTGCACACTTTGGCATAACTATTTTTTCCACCCAATGGAACTTTATAAAACATATATTGCCCTGTAATATATGAAATATAATCATCTTCAAATATTGATAGTCTGTCTTGTTTTTCCCCACTCCAGGCAAGAGGTAGACTTGATGAACTTGCTGAGAGAGAAAGAAAAAGAGCGACAGAAATTTTCCCTCGCCTCAAAGGTTGCTGAACGCAAGAAGAGGAGGAAAGCCAAACAGGCCTTTACTGAACAAGATGGCGATGGATTAGGGGGCAGTGTAAGTCTTCTTTGTTTTTTCCTTTAGATGTTAATGTGATAAACAGACTTGCATTCCAGGGGCGGATCCAGGAATTCCGTAAAGAGGGGGCGCGTTTACAAAACTAAAGGGGGTGCACGCACCCCTCCCCCAATTTTTTTCTTTTTATTTCTTTTGTTTCAACAAAAAATAAAGGGGGGGCGTGCGCTGGTTGCGGTCCTCCCTGGATCCGCCACTGCATTCAATCATATGTGTGTTATTGTTAGTGTGTAGATAGAAAATGCTTCTACTCATGTTGCCTTTGCAAGTTTAGTCGAGGTTTTGTAACTGGCCAGCCATGCAGGAATTATTTTTTAGCAAATCATTTATTTTCATCTGTTTTAGTCACAGCAAAATTCACAATTAGTCTAAGGGCAATGAAACTTCAGTGTATTCAGTGTATCTAAAGCAGTCTCTAGTAAAAGCACATTGCATTTAATAATGTAGACAAGCATCTCACAAATTGTCTTCTTTGTAATATTTCTGTAGGCTAGATATTCATGCATTACAAATCAACATTTCTTATAAGTGGATGCATATCTCTTATTGAATGGTTACAGAGATTACAGGATTTCTCAATTGCCACATTCACAGCTTGAGCTAGCAAACACAGCCCGCTACCAGGAGCTGCAGGAGCAGATAGCCCAGCAGCGAGCCAAGATGGAGGCCGCCCAGGAGAGTGTTGGGAGCCAGGGGGACGGGGGTGGTGGCTCCAACGAGTCCGAGAAGATCATGGAGGCTTACAAGAAGCAGATGGCAGTCCTGGAAGAGGAGCTGAGACGGGAGAAGGAACAGAGACAGCAGGACTTACAGAACAGGCTGAGAGCCAAGCAGCGTCATCGGAAGGCCAAGCAGGCTGCTGAGAAGAAACGACAAAGTGAGGTGCGAAACTTACCCTCTACAAGAATTGTCAGAGTACTGGTACTCACAAAATGGTTCAGCTAATGCCATTCATGATCAGCAAGTGCTTCTTCTCTTCATTGATTGTGGCGCCCTTCTCTTAGTTTGCTTTTCCAGTTTCCTTGACAATTTTGTATTTGAATGGCTTATGTCGTCTTCACTCAAAGTGCCAACTGCTGTTAATTTTTGTTTAATAGTGGGAAGATGGCAAAATGTTTCTCAAATTCATCTTTATTCACTTCGTTGTGAACCAAAGTGGAGGAATGATATGGAATTTGACATATTTTTAGAGATGGTACCTAGCAGTGGCGGATCCAGGTGGGGGTGCACCAGGCACGCGCCCCCCTTTATTTTTTGTGGACACAAAAGAAATTTTAAAAAACATTGGGGGTGGGGTGCATGCACCCCCCCTCCCTTTTAATTTTGTAAAGGTGCCCCCTCTTTACGGAATTCCTGGATCCGCCCCTGCCTAGGCACCACAATTGCATCATAATTGTCTTTGTTATTATTATCATAAATAAACATTAATGTGTCAGATAATAAGCAGAAGAGTGCCTAATCATAGAATGTGATCAATATCAGCCCCTGTCTCATACTTTGCTGTAATATAATTAGGCACAATCTTCCTGTCACATACTTGTACATAGATTTGATGCAATTGAATGCTTGAGGTCCAATGGCAATGTAACTTTATCACTGCAGGAAATGGACATTGCTGCCAACACACCCACAGCCGAGCAGGTACAGGCGGACATTGCAGCCAAGGAAGCTGCTTTCCAAAGGGAGGTCGAGAGCAAGAAGAATGAACTTCGGGCAGAGGAGTACCAACGTCTCCTGGCGCAGCACAAGCGTGAGATCGAGGAGCTCTCCGGCAGGCTGAATCTCCAGCACATGCGCCAGCAGCAGAACCTACAAGACAAACTGAATGCTCGACTGAGTCGCAGACAGGCAGAAAACACAGAAAAGGTTTTTAAATGAGATCAGTATTCTTGCATGTGCTCAATTACTGAAAAAAAAAGACAGTAAAGACACATAATCTTTTGGAGTAATATAATGAAAGGCCAGATACTTGTTTGAATAGATTTTACTCCATAACTATCAATTGTGTATTTACCTTAATGAGTAAGAGACTAGTATGAAGAAATGTGCAGTTAACATGTTTACTAGATGTATTTCACAGGACAAAGCAGAATAGGAATAAATATCACATGTCATCACAACATGGTATTTTGAATGTAAATGAGAATGACTGTATATGTGACCCGCTACAACAAAAGGATCCGAAAGTCGGGGGAGGACAATTTTCTGAAAATGGCATGATACTATTTCCGTACTCTTCTTCTTTAATTTCATATACATCACAACTCATAAAAGTACTCGGTTGCAGAGATATTGATGATTTTATCAGAGCATGTCATGTCAAGTGGTTGAGGAAATCAGAGTTTCGAGAAAAACGCCTTCTAAGTTGTCCTTCCGACGCTATCATGATCATGGGGAGGCGAGACAGTTTTCACCGCTTGGCAATAGAAGGCACGCGCCTATAGCGACCTCCACCATGTTCAGTCAATCTTAGCGCCAGCGGTCTACGCACGACCAATCGGTAATCAGGATGCCACGCACTGACCAATAAGATCACTCCCTCATTGCTAGGGGCGGAGTCTAGCTGCCGCGCTAAATCCAAATCTTCGGGTACGTTTCTCTTACATTGAAAGTCGGAAAATCATGGCCCAGAAAAACGCTAATTTCTTGCCTTTCCTTTGATCATTTAGCTTCAAAATTTCGGCAGATGATAGACAAAACATTAGACTACAAATTTATGCCGAAAACAGAAATCCGATTGTTTTGACCAATTTTGATGATGTGACTTCAAACTCGATTTTCTCTTCTCGGCCATCGGTGACTTTAGGATCCTTTTGTTGTAGCGGGTCACATATAGTGTATAAATGATTCAGTAGCAAAGAGGGGTATGAATATTTATAGCCGTCATAAACGCTTTCAGAATATGGCTATTTTGTGTAGCTTTTATGTATGATGTGAATAGCAATAGTTATTCTCTCTTGCCTTTCACAAATGTTGGAAAATAAAGATTTTGGGCCTTTCACCTTGATCTCTCTCAGGAAATGACTGCTGCCGAGCTTCAACGCCTGGAGGCAGAGCTGAGACAGAGACAGCAGCAGTTTGAAGCCGAGATGAAAGAGCGGCGGGGCTCGATGTCAGAGGAGGAATATCGCCGCCTCATCGCCGCACACAAGCAGGAGCTGGCTGAGCTCCAGCACAAGCTGGATGTACAGAGGGACCGGCAGCAGCAACGCCTGCTGGACAAACTGGCCGCCAGACGGGCCAAGAGGGCTGACAGAAAAGAACAGGAGGTCGGTTAATTGTCATTTTATGTTTGTGTGTATTCATTTTTTGTGGGTGTATGCTAAAACTAGTTCACAATACAATCAGGATTGTGTAATCCTCCAACTACAGGAGATTTTTTTGTAGGTAGAACTGTTGAAATGTTGTGTATTTTTGGGTGTTTTGTGTGTATTGAATCTTCTTATTCATCATTCATATCTTCTTTGAAAATCAAAATGGTAATTATTTGCAAGGTAGGCACAATCACAAAGTGGATTGCTTTTCAAGAGTGCCAAGTGAACCTATGAAGCTACATGGGTCAAATTTTGGAGAGGCTTAACCAACTTTGGTATGGCAAAGTTACAACTAAATGCATGGGTTCATAAAAAAGGATCTACCAATGCTGCAATGATATTTGAAATTTCTCATCCATTCCAACTTATTTACAGGCTCTGATAACCAAGATTGAGGCACAGATGCTTACTGTGTCGGACCCTGAGGAACTGGCAGCAGATCCAGCGGTTGCCATGGCGATGGATGCAGATGAGGTCAAAGAGCTCCAGCTGGCCATCAGCAAGAAGCAGATGACCTTTAGCAAGATGCTGCCAGAGATAAGATGTGAGTGGATCCTATCTCTTTGAATGTCATTTGTCTGTCTGTTTGTTTAATTTGTTTGTTTGTGTGCTGTTTTCTGATTTGTTTATGTCTGTTTTCATAATGTATATTTTGTGTGTCTGTTCATATTTGATGGCTCTTGCATGTTGCTTCGGTGCATGCAGTGGTGTTGGAAAGTTCTTATGCTCTAGGTGTGCAATGAATAAGAACTCAACTTTTACAGACAATTCTAGCTGTAGACATGTGGTCACATATTCCTTCTATATGTTCAGCTGTGTAGCAACTCATGACATACACTGTATAATCAGGGAATCATCAGTACATACTCAAATCTGCTTTAATATAGCAGTGTCATAATACATCCTTTGTACAGCTGCATGAATCGTTCCATCTGGAAGTTTTACACCTACTTAAAGTCTCTTCCCTCATGAATAGGCTTATTAAATGTGCACTTTTACATGGAATAAACAATCCAAAATTCAGCAACTTTCATCACTGTATTTGCACCTGTCCATGAAAGGAATAGGCATGCAGATTTAATTCTTGCAGTTTGTGATAATCCATATCATCTTTAACAAAATTTATTCGAAATGTTGACGATCTCTCGTGTGATTGAGCTTCTATGTACTTGGTATAGAAAGAAGAAAAATTCTGTATTTGGACACATTACACAGCCACAAAGTCGAAGGCAGAGGCTCAAAAGTTCATCGACCAGCACCGGCAGGAAATGGAGGAGATGCAGCTACAGCTGGACCTGGAGAAAGCCAGGATGAAGGCTGCCCTCATGGCCAAACTCCAGGCCAGACGGAAGAAGGTGATTCAAATACAACATGTGCAAGGCTTCAGACTCATTCAGTGCTGTACTTTTTAGATGCAATACCCACAAGTTCTTAGTAGACTAAAAGTGTACTGTAAGAGTGGAAATTTTCGAGGTATGGAAATTTTTGTGCATTTGACCCAACCAGAAGGTAACTTCCAAATAAAAGCATGCTAATATTTTTGCATGCCATATTTTCCAGTAATTAATGTCCTGATTCCACAGAATTAAATACATGTGAAATTCATCTTCGCCCGAGTGTGAAAAATTACTCATACAAAAATGTCCACTTTTACAGTGTTTGAATTCTTTGACAGCCGTAGGCAGCCCAGACCATCTTTCTTTTTTTTTTCTTTTTTTTTTTTTTGGGGGGGGGAGGGGGGGGAGGGGAGGGGTCAGGAAAATTCGTTTGAAGGCAGGCATTCAAACAAAAATAAGTCAAATCATGGCTAGCTCAATCGTCATGAACTTTACATAATCAGGATTTCTTTTATTGTTGTGCACACA
The DNA here is from genome assembly GCF_040938485.1 of Diadema antillarum. Classification (NCBI taxonomy): domain Eukaryota; kingdom Metazoa; phylum Echinodermata; class Echinoidea; order Diadematoida; family Diadematidae; genus Diadema; species Diadema antillarum. Next base: position 3,328,555 of record NW_027271204.1, read on the forward strand.
GATCAACAACAAAAGTTTTGTATGAAGTCATGTAAAGAAAATGTATAGTGTTGAAAAAAAATAATGTTATTTCATGCCACACAGATCAACAACAAAAATTTTATATGAAGTCTTGTAAAGAAAATGTTGTGTTGAAAAAAAAAATAATGTTATTTCATGCCAAAAAGACAGATAAGGCGAGTAGCCTTTCTCAGTCACACAGCAAAGATGATTGTGTTAAGGTGCCTCCTGAACAATGTTTAGAACTGTTGAATCTGTAAATTCCTCTGATGGATACCATCGCCTTTTTACATGTATGTGTATAATTAGTATAATTCATGACCATTCATTGTCCAGCACGGAGACAGCCATATCGAGGAGGATGAACCAGCGATGTCTGCTGAGGAGATCAAGCAGCTGCAAATTATTACTGACGAGAAGGAGGCGGACTTCAAGCGGCAGCAGAAGTCGGCCAAGAAGGAGATGTCCCAGGCGGACTACCAGAAGTTCCTGGACGACCACAAGAGAAACATGCAGGGTCTAAACCGAAGACTAGAGCTGGAGCGGATGAGGATGGAGCAGGAGTTAAAGAACAAGATGGCCGCGAGGCGATTCAGGAGGCCTGACTCTGCTGCATCAGTCAAGGTAAGATTCCTCAGCATTCGCATTTAGTTATGTTCCCTGTGAAATAAAAGACCTTGGCCCTGTTGCATCAAAAGATGCAATCAAACATAAGCCAGAAAATCAAACATAACTCATCAGGTATCAACCAATCAGAATCCATTATTCAGAGACTTGTGTTTGATTTTCTGTTTTATATTTGATCTGGACTTTAATGCAACAGGGCCCGGGTAGCATGTGGATACTATGCAATGGGAAGGTCGGTTTAAGTCAGATATATTCAAGTTGGAATCTTTAAAGAATTGTGAACAGCTTTATCAATGATCATTATGTAAGTATACACACAGTCGAAGAGTCTCATCTGGATCCAGACTTTACCGATGAGTGTCCTCTTCAATGCACATATTCACTAAAGGGGAATTCTACAGACCTATGCTAGTCCTGGTTTTCAAATGTGCTCCAGTGGGCAGCAAATGCAGATCAATTAAATCTGGCCGACTTTCTAACCTCATACTACATGGCTACCAGTTTCTTGTTTCTGTCTAATTTTCAACATACAGTGGCACAACTGCTTGACTAAACTGAACTTTAGAAAAGTCAGATTGAATGAGGACAAGTTCACCAAAAACTACCCTCTGTTTTCTTCTTGATCTACACAAGTCTGTACTCTACAACTGAACTCCAAGTGCAATGAAAATCACTGTATCAAGTTCAAATCTCACTGCATATTCTCTCTGTTATTTTCTACCTTTGCTTATTCTGCCTTTACCCGTTGTATATTGTATATACTCAAATCCAAACATACTGGGATTGCATCATGAGTACTGAGACAGAATCTGTTGCTAAACGAACAATGATAATCTTCAAGGAAGTTGAGTCCAAACCAAATTTATCTTGTCAGCACATATAATCACACATTAGAATGAAGATATCTTAGCTCTTATTTTTTTCTCTTTTTTTTGTTTTTTGTTTTTTGTTTTTTGGACATTGTACAGAGTCAGCGTGCAGCAGATATGCAGCAGGTTGAGAATGACATAGAACAAAAGAGGGCAGTGTTTGCCGCCACCGTGGAAGCCCGGAAGTCGGAGATGTCCAAGGAGGAGTACGAGCGACTTCTCGCACAGCACCGCCAGGAGATGGAGGATCTCCAGAAGAGACTGGACAGGGCCAGGGCCAGACAGGATGCCCACTTTCAGGACAAGCTGGACGCCCGCAGGAGGCGGAGGAAGATGTGGGAGAGCGAGGAGGAGGAGAGGAGGAGGCTGATGGCGATGATGGTGAGTGCATCCATGAGAGCTGTGTGACTGCATGCCATGATTGCATGCTGTGAATGCACATCATGATTGCAGGCAGTGACTGCAGGCTATGATTGCTATCATCGCTGCTTGCTAGCTATGAGGACATTGTGTTCTGTGGTTGCATGCCATGAATTTGTGCCATGATTGAATGCTATGATTGCATCATAATATGTGATCATGCTATGATTGCATAATGATATGTGATCATGCTATGATAGCATAATAATATGTGATCATGCTATGATTGCCTATTGTGACTGCATGTTACGATTGCATACAATCATTGCAGGTTGTGATTTTCAGAAATAATTGGATGTTCTGACAGCATGATATCATTGAATGCCATGATGGTATGCTTTAATTGCCTCCTGAGATTGCATTTTACGATAACAGGTTTGACTGCCCATAATGCTGTAATTGTATGTTACAAATTATTGTTATGTTTGTATGCAGTGACTCATGTAAAATCATAGTTGAAGCATATTATCATTGCATGTTATGACTGCACGGTATCAAGAATATATCATTGAATATCTGATGAACTGATCACTTTATCTTTTGAGAGAACACATGTAAAATGAGAAGAATGAAAAAGAGAACACAAACAACAACTTCATGTATGGTGTCTGTATGTTTTTGTAAACATATTTATTTCATGAACAAAACATTAATGTTATTGATAGACAAATTAATGTAATGTTTGATGTTTGTCTTTACTTAATTTTTTATACCTGTAACTGATATGAGGATGCTCAAACTGTCTGCCAAGCCCTGTGCAAGCATAATTTGAAAGCAAGTCAATTTTTATCACAGTTGGCCATTATTTCCTTGCGATTTTGTTCGTTTTCTTGTTCTCAGAATGCTAAAGACCAGCCACTGTCTAGAGAAGAGTTCAACAACATCTTGGAGGATGTCCTGACTTTTGACGAGGAGGTTCTTACCGACATCCAGGATAAGAAGAAGAAAGTGTCTGCCAAGGAGTACCAGAAAATGCTGGACGACCACAAAAAGAACATGGATGCCCTGGAACAGAATCTGCTTGACAAGGTAATTTGTCTGTCAAAATTTCAACTAGCTGATACCGTACACACCATGTACTTAACAAGGGGTTTTATTTTTTAATGAATTTTTGGAGCCAGATGCAGAGACTACAACTCTCCCGTTTTCGACGGGAGATCTCCCGCCGAAAACCCATTTTTGCAAAATCTCCCATTCTCCCGCTTGAGATTTAATTTCTCCCGCCCTGGCTCTGTGTCTCCCGTTGGAAATGATTTCTTACTTATTGCTATCGTATGTTGAAAAAATAAGCCTTAGATAGCACCAGAGAGCATCTAGAACCCTAGGAACTTCGCGCTTCGCACACATGAACTTGGAGTCTCCCGTTTGCTAGGGGTTTCGGGCGGGAGAATCTCCAGATCAGAAGGTGCTTGGGGTTGGAGTCTCTGCAGATGCTATATAGGAATTTAACAGCACGAGAAATTATTTAGTCTGATCTTGACATGAATGCCACATTTATGAGTATGTACTGGTACGCAGTACATAGTATACAAATATCGACTGCTGCAGAGGGAGATGGTAAAACTATTTGCACCGAGGTGATGTCTCAACAGTGCTATGTCCCGAGACGAAGTAGAGGGACATGGCACTGTTGAGACATCACCGAGGTCAAATAGTTTTACCATGGCCCGAAAGAAAGCAGTCGATATTTGTTTTATATCCCTCTCGAGCATTTTACTAGAGTAATGACGGTTCCCTTTTGGAAAAGTGTGCAGGTTTCGTGAACGATAAATCTAACGTTAGGCTGTAGCAGTGCAGCAGCAGTGCGTGCAGCGCGTAGCGAACGACACCGCTGCGCTGTTGTTGATTCCTACACACGAGCTACACTACAGCGTGCAAAACTCCGAAAGATCGAGGTCCAGGACTACGTTAGAAGTAGGCCTAAAGCGGCTTCGTTACCCAGATCATCTTCAAAATCGGTTTTAGTTTATTCCTAATTCGTACCTGATATGGTGTCCTCCTGCGATCATTCTTCCCTTACTGGAAGCAGTCACTTTGTCAATTGAGCTGAATGCATTGATCACGTATCACACGTCCACACGTTACACACCGACCGGCCACGCCATCGCACCACACAGATTTCTGTAATGCTGTCGCACATCACACCGCGCGCTCTCTTAGCGCTAGCTAGCTACATGCCACAGGACTGTCGCTCAAAAGTATCGCTACTACGCGCACTGCGTACATTCTTAAGTGAGAAATGTAGATATCGATCACACGATCACGATGGGTGCAAATCGTGGATTCCCAAAAGTACTATATCACGCTGGCTAGTAACCAATTGCACCGCATCCAGCTGCTCGTAGCTAGCTAGTAAAACTACACCATGTTCGTGCTCTGTACAATCCTATGGCAAGAAGCTTTACATGAGGGATATAATACATAGTACATGAACAAGGTGTGTGATGATACAATTCAGTAGGCCAACTGTGTTAATGGAGAGGGACACTTCCCTGTCTATATCAACAGGTAAGTTTTCTTGCATTGCTTAGTTTTCATTTACATGAATTCATTCTTACTTTTAGGAAATTTATATTATCAAAATTGATCCCATCATTGCCAGAAATACTTCTGAAATGTCTGCTGTACTCCACAAGAGCTGCCAAGTCTTCCTGATTCTGCAAGAGTCTCCCTGAAAATGTCAAAATCTGTTCATGTCTGAATAAGAGAATGTTAAAATCTCCCCGATTTGGGAATTATTTTCACCCATTGAAATGCATGTAACATACAGATATCTCCCTGATTGCTGTGTGGAATCTCCGTGATTTGGATGTGGGAATGTTATGAGACCTGCTCCATGATTGGGAATTTAACTACCACGTACTGGTACTAGTGAAATGTCTGAAAATTCTGATTCACTAGATATTGGAATGACTAAGAATATGGTGTATACAGTACTTAATCCATAAATATATACGCCTTTTTTCATGTATGCATATATTTGTACATAAATTACATTCCTTTGTGTGTTGCTTATACCTTTGTGTATGGTCACACTTCTTCAGGGGAAGGGACGGAATGAAGAGATCACCGACCTTGAGGAGGAGATCAGGGTCCGGGAGGCTGCCTTCCAAGCCAATGTGGAGGCCAAGAAGTCGGGAATGTCCAAGGAGGAATACGAGCGCCTCCTGAAGCAGCACCAGCAGGAGATGGAGGACCTGAGGAAGCGGCTAGACAGGTCAAAGGTCAGGCAGGAGGCACACCTGCGAGACAAGCTGGAAGCCCGGAGGAGGCGGCGGAGGATGATGGAGAATGAGGAGGAGGAGAGGAGGAGACTGATGCAGAAGTTGGTAAGAGTTTTTCCTCCTTGAGTCTGCCACTTTATGCTATCAAAACTTGAATGTCCCTTGAATGCTGAATTGTGACTGGTCCAGAGCAAAGTTATCTTTTGTTCGACATCGACATTTTGCATGAAGTCACAAAATTAATGTTTGAAAAAGCAAAGACATCCATTACTCTCAACCAATTAAAATCCTGTATTTCATGTTTTATGTTGAAAGACGTCTTTAATAACTCTCAACCAACTTCAATCCATCATATTGTTTTTCATAGTTAACTACTGATGAAGAAGAAATTTCAGAAAATCTGTTCATATATTCTTATTAAGATTCATCTTTCCTTTCAACCTATCCAAATCTTTCACAGTTTTGACTTAATATGAATTTTGAGTTGTGAGGAGTCTTCATAGCCAGTCTTTCTCGTTTTATTTAGAGTAAAAACATTTTGAGATTATCGAGTGAAGCTTCACATCTGTCAGAGTTTCCATTTGAAAAAAAAAAACAAGAATAGTATGTTATTCATAGTTGTATGAAAAAAATATATAGACCTAACTTGATGAGTCAGAACTGCATGCAGCTGTTTTAAGCTTCAACAAGCAAATTGTTTTTGTGCCATCACATCCAGGACAAGGACACTGAGCTTAATGAGGAAGAATTTGACGACCTCGAGGATGACCTCAAGGCCTACGGTGTGGCAGTGGCGGCGAGCATTGATGGCCGTAGAGCTCAGCTGGGTGAGGCAGAGTATGAGAGGCTGATGACTGAACACAGGAAGAACATGGCAACCATGAATGAGCTTCTAGAGGACCAGGTACAAGTGATTCCACACTCACCATCACGATACTTACGTCCTTCAAGGATAAGGAAGCCACATAGCTTTCTCAGAACTTATTCTCAAAAAAGGTTACTCTGACAGAATAACTTAATGATGAGGGGGAAAAGAGATGTGACACATTTTCTCTTCCATATTTTTTCTATTTGTTTGTTTGTTTGTTTGTTTGTTTGTTTGTTTGTTTGTTTGTTTTATTGTTCTACTTCTTGTACATGGTTAGTTGGCTTGTCTTTCTTGTTATGTCTTAAGAGTAGCCCTAGACATCAAAGCCTGTCTGAAGTTATCATTTCAGTTATTCATTTTGTCACTCTAAAATTTGCATATGTTTTGGCATATTTGTCAGAAATTGGTATGCTTTGCAAGCTAACCTGTTCCATTTTGATGGAGTGTATCATAATGATCAGCCGGTATATTGAATAACTGTTTTACATTCTCTCTGGTACATATGACCCAGGTTATGATAGAAATACATGTAATAATTAAGTATGACTGCATCAGAAGAATTAACAATATCCCCACTTTCATTAAAGCAGCTAACTCTACCGATCGATTGAAAAAAACTCCCGAAACTATATCTCTTCCCCAAAATAGTTCTATATGTAGTTATCTTTGTGTATCCCCTTTATCCTATTTAATCATCATTGTTGTTTTTTTATCATTCTGTGTAAATGCTGTGCTATACTTTATATTATTTATATTTATCATTTGTTATTTATATTATTATTATTATTACTACTATTACTATTATCATTATTGTTATTGTTATTATCATTATTATTATTGTGGTTGTTGTTATTGTTATTGTTGTTATTATTATCGTCATCATTATTTAGAGTTTTCCTCTAAGTGAGCTGTAGGATGATGAAAAAAAGTCTTTTGGAGATGAAATAAAAATCACTTCTCACCAGATCAACCTGCAAAAGCCTTTTGTTTCTGACACGACTGTGCTTTTCTCTTCAGTTTGACAGAATGACAGCACGACGCACAAACCGGCGTGAAATGAGGGGTAATCCCACAACAAACATGGTCAAAGTCGTCGATGACAGTGATGAGGAAACAGGGAGTGAAGAGGAGGATGTGAGTACCATGGTAACAAGATGCCATGGTCCTGTGAAAGAGGACGTGGCACCCAATCAGGAGATTCAAGATTCAGACCATAGACTCATGCTAATACCACAATGTAGTCAGATATTACAATGTAATTATTAAATGCATTGATGGAACTTGTCTTGCAAAAGGAGGTCGTAGTCTTTGATGCCTTGCTGTGATCGAAGATGATTATGTTAATGGTTGAAAAGATAGAGAATGAGAGTACAATGTATGTCCATTAAATTTTGAAAGTAAAGAAATATTATTATGGCTCTTGATCTATTAATATATCTGCTACATAGGCTGCAAATGTGTCTGCAATAATGCTATTTTTTTTTAAAAGGACCAAAAAAAGTCTTGTATCTCCATATTTGTGTAAGTCAGTGCATAACTTCATACTACTGTGGTTTGCTCTGTTTTCTTTTTACATTATTTTTCCACTGTTTCTGTCATGTATTGATTGTCTGTTCACAGGTGTCAGATCTCCAAGGGTTGAACAGTGAGTACCAGTCCACCCAGTTTGCTTCCACCACCCTCTGGACCACACCCACCCAGTCCAACGATGTGGTCATTGTGCCCCTTCGGGAGGAGTACCCTGTCAAACGCAAGAGGGAGCTCTACACTGACCCAGCCATTTTCAGACAGATCGATGCTCATGCCATTCGGGTAAAGAGATTTTACAATTCGGAATATTGAGAAAATGCCTGTTCAGTTGGGGGGGGGGGGGGTGTGTGGAGTTTGCCCAAGGACATCTTCAAGAATTTGGTTGTCCTGCTTACTTTAATTCAAAACTTAATTAAAGTTGTATCAGTCACACAATTTTGCCAACTCAAACAAGATAAATATAATTTGGAATGTGGTTTATTTATTGTTACAGCTAACATGTGTTGCAAATCTGAATATAGTGCAAAAGACAGTATTCACTCATGTTTACTGCACTACCGTTCCAGTATACAATCTATTGATCTTTTTTTCTTCTTTTTTTGTGGATGGTCAGGATAGTTATATGTTAACATGAAGGTTTAGTGCACTCCCGTTATAATGAACACGGTTATAATGAAATTCCAGTTCGAACAAAGTGAAAAATTCAGACCGCAAACTTATCCGCTCTTTGTTCTTTATTGTTCACCAGTACTTGTTCAGTTATAATGGAATTTTGATATAACTATTAAAGAAAACTGTTGGTCCCGAGGACTTTGTTATAACAGGAGTCCTCTGTACATTGAAGAGATTCAAATCTTGAGTCCTTTTTTTAACCCTGTTTGTTTGACACCTTTAGCTCGCACAGACGGTCAGCCTGGTAACCCAGCCCACTTTCTCTGCTCTGGTCAATGAACTGACCGAGTTTGGCACCACCGAGCTGCAAAAGGTACGGCTGATATTCCGCTGGCTCACCGCGCAGAACTGCGACGAGATGGACCTGAATGATGTCATCGATGACACGCCCCTTGGAGTCCTGAAGGGACTGTATCACAAGAAGATCACCTTCTCGACTCTCTTCATGAGGATGTGCAGGTATGGTTGAGAAATGAAACGACGTCTTCCCAATAGAATTGACTCAAAAGCTAGCATAATTGTATCTTTTATGAAGGCGCTTAGACCATTCAACTTCAATTTATTATACAAACCTCCATCTACTGTAAAACAAGGAATGTTCACATGCATTTTAATTTGGCCCCAATTCTTGAAAATTACATGCCACGAAAATATTGTGTTTTACAGTAGTATTTGTAATGACTTTGTAATGTTATTATAGTTCAGCTCACTATCTGTGATGAAGAATAAAGAGACAAGTACTCCTCAGAGTTAGCTGGTATATTGAGGAAATAAAGCATGTTGCTTGGAGAGTAAGATTGTCAATTCAGGAAAGGCCAGAGCTTACATTATCATAGTTGTCTGAATTATAATTTGTGTGGTGTCAATAAAGTATCCAAAAATGTCACATTCTGTGAAAAAAAAATGATGCATGATGTGGTGGTAAAAACAGCAAAGAAAAAAATCAATATCCGCAAGAGCCTTCAGTTTTGTTCCACTTGTGTACAGACCAAACAAAGAGATGTGTAAGCAATTAAGGAACTGTCTTTGCATTTGTGGTGTAATGGGCAGGTGGGCTCTTTTTTCCCCTTGTACAGGTTCATTGGGATCCAGTGTGTTGAGATTGTTGGCATTGCAAAGGTCAAGGGGTACCGTGCTGGTCAGTCCATCACACCAAAGGAGATGGAATTCCACCACACCTGGAATGCCGTCCGCATTGATGGATTCTGGCACTTCGTTGACTGCAACTGGGGCGTGTCCCATATCGCTGGGTCAGTGACCTACGACCCTTTCCGTTTTGAGTACGATGAGCATTACTTCCTGGCTGACCCAGATGTCATCATCTACAGTCACTTCCCCAACGACCCAGCGTGGCAACTTCTGAAGGATGCGCTCACCTTGGAGCAGTTCAACAACCAGGTCCTTCTGAAACCAGACTTCTTCAAGTTTGGCTTTGGCCTCATGAACCAGAAGACTGCAGTAATTGATGTCCTCCATGGTAGTCTGAGTATCAATGTGCAGTGTCCGCAGGGATTCCTTCTGTCGTGCCGACTTTCCAGGATGGAAGATGACCGGGATGTCACCCGAAACGGCATACCCTTTGACCTCTACGAGTTCATCCATCAAATTAGCGACACTGCCATGGACTGTTTCATACGATTTCCGGAGACGGGCAACTTCAATCTGACGATCTATGCCAAGCGGCAGTACCTGGATGGTGAGCTAAACCTTGAAAGTCACACAGAGATATGTCGCTACCTCGTCCGTTGCCACGCCCCAAGCAATGACACCCAGCCCCTACCTTACTCTCCAGCGGACCACTGGGGTCCCATTGGCACCATGAACGCTGGACTGGTTCCAATCACGCATCGCTCCAGCGTGGCCATATCTGATGATGGGAGCGACTTCAATATCCGCTTCAAGCGACAGCAACAGCTGCGCTTCTCACACCACCTGACCTGTCATGGGATAGACGACAGACGGCTGCTTCCCTACGCCATCGGCCGCAATGTTGAGGATGAGCTGGTCTTCACCGTCACCCCGCCCCATCCAGGTCGCTATGCCCTCAATATCAATGTCCACTACCCAGGCTTGCCTAAACCGGCTCACCTCTGCAGCTACCTTTTGGTGGCCGCCAGGGTTCGACAGAATCTGCAGCCAATGCCCCTGCTGAACAACGAGGCATGGGGCCCCACCCAAGCCTTCAGCTCTCTGGGCCTGTCCACATTCACGCACCCCGATCCATTTTTCGTAACCAGCGACGTGGACACAGAGATCACAGTAGGCACGCGAGACCGCATCTTCATGCAGCACATGCTGTACCACAAGGGAGAGGATGCCACCCAGTTTGCCCGCCCCCAGTTTGGAGATGGCTTTGTGACCTTTGTCCTCCAGCTTCCATACCCTGGCTACTTCCACCTTAAGCTTGTTGGGAAGGACACTCAAGATCCGTCCATTCCAAGCACAGTTCTCTTCAATTATCTTATAAGAAGAGATTAGCTCAAGCTCAAGATTGTATCATTAGTTTACATGCTAATATGCAATATTTTCTTTTTTTCCTTTCTTTTTTGAGGCTCATTCTTATTCAAATGATAGGTGAAGACTCTGGAGAATTCCCAGTGCACCAATATTCAATAATGTTCAAAGATTAAATTGACATATAGCAACTTTACTATTACATAAAGATTGGCTGTTTCTTTATGAATACAATTATTTTCTTATGTCTTTCATCACTAAACTAACAGCTGATGTTTTCAAATCTTATGATCTATCAAGACTAAACTTTGTTATGAATGTTGGCAGAGCAAAATGTTCATGTATTGAAACTGAAATGAGTTATTCACCTTGATAATGCATGCATGGCATAACATATTTTCCTTTCCGTTTAGATATATTATTGCTACTTTTTGTTTTGACATTGTTTTGCATCAGTAAAAATATCTGATTTTTGTATTGTATGATATGTGTTTAACTGCCAAAGTTTATGAAAAGAAAAAAGAATTGAAGCATCTTTTATCCTTGATCTTTACAGTGATGTCCACCTTGATTGAATATGTCTTTCAAAATCAGAAACAACAAACCTTGACGAAATGAATTTGTTAAAATATTATGTTTCCAGTCAGTAGTTTTGCAAGTGAGACTTATCTAAAAATTGGCACATCATTGTAAATGTTTTTGTGATAAGTGACGGAATAATTGTCATTGTCAGTCCAGTGCATTATTGATTATGCTTTATAGGGAGGGGGCAGTAAAAAGGAAAATGTTGCATTTCTTTGATTTGAGTCCATTGCTGTGCTAGTGCAAGGTTAGTGCTACAGTGCAAATTGGTAGTGAAGTACCAAAAGCATTCAAGTTTCATGTGTTGTAGATGTACTTGCAACAATGTGAATACCTGAAGCAAATTCATCAGCATCATGTTGGAAATGCACAATAATTCATGGATTTTAAAAATAATGATCATGATGATCATGATGATGATGAAAATGATAATAACAATAATGATAATAATAATAGTTATTATTATTATCATTATCATCATTATTATTATTATCATTATTATTATTATTATTATTATTATTAGTAGTAGTAGTAGTAGTAGTAGTAGTAGTAGTATATTATTATATTATTATTATTATTATTATTATTATTATCATCATCATCATCATCATCATCATCATCATCATCATCATCATTGTTATTATTTCTTTCTCTCTTTTTTTTTTGTCTGTTGCTACAACTGTCATGGCCGGTTATGTCATAATCGTACAGTGGTTTGCAATTTCGAAACTTACAACCGTTGCTGTTACTTTGATGACAATTGTACTCTCGCATGATCACATGTTGATGACCTTCCTGGTCTGTGGTCATTGGCAGCAAGACTGTCTGTTGCATATTGCAGTAGAATAAAGAACTTTCTGAAACTGGAACCAGAAGCCAATTTTTTTTAAGAAGTCTCAAATCATGATAGATTGTAATAATCTCAGTTATTGCAGTAACTACAGCTGTATTATGATACTCCTAATTAGGTGCAAACCTATTACTGTAATTGTCTCCAGATTATTGAAAAAAAGAAACAGAACAATGGTCCTCAAGGCTCTGGACTGAAACATTAGATATATTTGATAAATGCTATAGATATGTCATTTGTGATGTGCATCGTAATAAGTTAAATAGCATGGTCAAAGGTCACCTGAAGTTAACTAAAAATTTAGTTTTTGGACCATAACTTCACAAAGGACAGCCCAATGATAAAGTTCATTGATACGAGGTGTAATCAAAAATTGCAAATGCATCATATTTCCCTTGTTCCTAGAAAACCAAAGGTAAATCTCTGAGTCAAATGGTCAGTGGAACTTCATGTACATTCATGTAAATGAGGCCATACATGCACCAGTATTCAGTGATTTCATGAGAAAATGGCAACTGGGTATCAAAATTTACTGTGCACAGCAGTTGGATTGCTCTATTATGTTCCAGTGTCACATAAAATTATTATTGTAAGCCCATTCTGTTTTGTGTGAAATAGATATAAACATTGGGGTGGAATTCCAATCAAAAGACATGTTCTGTGTCTGTTGTGTTTACTTTAGCCGACTTTACTGACAATAACCCAATAAAAAGATAGAGAGTATCTATGGAAGGAGAGTGCAGGAAAGACAAATCAAATTACAATGTAGTCATATATTTGTGATACACACTGTGGTATAACAATTCCAACATTTGACACGACTATGTGAAGACATTCACATCAGCAGAAGTCAGCAGGGAAGTGGGTTTTGGAAACCTTTGCTTTGGCAGCTTGAACATTTCACATGAAGTCGAGGTCATAATTTATGCCTTACTGTGGCCCCATATACATTAAGACATTATCTTTTTAGAAGAAACTTAAAGCAGTTAAAGAATATTTCGACAATAGCACAAGTGTATCATTCCCAAAATACTTTGATGTTTTAGGCTGTAATATATGTGTTATTAGTACATGGTAATGTTAACATATCCGCCACAACATGTCATTTCCTGCTGAAAACCAACTTTATCTTCCACAGGTGATGGCAACTACTACCATTCCATGTTAACATCAAAATCCATCGTATACATCTATTTAGGACACATGTTTCAATAGCATGCTCTGATGGATTACATAAACGATATAGAATTCTGTGTAGGTTCCCTGAAAAGTTGCTTTATTCCTCATGAATATCAGGTGTACATTCCACATTTTTGCTCATAACATCTCGTGATTTTGATCAGTCTGTTCGAATATTAACCGACATATTTTATGCTAACCACCTTATGAGACATTGCAATACATTTGTATCTCTGTACCGTGGCATGTGATGGACAAGACAGCTGTAGACTCGGGTGTTAGTTTTTATCAGAGATGAAAATTGATGCTTCAAATCCACACAATTGAAACACCAAGAAATAAAATTGTTCTTGTGACATGGAGAGCAGAGAAAATTTGCTACAATAGAAGTAAAGTCATAACTTCAGAAAAAGAGGAGAGCTCGATAAATGTTACATGACATAATCTCCTACACTAAACTTGAGCATATCGCACATCTTGTCAGTAGAGTTTAAATCCTCCTTTTCATTGTTTTCCTGTGTGGATGTCAAGTGTCTGTGCTTGGTAGTGCTTGTGCATATATTGTAAGATAATATCTTAGGTCATGATGATAGTTGACCTTAATAATTACAGGTCCTGTTTACCTTTGGGAACAGCAATTTAAAAATGTTCAAGATATCACATTTGATGCATATATGTGTAGGTCTGTTGTATCACAAAACATCCTACCACATGAGATTTTTGCAATAAAGCCTAAAATATAAGGAGATATCAGTATTTTTCTCATTAAACAATAACTGTAGACAGTTTAGTCCGGCGACATTTTTATTATAACCGTTGTTCACATTTTGTCTCTTTAATAATACTTAACATTAATTGTACGGATTCAAATTTTTACAGTGGTTGTTTCTATCCCAAACTCACATTTTAGAATTATCTTAAAGCACTAATGCTGGGATTTTGTTTCATCTGCAAATGACAAATTATGCCTTAATTTAGTGGCGGATCCAGAGGGGGTACAACCAGCGCACAACCCCCCCCCCTTATTTTTCGTTAAAAACAAATGAAATAAAAAGGGAAAAAATGAAATGAAACCCGGAAGTAGCACCAGAAATATTAGTCACGCCCCCCCCCCCCTTTTACAGAATTCCTGGATCCGCCCCTGTTAACTTAACCTCAAAACGGACGACACAATAGTGCTCTCAGCTGTCTCTTTTCACGAGGTACTTTTTGGTTTGCTTAAATGACGATGTCAAAACATGTCACATGAATTGGACTTGAGGGAGTATTTGACTAGACTGCCTTTTGTTTTTAATTCTGTAGTCATTCTTATCTAGATCAATAAACATGTTCTATTTCATGATTCAATTGCAGTATTCCACGATCTGATTGCAAAAGAAATGCATACAATTCTGTATTTTTTCAAATATTTTCCAATCAATCGTTGGTGATTCCAGCAAAGCTGATTTCAATACAATTTGATAAAATGTTACAAATCTTTTGTGATGACGAAGATTTTCCATTACCAATTAAATATCATTTTTCTTTTCCTTATTTTTTTTTCTTTTCTGACTGGTGGAAAAATAGCGGATTGATTGGTTTTCATTGGGTCTTTTATCGTATCTGTCTTTATCTGCGGATTTATATCACGACTCAGATTGCAAAAGTTGGATTAGACAACTACATCGAGAGATAATGTTTTGTTTCGTGTTTTGATTTAAAAACAGCTCCGAGTATCGAGTGTAGTGAATATGCTTTAGACTAGCGAATCTGCTGGCTTATGTTTCACTCAAGTTCATTTCTTTGTTTTTCCTTCACATTCGGGGAGTGCCATCCTCCCTTCAGGGCAGAGGTAACAGTCACATCGGTTCGCAACTGTTTAACTAGTAGATTTAATCCTTCACCACCTTTAAATATACATGTAGTGAATGTTACATACGAGATAAGAAAATTGCTTAATGGATGATTATCCAGAAGTCTTACCATACTGCAACAAGAGCTATATTAAAACCGTCAGTCTGTATGGAGATTATGTAGGGAGAAAAACAGACAATAGAACATGGTCTTACGTTAGCTATATAGGAGATCGGATCACAACATACATCCTTGCACAAAGTTATACTAGGCCAACGTGCAATTATGTTTCACCCTTACGCCGAAGGGGTAAAAGTGAAACAAACGCATGATGAAGGCCGGTGAGCCAGTTTATTTTTTTGGCGGTGGGGTCTTGAAAATCCCCGACAGAGGACGCATCTTAAAATGAGGTACTGTATTTCATAGAATTGATTTCCCGCACAGGGATTCATTGTCACAGAACCTCCCTATATATAGTCACAGTGCGCGTTAAAAATGCATAATTGGCAAACAATGTATGTCACATATTACCAAAGCGACCAATCACAAATCTTGCTACAAATACATTATTTACTATGAGGTCTATGGTCTTAAAACGTTCAGTGTGTGTGTGTTTTGTTTTTTTCTGCTAGCAGAAAAAGCGCTGGCCATTTCGGTATATGAAATAGTAAAATCTACTGTTCTAAATAGTGGTCTTTGGCGATCATGTGGAAATGAAACGATCTTTTTCGGCTCCGCTTCGTATATCATTCGACGTCATCACGGATCGCTGAGCTTGGTGACTTCGGGCGGTTCGTTGTCGTTGTCCTGGACGTTGCCCTGCTTGCTGATTTCGAGCAGGTTATGGGGGAGATCGTGCGTGCAGCCGGACTCGCTGCACAGCATCACGCTGCTCGTTCGCCGGCATCGCCCGCCTTGCTGCGCCTCGGACCGCGTGCTCGGATAACGGTATCTCTTCTTTGGGTAGCGTTCTTTGCTGTGCCACACACTGTACGCAAAGTAGATGAAAATACCTGCGTGGAAACACAAGATAAAAGGCAGTCTAGCGATATTTGTGGAAACTTAAAATCGTTTCATTTCAACAGGATTTTTCTCGTAGGGACATCTTACACCTTGAAGATTATGATAAACATGATGAAATCTTAGGTTAATGATGTTCATAGTGACTGCCACAACGAGATTAACATTTGCTGATAATGTTTGAAATGTGAAATTGATGTGAGAGTAGGCCTAAATCCTTGCAACATATTCATAGGGTAAGAATGACAGTGACAAGCTCCTGTCCACGCTTGAAGCATCTTCTTTAATTGCAAGTGACCAATTTATGGTCAGCTTTCTTCTCAAGATGGCCGGTGATGCATACAGGTTCAACCATTGTTACTTAATGTGCTAGCACTTATATACATGTATATATTTTGGTATATTGGTTGTGTAGGACCTATGCATGATGCATATAATAACACACACATACATACCTATTTGCATATAAGCTTACATAATATTGTATGCTACATTCAAACACATTTTTGTATTGTGTATACGTATAGTGTACATATATAAATAAACCTGTATATTTGTGTGTGTATGTGTGTGTTTATATGAGTAGGCCTACGTAGTCCACATGTCGGTGCAAAGATAGAACAGAACTGAAGTTCATGCTGATATAGCAGCAGTTTATTTTGACACATAAATTTTCGTGCCACTCGTCCGAAAATGTTCTTGAGAATCAAGAACACTAACTTATTTATAAAGGGCGAGTCGCACCAAAATTTATGTTTTGAAATAGACTGTTGGTATGACAGTATGAACTTGAGTACTGTTCTATTTTTGGTATAGATATAGATATATTATATATGGGCACATTAAGAGAGAAAGAAGGACCATTCACCTATCAGGGTGAGGACGACATATCGCACCCACGTCATGGCGTCCATCTTCATCAGAAGGTAGGAGTCGATGAATATACTGATAGTGGGTAGGAGTGGCACCAGAGGAACCTAAGAATGTAAGAAAACATAACATAATAATTAATATGTGGGATTAGGTGAATGTATCGTCGTCAGTAATGCATTGTCATTTTTTTAAAAAAGAGGAGGAAACATTATTTTATCGACAGCTGATCGAGGACATCGTAACAGGATAAAACTCAGCTCCTCCAAAAGGCAGAATGACTTGTTTTGGTTTGTTCACCATTTATTGGTAACAAGATCAACAGTATTATGTGCATTCTTGTCAATCAAAGCAAGGGACACTCTTTCAGTTGCTTGTGATATTGATATACCTTTTATTGATTTCCCTTTACTTACGTGACATCAAGAATTATTACAGATTTCCCAGCCAGAGACGACAGCACACGGAATTAAGTAAAACTCAATCGTAACTTCTTCTGCTTTTAGGGTGGACTTTCAGATTTCCGAGTATTTTAGTTAGAGGTGCGAGTTTTCTTCAATTTGTCACCCTCTACAAATGAAATTTATAAGATCGCAACTGCTGATCTATAATTCTGAACACAGGTATGTCGGAAAAAAGGAACCATAAGACTTGAACCTGTCATCTACTTCCAACTTTCAACATTCACCCCTCTGCTTAATGATGTCTTGTTCTCATTAATGCCTTGTCCGCCCTGGACTACTGTACTTTAATAACATAACAATGTCGGTATTTCGGAGCTTTGGTATTTGCTTCAAGTTCATAATGTCATTGCCGGCAACCAGGGATAGCCTGGTGGTAGTGTCGCTGACGGGACAGCTGTTAGATAACAGGTTCGAGTCCCGTTGTTCCTTTTTCTGACATGTTTGTTATATAAGATAACATATACAAACCATAGATCATCATTTGCGATCCTACAAATTCCATTTGTATAGAGGGAGACAAATTGAAGAAATCTCACACCGCAACCTTCACCCCTCTGCTTAATAATATCTTCCTTTCTATTGTCAGAGATTGTAGTTAGCTTTCTTCGTGCGCGTAATTCACAATGATAAAATACGATTAATATTCTGTCAGGGGAAAAATCGCATTCATATAACCGTGCTCCCTCACCTTAAAAGCAAGAGGTATGGTACTCTGCGGTTGCTTGATGATGATGAACATTAGAAGAAGGATGAAGGCCCCTATACCACTTGCGGCCCCTATGGCCCAGGGTCTTCTGTCAATAAGGTCTTCCCCGCCAAAGATGATCATAGCGTCCATGCCAAAACAAGAGCAAACTGTAAGATGAAAAACATGCACTGAATTTACTCTTTATGCATCATTTTCGGTACTTGTTTCTCTCTTTTTTTGGCTTCCGTTTTGTTTTTGTTTATTTTTTCTTGTTTGTGTTTTGTTTTGTTTTGTTTTGTTTGTCTCCTTTTTTTGGGGGGGTCGGATATCACAGACCTTTGATCTAATGATAATCAACATATCATTAATATTGATATCGTAATCGTAATTGCAGGGCAAATCCTTGTATTTATAACAAGCTTGCAATGGACAGTTACTGCCCTTGTTTGTATGCTCCGAACAACATTGACAAGAATATATGTAGTGTATTATATTGTTTCCCATAAGATAAGCTTGGACTTGTATCTCATCAAATTTGAAAACATTAGCTTTCAGGGGCGGATCCAGAAATTCAAAAGGGGCGCCTTTACAAAATGAAAGGGGAGGAGCACCCCCCCCCCATTATTTTATCTTCTTATTTCTTTTCTTTATACAAAATTAACCTAATGAGTCTCCCCCCCCCCCCCATCCCCCACTGACTTTGATGTTCTTAGACTTTCATTAGCAGTGCAGAATATTCTCTGCTCTGTTTTAGATATAGTAGGTGACGTTCTGGCCTTTTGTGATTGCATCGACAAAAGTGATTGCTCTCAACAAAACTCTCATTGTCTGTAGCGTTCTGTCCATACTCATCAAACAACCCTTACTCAACAGAATGACGCACACGATGACGACGCGAAACGAGAGCGGCGTTGGCTCGTCGTATATGGGCCAGAAGGCCTGGCTGAGGAACTTGGAGACCGCCGATCGACGGGCGTCGCCGAAGCCGGACCGATAACCGTCGATCTCGGGGAAGAGGAAGGTGTGGGAGGAGACAGGTGCCGACATATCGGGCTCGTATCTGTCCCAGAAAAACAACAGTGGCATTAGATTTCTTCAAGGGGTCATCCCACTAGACCGACACCCATGAGTCATACAGCCCACGAGTTCGACATTGAAAACAGGTCCATGAGTCATACAGCTCACGAATCATACAGCCCATGAGTTCGACACTAGACAAATAAAGCCCATGAATTCGACACTAGGTAAAAACAGCCCACGAGTTTGACAGATACAACACGGGGCTTAATGTGTCGGTCTCGTGGACCTTGTTAGCTTAGTGTCGAACTAATGGGCTGTATGACTCGTGAGCTGTATAACTCACGGGCTGTATGACTTGTGAGCTGTATGACTCATGGGTTGTATGACTCGTGGGTGTCGGTCTCGTGAAGTGCACCCTTTCTTCAACACTCCACGGCGTGACTTGGACGATTTTATACGATTTTATATGATTTTGTTGTTCCTGTGCGGCAATCCAACTTATGCACAACAGAAGAAGGAACATATTATATTGACACATGGATATAAGCCATATTTCGTGTGCGTACGTGAGTGTGCACATGTTTGTAAGTGTGAAATGTCATGGAGCCTTCATAGTATGAAAGTTACAAGATTACTCTTCCACTGTATGATCACATTCGATCTACACGTCTACACATGCATAGACACGTTACACTGTAAAAACATCGGTGTTAGATTTAACACCACGAGTGTTAAATCTAACACCGATCAAACTTCTATAGAGGACCACACCCACAGGTGTTAAAAATTCACTGTGATGGTGTTGAAAAGTGTTCACCTGACACTTTGTGGTGTTAATTTGACACTGTACCTGGTGTTATTTTCACAGTGTACTGGTGTTAATTCAAAAATGACACCACATGGTGTTGATTTGATATTTGTTGGTGTTAATATCAATGGTTTAACACCCGTCCAGCTTCAATAAGAGACCACACCAGCTGGTGTTACTTTGGTGTAAATTTATTTTCACATTTTTTCAAAAATCTAGTATTTTAATGTAAAATTCTTGATCGTCTTGTTTAAATTAAAAATCAACAAGAAGTGCAGTTACTAAGAAACTCTTCAAAAAACAGTTTAAAATTTGGAAATGACACCCGGAGGTGTTAATTTAACACCATAAATGAGCACCGAAAATCTAACACCAGCTCGGTGTTCACTATTTAACACCGGACTTTTTGCAGTGTATGTTGCTTGACAAAACAAAAGAAGAGAAGACCCGACAGTTGCATATAAGGCAGGCAGTATTATATATGATCAAATAGTTCTCGATTCTCAGTGACGCAATCAAATTTCTATTCTAATGAATCAAGGACCCATTCGTCAACACTTCTCAAGCATTAAGCATCGAGAATACAAAAGTGAAAAATCGTCGAAATACACAACACCGACTTGACAACTGATTCACCTGAGCATGATGACGCAGGCGGCAACGGTCAGAAATGGAACCATTGCACCCATGACCACGACGCTGACGAGGGACTGGAGGTCGATGACCAGGGTGATGATACCTGCGAAGAATTGAGAATCCACTCTTATATAGAAACCACAAAATCAATATCACACTACTTTGCTTTGTTATATTGTCATACGCTCTCGAATGATTTTGATGAACAGTACTTTGTGGAATTCAGTCAACAGTGCCAAAATAAAGGGCTCCCATACATGAGATTTATGTTTATGGTACTATTCCAGAAAACATCAAGGAAACAACGTAGTTAGAAAAAACACAGACAACTGCACTGAGTATAGTTTATTCAGGGGTCGATCTGAATCGTGATGAAGAGAGGACTCTAGAACCTTTAGATTTCCTCTTTCCTTTCCTCTCCATTCTCAGTTTAATTTTGGTAAAAATTGATGTTTCATATAGCACTGGGGAACATCTTGGTATCAACGATGATATGATTAGTGTTGTCGAATCTGTCTCAAGGTCACAGACATTGAAATATGATGAGCTTTTCAAACTGATATCCAGTTTGCCACATCGGTCGTGGTTGTTTGAGATTGACACATTAATTCATTCATTCATTTACTCAGTCAATCAATCATTATTCATTCATTCGTTCATATCAATCTCAATGCATAACAACGACATTTGCAAATGCCAAAACGCAGTTATGATATTACTTCTTAAATGGTGGAATCATAAGAAAAGAACACAAGAGATTAGTTGGAAACGATCCCTTGGTTCAATCAATCTTACATCTCAGCGAGGGTTACTATCAAACAAATTCACATGAAACTACAACAAAGGTGGGAGGAGATAAGATAAGGAAATAAGAAGAGGCAGAGGAAGATGTATTGGATAAATTACATTACTTTTGGTACATTTCATTAAAAAAAATGACCTGTAAAAGAACAGAGGAAGAGAATTTGTGTCGCTCTGGAGCTCATGTACGTGAAATCTATCATGACATATGAAAAGTTTCATCGCAAAAGGAGTTAAATCCATTCCTATCAATATGAGATATTTTCGATTAAACCTGTTAAAAAATTGATAAGAGTAAAATATGCATGGGACATATTTAATCATAACTTCAAGAATGTTTCTTGTAATACAACAAGTGATGTATCATTGCAACTGATTGACAAATTGCCCATAATTACGCAGTACCCGCTGCATGCTATAAGGATAAGAACCGACACTTGCTGTCGGGCGAAAGCTCGGTGGTCTAGTTGAGATAACGCCTGTCCGGTGATCAGGAGGTCGTAGGTTCGAATCCTGCTCGAGTATGTACGCCCATGATTTTTCATCATGACTATTACTAAAACACTGATCAACTCGGTGCTTATTTACGTCGATGTAGGGCAATTTGTCAATCAATACATTGCAATGAAAACACCTCGACGGAAGAATTTCATGAATTTGAATAAGTGATGTATCATTTGAAAGGTTTTACTTTGCTCTAATTGCTGGCGGACTTATATTAGAATGTTTGAAAATGAAGCTTAACCCGCCGGTATTGCAATTAAACTCCTCCTACCTTGATGCGATATGAGAGTCTTTGGGTATTTCGTCCATAAATTTACGTTACACAGTGGTCTTACCGGCAATGACGCCGGACACAAGGCAGGCGTTGAACGGCGTTCGAAAACGTGAATGAACAGTGCCCAGAAACCGGAAAATAATCCCGTCTTCGGCCATGGAATAGAGGAAGCGGGGAAGGGCGAACATACAGCCGTAGAGACTGGAAGTGAAAAAGCATGAAATACTACACACTACACGTTTCGTATAACCTACAACCATGCTAGTGTCAATGATTCTGCATTCATTGCACATGGAATTTCGTGCTAAACGAGGAACAGAGTAATTTTTGAAAGTGGACGGCAGTGTACAAAATTACTGTTCTTCGAATGAAGTAAAACAAAGAGGAAGCATTACTTCATTTTAAAATGTAATTGAAGCCCTTTTTCATCAATTTAGCGTTTTCTATATACCTATGTGTTTCGTAAAATGGTTGCACTACGTAAATTTCACATATATTACCAATTGTCTTTTGAAGCATATATGCTGGATTCAGTTTCTGCATCGTACACAAAAGAATAACTTTTTTTTTCTATGGGCCCACATTTAAACAGGGCGTTTGTTTGTTCTCTTTCCGATCCTTTGAAATACGTATGATAATGAATAATAGAGAATAATACTATTTGAATGCGGTTATAAAGGGGGTAGTGACAGACAGTAACTTCCTTGCAGTTTACCTTGTGATGAGGCCACAGATCCCTCCCACTCCTATGATGTAACGCGCTACCGTCCAACCAACAGCGTCAAATGCCACAGGAAGAGGCGCCTCTTCATCCAATAGAAAGTACGGACACATGAGAGTCATCACCGAAGACACGCCCACGTACGCCAGGAAAGTGAGGGACAGTGAAACGAGGATCCCTATTGGCAGAGTACGCTGTGGGTTTCTCACCTCCTCGCCTGATTGGTCACGAAATTATGAATATGGATGAATTTGTAGTGGTCACAAAATTCTAAATCTGAATGAATTTTGTAGCGATTATAATTCTTCAGACATTGCATTGCATTGAATTCCACATCATATTCAACACGACAGTATTGGTGCATTCGATTAACTAAACATAATGAAAGAGGTTTTACAAAAATCGGACAAAATTGTTATGATAGTTATGGAGTTTTAAGTTTGCCCGTTCTCAAGAAACGGTAATAGTTGCAACCATATGAGCACATTTCAGGAGTAGCGGTGATAAATGTCACCTTATCGCTGGTCTCCCGTGTATCTGTATATAAGGAAAACTTGATTGAATTTAACTCTTTGACATACATGTGTAAATCAAGTTCTTTTAAAGAATTTCTCAAGCATTGTTGCAGTCTTGACTTATAACCAAAAGCAACGAAGAATTTACACGGGTTGTAGTTAAAAGTGTGATTACGTCGTTTTCATAATAGTGTACAAAACATTGCATGATTGTCTGGTCTACTTTGCTTGAGTGTTTGACACCAATATCACTTTCCGTGGGGAAATGTGAAACTTCAAATCTATATTTTCATCGATAAAGCTAACTTTGATACGTAGTTGTTTTATGAATTGGTATCCCAGCTGGTGATACCATTTTCGCTGTATACAATATTGCGTCTTAATGTCAAAAAGGTGACATTGGAAAGTGATTTTAGTACTACGTGTACTTTGTAGTTCAATGTTCAACGTTCAATTCTATATGCAATTTAACAATTGTATTTTTTCTAACAAATGGTGACATTTTCAACTAATTTGA